>NC_071344.1:21497500-21818515 GCF_027744825.2 Synchiropus splendidus
ACAATTGACAACTTGTTACATGTGTCTTTCTTTCTTTAACATGACCAGCTTCTGCAGAAGACAGAACACGTGCTTCAATTGAAAACCTAACGGGTGCAATGCTGAAGGCTGCCTTCAGTGTCAGATGTAGAAGTCCACCTCTCCATCTTCAATATATTACGCCATGGAAGTGAGAGTGTGTTGTGACATGTAGTCACAGTTGTAGGAGAAGCTGGCGAGAAGAGGAATAAGGCCGTGTCCCATTTCTCACCCCAACACTAGCACTTAACACTAACGCTTGGTTTTGAGTGCCATCCACTATAAAGTGTCCTCCGATGATGAAGTGAAGTTATTGATGTCCCGGAGAATTGGGACCACACTTCATGACGTCACGCGTAAAGACAATGTGTCATTGGCTGCCATGCTCTGTATGTATGTGTGTGTACCTGCATCTCGAGTCTTGGAGACGTTTTGGAAATGCCAGCTCAAACGTTTTTGCAACCTCTTGCATTGGTGCTGATAATGTCATTTGGATTGGTGAACCAACAGAGAAACGTGAACGATCTTAACGTTGGCCTGGATGCCGACTGTTGTTTGTTAAGAAGAAATAAAAACATACTGTTGTACATACATGTTGTATTGTTCATGATGTCGGACATGGTGGACCATTTGGGTCGCTAACATGTGATACGAGAGAAAGTACGGAAGAGTAGTCCTCGTCACTAAAATGTCCCTGTTGTCCAATCCACCATTTTTAAATAAAGTACTTGGGTATCCAGCATATCTATCCACACTTCATATCCCCACTTGGTTTCAAGTCAGCTCCGGAGCACCCTCGGTTTGAAGGGATCCTTTCAAGTGGTGACCGGCAAGTGCCCCAGTTCTTAGGAGTATTGGAACACACTACACTTACACGTGAACGCGCAAAACCATGTGTTAGGCTCAAAATCGAGTGTTAGAGTGAGAAATGGGGTCTGGAGCCATTCTCTTACAGAGCTAAGGCATATATAATAAGTTCCACCCTGGCTGGAGCGAGGGAGCATTCCCTTTCTGGTTTGGACAGAGTATAATAGTCTGGCCTACATACAATTGGCCAAGAGACTTGATGCTCACTATGTGAGGTGGACGGTGTTTTTCAACTAGTTCAACTTCATCATTTCTGGCTCCAAAAACACCAAACCAGACACTCTCTCTCGCCTCCATGATCTGGAACTCCTAAGCCAAGGATCACGAACCTATTGTGCCATGTGACTGCATCATAGGATTAGTGACTTGGCTTATTGAAACCAAGCCACCACCAGGTCTTCTCCAACCCCTCACAGTGTCAAGTCATCCATGTTTAAACATTACCTTGGATTTTGTTACAGGGTTGCCTGTCCTGTTGTTTACTGTTTTTTGGCGACGGTTCTTTTCATGTTTTTCCCTTAGTTGCCCTCCACTAAAGAGAGTGCCATGATTCCTCTGCGACACATTAGGATCTACGGCCTCCTCAGAGAATTGTTGCCTTGATTTGTGTCCAAGCTCTTGCTAAAATTCTTTTCTCACTTAGTTAGGATACTACCCACAGTCCAATGGGCAGATAAAATGGTTCAACCAAGAGTTGGAGCCCTCGCTTCGTTGCCTCGTCTTGCAGAACCCTACCACCTGGAATGAACATTTATCTTGGGTGGTGTATGCTCACAACACTATACGCACCTCTGCCAATGGTCTATCACCGTTTAAATGAGTGCTCCACCGTCACAGCCTACATCCGGAAGTGCATTGATGACGTGACAGAAGAAGCCATTAATGACAGGTGATGTTCACAGGCTGTGGAGGATTCGGAACGCTGCCTTCAGAGCTCAGAGCAGCCAGGGCCAACCTGGCACGTGGCATCAGGGAGGCGAAGCGGCAGTATTCCAGTAAGAGGGGAGGGGGATCCAGACCATAGATTACAAGCCCTTACCGCAGACCTGTGATGATTCCCCTGTTCTGCTCGACCAGCTGAATGACTTCTTCGCTCGCTTTGAGGCAGCCAACAAGACCCCAGCCCAGAAGATCCCTCCGACCCCTGAAGATCAGGTACTATTGTTGTCTCCGAGCAGGGTGCGAAGATCACTGAAAAGGTACGACGTGAGCAAGGCCTCAGGTCCAGACGACATCCCGGGAAGGGTCCTGAAAGACTGCGCTGACGAGCTTACGGATGTCCTCATAGACATCTTCAACACCTCGCTGAGCCAAGCTGTTGTTCCAACATGCCTAAAAGCAGCATCTATCATTCCAGTCCCGAAGAAGACGTCTCCCACCTGCCATAATGACCACCGCCCAGTGGCACTCACTCCCATCATCATGAAGTGCTTCAAGCGGCTGGTCATGCATCACATCAAGACCTCCCTCCCTCCTGCTCTGGATCCATACCAGTTAGCATACCAGTCCAAACGCTCGACTGATGATGCCATCTCCACCGCCCTACACTCCGTCCTCACCCACCTGGAGACAAGAGACTCTTGCGCCCGAATGCTGTTCATAGACTTCAGCTCAGTATTCAACACCATCATCCCGCAGCAGCTCATCCTCAAGCTGGTCCATTTGTGACTTGACCCCTCCTTCTGCAAATGGCTACTGGACTTCCTCACGGGCAGACCACAGGTGGTTTGGGTTGGCGGGAATACCTCCGGGTCCATCACGATGAACACTGGAGCTCCTCAGGGATGTGTTCTGACTCCTCTCCCATTCACTCTGCTAACATATGACAAACCACAAACCTCTTCATCAACTTTGCAGATGACACGACCGTGGTGGGCCTCATCAAGAACGACAACGAGTCAAACTACCGGAGTGAGGTGAGCCGCCTGGTCCCGTGGTGCGATGACAACAGCCTTCACCTGAACGTGTAGAAGACCAAGGAGATGGTGGTGGACTTCAGGAGACGACCCGTCCTGCATCCCCCGCTTCTCATCGCTGGTGCCGCTGTGGAGCAGGTCACCAGCACCAACTTTCTGGGTGTTCACATCTCCCAGGACCTGACCTGGAACACCAACACCACAGCACTGGCCAAGAGAACCCAGCAGTGCCTGTACTTCCTATGGAAGCTGAAGACAGCCGGAGTTCCGTCCCCCGTCATGTGCACCTTCTACAGAGGTAAGATCAAGAGTGTTCTAACCAGCTGCATCACAGTGTGGTTCATTTCATGTACCATCGCCTGCCGCAAGACCCTGCAGCGTGTGGTGAGGACTGCTGAGAAGATCATCGGGGTCCCTCTTCCATCCCTCCTGGACATCTACAAGACTAGCCTTACTCGGAGAGCCCTGAGGATCACAGGAGACCCCACCCACCCGTCACACAGCCTCTTCACCCTGCTGCCATCAGGGCGAAGGTTCCGGAGTCACCGTGCACAAACTAGCAGACTGAAAGACGGCTTTGTCCACCAGGCTGTCATGATGCTGAACCCTCTTCCTGCTCTGTCCCCGGGTCTGCACCATGCACTTTTGGCTCCATCTGTTGCACGTCTGCCCGTCCAGGGTGTGGGACCCCTCCTCTGATGCTCACCCTAAGGTTTCTCTGGTTTTCTCCCAACAGGTTTTTTTTTTTTTTTTTTTTTTTTTTCCAGAGTTTTTCCTTAGCCGATCCAAGGTTTTAGGGCAGAGGATGTTGCCATGCTGCTCATGCTGTCATGAGCTAGGTGCTCCCCCACTGGTGGCTAATGGATGGATTGATGATGTGATGATGATTTATTTGTCGTGTTTGTCGTGTCTATTTATTATTTGTACCCGTCTACCCGGGTCTGAGAGAACAGATATTTCATCCATGCTATATGTCTTGTACTGTAGCATATTTGACAATAAAGTTGACCTATCTACCGACCTACCAATGATTATCAACCTCTCCTGTTGTCTTCTGTTGAAAGGGAGGCTTCGGTCCCATCTGCGCAGGAAATCACCACGAATGGAAAAGGTGGCTAAGCTCTGGTGGCGTGCTGGGTGTCTGACCAGAAGGATCTTCCTCTCCAAGTCCAGAAGAAACTTGGCTCACAATTTGCCGTTCCGTTTCCAATAAGCAAAATCATGAATCCCTGAGGAGCATCAGGGCATGCACTTTCTGGAACACACGTACAATCTGGAGTGCCCAGTCAGGCTGGAATGTGGTAGTGAGGCCAGAAATCTTGCCGATATTCACGGACTCCTCCCCATTCAGTCATCCTGGCCGGCAGCCCTTCTCTGTGTTTAACAATTTAAGACAAGAGACCCACATGCAGCAGGGAGGAGACGGATGAACAAAAGAAGTTCCAACAAATTTCATAATTAAACAGAATTACACTCGACTTCCACACAAGCGGATAAGATATCAAAAGAACCAAAGTACTATAAGTCCACAGGATTGGAGGAGAGGAACAACGGAGAGCAGGCACAGACACTGAAAAACAAAGAAGTGTGATGTGTTTGAAGCAGGGGACTCAAACGCTGACTGGAAATCAGAGTTCGATATTTCATTGTGCAGGACAAAAACAAAGAGTCGGCTACTAGTGCCATGGTGGAGATCCCAAACGAGTGGCTTGTGAGGGTCCTGGAGTCCAATGGTTGATGCCGGCTGTAGAGTTGAAGTGCAGGAGGTGCAGGCTGTGGAGTTGAGGTGCAGGAGGTGCCGGCAGGCTGAAGTTCTGAGGTAGAGAAGATCAGTTATAATAACTCAGACAAGGGTACCGGCAGGCAGTGGCAAACAGCGGAAGTTCCAGCTTGGAGAAGCCATGAAGGGTTGACGAACAGGCAAAGAGTGATGATGAGGGATTGGGAAGTTCATTCTTTGTATCCCTCCCAGTCGACCAAGAACTGGAAACCACGTCCGCAGTGGCGGACGTCCAGGATCTTCTGGACATGGTCAGCTGGGTGTTCATCAACGAGGAGAGGAGGAGGAGGATCGTTCGATGAATTGAGGGGACTCGTGGAGACAAACTTCAGGAGCAGACGGGACATTAGGTAGTTGGATAAAGTGAGCCATCTTAGAAAAACGATCAAAATAATAAGAATCACTGTCTGTCCATTAGAGGGTAGTAGACCAGTGGCAAAGTCAATGGAGATGTGGGACCAGGGGCGTCTTGGGATGGATGCAGGCAGCTACGAACACCTTGACGTCCTGGTTCAAGTTCGGCCGCCAGAAACATTGTTTAAGGTGGAATAATCTTCTGGTACCTCCTGGGTGACAGGCGACTTTGGATAAGTGTCCCCACTGGAGGACTTGGGAGTGGACAGACTCTGGAACAAACTGTTTGTCAGAAGGACCTGAGCCGGGGTCCGGTTGTTGACTTTGGGCCTCCCGAACCGCTGCACCAATGAAGCAGGATTTGGGTAGGATGGTCTCAAGATTGGGATAAGTGGAGGGTGGGTTGTGGAGGCAAGAAAGGGCATCAGGCTTTGTGTTCTTACAGCCTCGAATTCACTTAGGTCAACAATTTTTAAATTTAATAATTAAACAAGCAGAATTACACTCGACTTCTCCACAAGAAAGAGTCACCAAAAGAACCAGAATACTGAAATACTAAAGAACACAAGTGAAACGATACTCGACCTCTACACCAGAGGGAGTCCAATAAATAAAATTAAACAATCCAGGAACACAAACAAGCGTCCAAGAGTGCAAACAGAAGGGAAAATACAGTGTCCAAGGCACAATGATAAGGCCACAGGTTTAGGAGAGAGGGACAACGGCGAGCAGGCACAGACACACTGAAAAACAAAGGGCATGAGGACGCGTGGGAAAAAACATCCACAGATGGGAGAAGAGTCATCCACAAAACGATCACGGGCACAAACAACCCCCAATCCTGGAAGGGAGGAAGAGTAACAAGCAGGAGCAGGAAGTTGTCCAAAACAATAAAACAAGACGGAGGGAGTTCGTGACAATGTGTTCCCTCCCGCTCATCACTTACTTCCCCTGGTGAGGAGAATTTGGTCAATGGGGCGCAAGAGTAATCCTCATAGCGACAGCCTGAGTGCCAGCTGGTATCCAGAAATGAGGCAGCCGATTGAAGGAGATCTTTGGGCATGTCTCCCCTAACTGCTCCAAATGTCATAGTAACCATGAAGTGCCAGAGCACCCTCTACTGTCAAAACAAATGCATCAAGGTGGGCAATATTTTCTCTCTTCTCTCTTGTCTGCAACGGCCGCCGTGTCCATTCTGTTGTTCTTTCTCCAGTTGCTGTTGGACAAGGGAAGAGTGATGTCAGGAGTGAACGTAATGTATAGATTAAGTATTTTTCCTTCTGTTGGATTTTTGTACTGCTGGCAGCACACAATGTAAAGCATATGTGTGATTAGTTTCATGGAAATTGTGTATGTTCTCTTTAATAAACCAGAAGTCAGTGCTAGAGGTTTTAGCTACTTCGTTTGCTTGCTACCTCTCCATCATGTGTTACATGTGACAGATTCACAGACTATGAAAGCAAAGGTTGTTCAGACGAAAACATGAAATTTACCAAAAGAAACCTGGAAGCGTCACGGTCCTCTGACCTGTGGTTGTGGTTGTCTTTGACTTGAGTAGATCTTACTGATAGGAGGTGCCTGAAGACTCCATCAGCAGCTCATGAGCTCAGGAACAAAGTGGACCATCAATCTATGTCTGATAGAGAACTGCCACTCAATCTGCAACATGGGATATCCCACGGGGAATACTTCATTGCTGCAGACCAATCAAACGTCCTTGAGAAAAAATGATGCGCACCTTCATGACTGTTCCGTTTGCTTCTTTAATCAAATCAGTGCAAAGAGAGCAAGAGAGATGTTCTCAAAGGACAGTCTGTGCACTCAGATCTTTAATCGCCACAGTCTTCTGGAAGGGGAGAGTATCAAAGTCTGTGCCGAAATATAATTCTTGTTTTGATGGTGGAGTAGGAATGAAAGTGCAGAATAAAACGGAGTAAGCTGGAGTTGGAGTAATTTGAGCATTTAATACATGACAATTTTTAGACCAAAAGAGTTCACAGAGATTGACCTCTGGTGAAAAGGAATCAACATCATTTAGCATGGAAGCTATGGCTTTATGGTTATGGTAAAAATAATAATAATAATCATTATTTTCATTCTTCATGAAATAACAATTATTCAAAACAATTATTCACTGATTTGAAAATGTGCTTTTATTGAATTTCAAAACTATTGCTATAGTCAGTTTTAATTTTAAAAATCTCTTTTGTCAAAAATCAAAGTGGCATATTGATTTGTCTTCCATTGTGATCTGGCAACCTGGTCTCGGCAACCTGAAAAACCTACTTCTTCTGTTCCTAAGAGAACAAAAGAAAAATGAAGGGTTCCCAATTGTGGCGCATTGACTTGCTTTTGCATCATATAGTGGCTTTTCCGACCACCGTAATAACATAACTGCAACCTAAGTCACTTATTTAATCAACACTATTCTTTTCAGTCACAGGTTGCTCTCAGTGCAAACCAATCTGCAACAACACAAACAAGTGTTTTCCTGACAATTTCATAAAGCATGATCACATCACAGGCATTTAATAGTCTGAAACTATGCATGTTTTACAAAAGGAAGATAAATGTTTACACATTCGAAGCACACTGATCTAGTTGGGCAATTTTTATCTTTTTTGCGTTTTGGAGTGCAAGTTAGGCTTTATTTGGTTCTGGATTTAGTTTTTAGCCAACTTTTTAACCACAAAGCAAACTTCGATGTTATACAAGTGTCAATAGAGTTTTAAAGTGTGATGTCTCATAAGCCGTTCCCTCTGTTAGCTCTGCAGCGCAGGTTCATCAAAGAACACTAAGGGTGTGTGGTCTAGTTACTCTGGGGGCACTACAGGTTTTTTAAGTTGCATATTTGACCAGATTGTTCTCTGTGAGTGCGTGTTGGAAGAGGAGCACCAAACGCACCTCTATGGCCACTGATGGACTACCAACCTGGATTCAAGGCAATTCATTCATGCTGTCACGAACATTTAATCTCTTGCATCGTGCATGGGAATGCGTCATATTTTTGTGGAAATAAGTGAAACTCTCTGTGCATGCATGCATTTTTTAAACAGGCATTGTCATAGGCGACTTAAGTGCTACTCGCCGCAGGCTCAGTATATCAGGGACAGATAACTGCGGTGGACGAGTGGACCTGGACGAGTGGACATATTTCTGACCACGTCAGTTGTGCGGCCCCATTGTTAACATACATTTTTTGGTACTCTAGTACGATTGTCGAGCTTAACTACAATCTGTTCCAGACGGCCGTTCGAGAAGCGAATAGTTCGAAATCTGAATACATTTTTCCCATTTCAATTAATGGAAAAAGAAATAATACGTTCCCAGCCTTAAAATAGGCTTTTGTAGGAGTGAATGTAGAGTGTCTGCTGCAGGTGCGCAGACACTCTATGTGTGTGGCCGCTGTATGTGGGAGGGGTTGCAGAGTGAGTGACGTCTCTCCAGAAGTGAAGAGGTGCCCGGTTCTGTGCAGTTTGGCTGTGACAAAGTAACAAACTAAGTAACGCTCTGTCGGAGACTCGCCTCATCCCTGTCCGAGCTCCACCTGACAACAGGACAACGAATTCCCATTTGTTTGAATTCCGAGGCGTTCGAAAACTGAGAGACCACTGTATTTGTGTTGTGTAGTTTTAAGGTGTGATGAATTCTGCTTTGAGTTTCCTCTAGTGCCAGTTAAGCGTTATGATTTTTTTTTTTTTAAACAATACTGAGAACCTTTTGGCAAATTGGCCGGTCCTCACTTTTTCAACCCTCATTTTGAAGTGAAATAACTTGAAAAGAACTAGGTTATTATAAGATTTTGCAAGATTAAGGTTAGCCTTTTGCTTTGGATGGTTAAGAAAAGGAGGAGAGACTGAAGAAATCATTACGTCATTGACGGTCCTCACTCAGATAGAAAGATTGACGTGTGTGTGTGTGCTTGTACATGGTCTAGTTGAACCACCTTTCTACAGCGGATGCAAACTTTGCGCAATAAACGAGAGACCTGCCTAGAAAATTGGACTGTTTAATATCGTTGAAAAAAAAGCAATCACAGAAAAGGTGAGGTTGCCATCGGTGAGCAGCAGTATGGTTTCATGACAGAGCACCACAGGTGTTGTGTTTACACTGTGGATGTTTATAGCAAGGTACAGAGAAGGTCAGGAGTTACACTGGTTTATGCAGTTTAAGAGGAAGCTTTCCAGAGTTCCCAGAGAGGAAGTGTGGTTAATAGAAGAAACATGTGAGGGCCAGTGGTTAGGTGTGCAGCAGGAGTTAAGGAAGGTTTCAAGTGGAGCCTAAGATTATACCGTGAATGACGTGGTGAGAGGAGAAGCTGTGGAAGTATGTGCTGGGAGGAGAGGAATAAAGCTCCATAGATGCAGAACAATAAATGTGTGTACACGAGAGAGAGAGAGAGAGACAGGAGGACTAGAGAAGGTGAGGAATCTATTTCAATGTGTCCCCTGTCTCTCCTGTCCATGTGACCAAACCGTGTAGTCTCCAAACTTCCCTGTGTTCCTCTCATATACAGGTTTCCCATCTAGTCCCTCCTTGACACTCCCAATGAAAACCTGATAATTTTTAAGGGCGGTTTCACACTGTGGAATCTGTCTAGAGAGAAAGTGTCTCCGGAAACTCTCCACGGGGGGTGAGCTTCTCGCCTCAGGCGACAATGTGCCGGAAACTACGTGTACAGCGTGACTCCACAGAAAGATGATAGATGCAGGGCAGTAAAGGGTCTGATTGCTATCTGTGCAGACAACATCATTCAAAAACAACTTCATGAACTCCCTGAACGCTGAGGCATGTTGTTGGGAGCTGCGGGAGACTGGTGCTGTGGAGGAGTGCAGTGGTCCGGGGTTCACGATGTGTTCGGGTGTTTGATAACTCGCCTTTATTAGGCTGATAAACACCTGATCTCTCTCACTTTGTTCAATGTGTTGTGAGAGCAGTGCGGATATATCAAAACACTCCATAATGCAGAGCTTGTTTCCACTATTTCCTTAATAAAATATAAACATGACAAGTACGTTCACACTGCTTGGCCAATTGTCAGTAGGTGGTTACTAGCTCAAGTTGTGATTCGTTGTCACCTGCCCGGTTTGAACACATCACCAAAGTAGGTCAAACACCTGCAGCAGACACTCTACATTCACTCCTACAAAAGCCTATTTTAAGGCTTGGAACGCATTATTTCTTTTTCCATTCATTGTAATGGAAAAATATATGTTTACATGTCTATGTATGTTTAATATTTTGCAGATATTCTGTCCCAGGAGACTCATTCACCACTAACTGCTTTTGTGTTGGTGTGACCGTCCACTTCCAGGAGCTGACCAGAGGATCACAGATGTTTTAGTCCCAGATGAGGTTTCTCCTTTGGTGGAAAAACAGTTATCAGTGCACCACGACTGTTCGTTCAAGAGTGAGCCACCTATTTTAACAGAGCAAAGATCCTTGAATATTATAATTCATCTCGGCGATAAAATTAAGCTGTGTTCGTCCGGTTGGGTTGGTGAGACTGTGGCTACAAAGAAAATAAATTAAGTCAGCTGTTGTTTTGCTTGATAAAATAGTATACGTATTTGCTCTTTCATTTGTATCGACAATATCTGTATTAAAGGAACCAGGACCTTGAAAACTATCGCATCGTCTGAGCTGGGTTTGTGGAGGGAGTTCATTAGTAGATGTTTGAGCTCAGCTCCTCTGTTGGCCTCTTCCTTCGGTGTCCTGCACATAATGAAAGTTGAGTTCAATTACATCCCAATGTGATAAGTATTAGTACTGATAATAAAAAATGACATAGTACAAAAGCATTTAATAAGAATCGGAATAATACTATTGCTATTTATACATACTTCGGGACAAGTAGTGGATGAGGAGTGGCCAGTGGTGGTGGAGATGCAGGAGGAAGGTCCATCCTCCTCCTCATCATCACCAACATCATGAGTGAGTCCATCCTCTTCCTCTCATGAATGACAACGTAGCGTGATTACATTATTGCACTAGCTATACAGAAAAAGGCTATACAGAAAGCTATATATGTTTTTTATACTTATATTTAGCCAGCATTCAGATTGTCACCAATGAACTAACGTATAAACCTAGTTCATGATTCATCTGTTGTTTCTGCATCTCCTGTCATGTACGCTGAGACCTCCATTGGAGATGAAGAATGGGCACTTCAAGCACTAGACGCCACTGACCAGCCCACTCCTCAGTGACCTTGCTCCACTCATATAAAGAGATTCTTCCATTTTTCCAGGATCTGATCTCTGATCTCATCTGAATGAAATTAAATCAGAAACAGTAACTATCCCGTCGCCATACAAACGTAGTTTCTACAGTCGCAGAAGTACTTTCGCCATGTAAACTAGGTAAACATTGCATTAAGGCGAATATAACTTAAGTAAATAAAGGTCTCAACTCACCAGGAACACCTTCGTTGTGGCGAACTTTCCCTCCAGACAGGATTCTTCCTCTTTATGTTCCGGTAGAAATTAAAAAATGGACAGTTTGTGTCACTCACGACAAGGTGGAAAGTCTGCATGTAAACAACTGCAGCTATTAGCTTCTCCTCCTCCTGCACACGTCCCTTGGGGATCTGGTCTCTGATTGGCCAACGCACAGCGACCGGCCACAACTAGTTAAAAAAATGTAACCACTGCGACTGTAGTGGTAGCACAGTTGTGTCGACTTGAGTAGCTAGAATCACCGTATGAAGCTCAAATCACATCACCCACTCCAGTAGCGTCGCGGCCATGTTGGTAGCCGCTGATCGCCGTCAATCACCCAAACTCCTTTGTCGTGACGTTCGCGGAAGTATCTGCCGGTGTGAACATACCTTAAGAATTGACTGAGAAATAAGGTGGTCAAGCTGATGCTAAACAGGTTGTCGTGCAGCTGATGACTACCTTGCATGATGTGCTTCGTCGTGGGTTCCGCATAGCGCCACCAACTGAGGATTAAAAAAGGGCATCGCCTGAGGCGCAGATGTTCGTGGCTGCACAGCACGGGGCGAATCAAACTCAGGCCACTCAGACAGAACTCACAGTGTGAAACCGCCCACTGCCACTTCTGACTCTGCTTCCAGTCTTATTAGAAATACTCTCTCTAACCCATAGGCAGGTCTCTCCACTGTTCTACACAGCTTCTCTTTCACTCTAGCTGCTACTCTTAATCACAGATCACCACAAACAACCATGCTCACCTCGTCCAACCTGCCTGCACTTTCCGATTCACCTCTTGATATGTGATGAATATGATATTTAATATGTCCGTCACTCTCTACCGCTGGTCTCCAAAACCTTAACTCATCTGTTTTCACTTCTTCTGCTCCCTCACCTTCACCATTCCTTCTGCCTATCTCTTTTGGGTACACACATTTATTGTTGTTCCCCATTAATTTTTTTCTGTTTCCTCGAAACAAAAAAAAACGATGATAGATTAAATGTTCATGACAGCATGAATGAATTGCCATGAGACCAGTTTGTGGGCTATTCAACACGTATATATTGAACAGAAAGAATGTGACCGAATCAATTTAATCGCCACATGTTGGTAGATCACCAACACGTTCTAGTTCATGATTTCATGTCATCATATTGCCACTTCTATCTCTATGAAATTGGGTGAATCTTGGATCATTTCCACCAGTGACTGAGATGAGCTCCCTCTCTGTCCTAGTTGTCCTGTATCAATCAAGTGACTTTTGGAAATTGCCTTGCCTTGAATTGTCTCAATGTGACAAATAGTGAGGGTGAATTTTTGACGGATTTTGATGGATTTGTTTTTAACATCATGTGTTGAAAGAGAAATGACTGTTTGCTGTTTCCCCGTCTTCATAATCTCTGGAAGCGAACATCATACATGAAATTCAATTGAACTTGCGTAGTACTTTTGGTTTTGTGTTTCAGTTACTCTTGATTCATTACCTTGAATAGATTAAATGAGAATTTTGATAAAAAATATTACTTTTTATCATTTAATATTGTTATTATTATTTATTTTACATTATTTTTTAATTACCCACATATGTACAGGTGTGAGTACAAACCTGAAAAGGGTGTTATTGCCATACATTACAACTTGAGTAACATTGTACCTTCTCATTGTAAACCACAAAACAAAAACACGTGTACCTTGAGAGAACGATATTTTAATTGATTTGGCAGGGGAGAAAAACAAAAACAGAAAGAGATTTTTGGTAGTTTATGGGATGTTTTAATCCAAAATTCCACCAAAACATTTGTTGTGCTGTTTCTTAGTTGGCATCCATCAGAGACAAATCTGACCTCTCATTCATTCATTATATCGCAGTCTTTGGATGTGGGTAAACAAATAAGGAGGTTCACTGTATTCATGCATTCTGAAAGCGTGTGACCTTTCAAGGCCCTCAGTATGTTCTCCCACTGATGACCTGTTTCAAACCCATGTTCATCAGTGGACTGGCAGAGCTAACCAAACCGAATAGCTACCTCAAGTAACTGAAGCATCAACAACATGCAGATGGTCTCATTGTACCAATTAATGACAGGTGGAACGTTGGAAGTCTTCTGGCGTTCCTCATCTGGTTGAGCGTGAATGCTGGCGCCTGCTATGAGTTGATGGTGCTGGGCTAGTGTGTGACTGTGGCGTTGTGGAACGTCACTGCTGCTCTGCGGCCCCCATGTTGATTGATGTAATGGTGAATAGTGTGGAAAAAAGGAACAATTCCAGACACTTTCGCACTCACAAATCCACACAGACATGATTGAAAATGTCCACAATTAACACTACAGTAAATGCCAGGGAGCCAGAGATTATCTTTGGCCACACCTGGGATGCATGACGATGGAATTTGAAGCTAGTGTAGTGGAGCAGCAGGAACACCAACGGAGCATTGACTCTCACACTGTGTTTGTTCACCAATAAAAGCTCTTGTTCTAAATTTCCCAGCTCATAATCTGGGAATGAATTTCCTGATGATAGGCACACACTCATACATCCTCACACAGAAGAATTATGACCTTGTCCCATCAAGCAAATTACACGGCTCTCTGTGCACCCCCAGAGGTCGTCCAACCTCATGGCTGTTGGGCAACAAGCTGTTCCACTAATCAGGGGAGAGCTTTGTGTCTCCGGGGAGAGACATATGGTGAGCCGCTCTGTGACATCACCGTAAACAACATCTATGCTGCCATCACATCATTCCTGCCTTTTGAAGAACATCTGGCTCCGTCATGCAGAGCCACAGGCCATGTCAATGCTGCTAAAAAGTGCGCAGTCTAATATGCTGCTATAGGCCAGGGGCTCACCAGCCTATTCTAGGAATAAACATTATTAAATTAAATATATTATTTTTGTGTTAACGGTTTCAGAAAGCTCAAGTGACACCCTTTCTCATAGTATGAACACATTCAGCTCTTGTGTACAATGCTTGCTGCACCTTGGAAGATAGTAAATATTAACTTTTTTAAGCGAAAGACAATCACCTCTTTTAAATGAATGGTTTTTATTTTTCAGAGAGAAAGTCAATTCTTCTTGGAACTCTGTCTATTTGAGGATCCACTGGTCTTTCAGTGATTTCTTTTGAGATTGAGAACAGGTGTGACAGTAATCAGGCCTGGGTGTGGCAAGAGACATTGAACTCGCATGTTCATTAACGTTTCATTAAATCACGTTTCAAACCCTTATTTCGACTCTGCTATGTATGTTTCACCCCCTCCCATCATCAAAACCTTGGTTTAAAAATGGCCTTTTGAATTTGCCTGTGTGATCTTTGACAATTATTGAAATCTGTTTCAAGATCTGATACATTTAGAAAGAAACACCATATGGTAAGAAAATAATAGTAATAAAATATAATTATTACAAGAGTGATGCAAAATAAAAATTTGCCATGATGTTTCCATGCTTGTTGTTTCCTGGTGCTTGAATGTAATAGTGTACTCCTGTGTCCGTGTCTTTAGCTTTGTTTTTCTTTTCTCTCACTCACTCTACTGTATATGTTTCAGTTTCTGGATTTCACTTGCTTCTAACTATGTGCTTGCTCCCAGTTTTGTGACGCCTCCAGTTCGTATTGTATCTGCATGCTCTCACTCTTAATCTTGCTTGACAACATGACATTTGGTTTTCCATAAATAATATATGCAGTTCAACTTTAATTGGAGAACCTGTTCTTACTGAGGATTTGTGGTGTAAGACAGAAGATTACCTAATGTGTAGACACAGAGTTCCACTTACAAACACTTGCACTGGATGGCTTCGAAACTACTGATGTTGGTCAAGCCTTACTATGCAGATGGAGCAGCTCTTATATGAAAAATGTTTCAATGAATAGAAATATTTATTAATTAATTTCTACAGCGTCAAGGATAATTCCAGTCTCTCATTCACTTCTTGTACTCTTCCCCACACGTATTGGTCATGCGGTGAAGCCTTTTTTCCCTAATTACTCGCATTAAAATCCACCCTTTCTCCCATATTACGTTTTTGGCAGACCTCCTGATGATCTTGTCCGAACTAAAAGTCAAACAAACATAGTAGCTTTTACCTTCTTGCACGGAGGAACATTTGTTTACTGTGGAAATCGCCTCTGACCCATAGAGCTTGGCTTCATGTTATTATGCACTGTCTTAAATTGAAAAAAAAAAATCACTCTTCAAGGATCTACTGACAAATTTTAATTTACATTGAAGATTATTGTTTAATTATTTCAAGAACTTAGGACCAGAATAAAGGTCTGCTCCTCCTCGTACCTCGTGCCTGCCGACCTGCTGTCAGTGCCTCGTAAAATATGCCTATATATATATAAAGTTGCTGGTGGAGTTCTACACGGCCATCATCCAGTCCATCCTCACCTCCTCTATCACCGTCTGGTACAGCAGCGCCACCTCCAGGGACAAGAGCAGGCTGGATCAGAACTGACCCTTCTCACCCTGGTCATGGACTGTTTGCTCCTCTTCTGTCTGGCAGGAGACTATGGTCAATCCAGACCACAACCTCCCGTCACAGGAACAGCTTCTTCCCCTCGGCCGTCAGACTGTTGAATTCGTGATCAGCCTTTGTTACTTTATTTTATATGTACCAGCAATTCCGTTCTCATCTCTTCTGTTTTTTTGAGCTTCACCTTTGGCACACAGCTGAAAGAGGACCTGTGGCACACTGATGGAACTAATCTCCATCATCACCTGCTGGAGGCGACACCTTTAAATTCCACATGGTTCCAGTCTCGTGTGCCAGTCTGTCAAGTTTCCAGACTGGTAAAGTTCCACATTGTTCTCTCGTTACATGAACTCTGTGAAGATTTGTGATTTCGTATTTTTGCCTTGGTGCCTGAGCTCTTTAGTTGTTTTTTGCTTCTTACCGTGTGTTGTCCTGACATCCACGTGTGCTTTTGATTTCCAGATTTATGCCCCTTGGTTGATTGTTTGTTTTCTCCCCAGTTTGTTTTTTTGTTTGTTTTTGTTTTTACGTTTTGGGACATTTAAACTCCTGATATTTTGTGGTTATGTTTTGTGGACAATTTGTTGGACAATTGTGAATTATTGTGTGACTGAACTGTTCCTGCTTTGTTGTTGTTCCCTTGACATTTTTCCATTGGGTACCATCCCACTCAGCACACCATCACGCATGATGGGAAGGGGAAAACCTGCAACAGAAAACACAGCACTAGCTGGAACACACGCACACACACACTCAAACACAAATGCTAGAAAAAGTGAAGCTTCATCAGGGTTGAGACAATGACCATCTGAAACAGCAGAATCCTAAAATTAATTCCAGCCATTAACTCCATACATGTCTTTAGCTGTGGGAGGAGCGAGAGGAGAAAACAAAACAGACACAACTGTTGTGGGCCAGTTAAAACAATGCTCATAGTTTCAAAACCGCTTGGATTGCATAATTTGTGATTTCAAAATCTAAATGAAATTCTGACTGAACGGAGGTACTGTAGAAGTGCCCTGCGGGTCGCAAGAGAGCTGAAAGGGCAAGTAGCAGTTTTGTTTAATAGAAACTGGGTTACAACAGGTAACCCTAGGCTTATTGCAGCAGACATGATTCCAAACTCAAAGAGATTCAAATGCATGCTTATGCTAGGCTGAGCCACATTATCATGCGCTAGTGAGACCACTGCGTCTTCATGTGTGGATCAATATTTCTGTTGCCTTCGGAAGTTATACCTCATCACGACAGAGTGATCACTGCATCAAGATGAGTAAATGAGGAGTTAAGCATGACAACAATTGCAAAAACTGCTTAGTTACTGCACTTTACAAACAACTTATACAACTTCAAAAAGGTGCCAAAAAATGTGAATAAACAGTGTCCAGTTAAAGTAAAAATATATGATTTTTTTGACAATGTCAGCATTTGTGTTTGTACCAAATGATGATCTACTTTATCCACCTCAGTGAAGTGGTGTTTGTTTCATTGTGCAGGTGCAGCCAGTACAATATTATAATCACAGGTAATTTTCTAGTTAAAATGGGGACACAATTGTAAAATGATCCAGAGAAGGCTTATTCTGTTTTCTCTTTGTTTATTCCAAGTTCAGATACACATTCATCATCACGATCCACATGCACACAACATCCAGGTATATCCTCCCGTCAAGTGTCACAGCTGTCGTAAAAACCTAATACCTTTCATGACAACACCTTTTTATGAAAGGAAGCAAATCAAACTTCTGTCAATCTTTCTGTAAAGCAGTGGCGCATAAGTAAAGAGAAAGCCGTACAGTAAGTTCTTAAATCATTGATGTCTCCACTTTCTTCATGTTGACATTCTAATCCTCTCTGGGTCTCCAGGTCTTCTAATCTGAACATACGTTGGTGGAGGAGATGATCTTCCAAAGCAGCATGGATGTGCCACAGTCAAATATCCTGCTTGGAAATATTGGGCTGGCTTGATCCCCTCTCCCTCCAAGGTGAATATAGACAGAAAGAAATCATCCTTGTGATTGGATGAGTCAGAGGCTCATTTTGCTCAGTCGCTACTGTACTTAATTGGACTTGGAGTGTGTCAGCCCGAGTGACTAGTAAATACTAGCTCTGCACAAATGCACCCGTCGCCCAGTGGGCCGCAGCCGCGCCCCTACTACAATAAAGGAGGGGCTCTCCCATTGCTTTTCCTACATTTGACGCTACTCGAGATGCGCACAGTCAGAGGGCGTCGCACACTTAATGGAACCTAGGTTACAACAGGTAACCCTAGGCATCTATGTCATCATGGTTCCACCCTATGACAGGGCTTTGCTATTGGTGACTAGGCAAAGGCCGGATGACAAACGTACTCCCCGCAGTCGCAAGAGCAAAAACTCCCCCACCTTACCTGGAACTACCATCTCTGGACCGAGGTGACGGTGGGTGCTAAGATAGATATGTACAACACAAGAGGACGTATGTCACTAAACTAAGTGCCCTGCACGAATGATATGTCCCTTCTTTTTGGGTGTTATCAAGATTTAAGAGACCCCCGAAAAGGTGCACCAGGTCTGACAACCTGCAATTGGAAGCCTGGAGCAGGGGATACTGGAGGCGACAAAAAGGTGTAGTTACCTTGCTTCCGTCTCACCTGCACTGAGACAGGGTGGTCAGAACGCCATGCCCCAACACCTGTGTCCAGTGTAAACCATGGCGAGTGAACCACGGCCGCACTGCAGGTGTCGGCGTCCATGTGCACACGTGATCCCAAAGCGCCACTGTGGCTAGGCTGCTGCCTGAAAACAAGTAATGTGTACCAGCAGCTTTGTTGCCGCCGCGGCCTCCCGACGGCTCCAACGTGGCTCCCAAGCCACCGCCGCGGCCTCCCGAAGATCCCAGCGTGGCTCCCAAGCCGCCGCCGCGGCCTCCCAAAGACCACAGCGCGGCTTCCCACCCACCGCCTCCCCAGGACCCCAGCGTGTCTTCCGGCTCGCTGCAGCCCGGCTCTTCCAGTCGCTCCAATGGGCCTCCTCCTCCCCTCGTCTACGACGACCGTCCTTCCATGACTGGTAGAACACCAAGATGTGTTCTTTAAGGGGGGGTACTGTCATGGCTCCGCTTCCAGACTCCGAGTCCTGGTTTTGCTTTTTTCCCCTCTGTTCCTTTGGCACACGGCTGGAGCCGATTAACCTGATGACTTGTCTACAAGAACACCTGGGCTCCAGCTACGTGTGCCAGACCATTATATATTTATTCCCATGGTTTGTTCCCAGTGTTGTTCTTTGTTTCCATGTTCCCGGTGATGTGTCCACTCGCTCCTGTGCTTTTTGGACTTCTCGTTCCCCTTGGTAACTCCTGGTTCTCGTGTCTCTCCCTCTCTGTTCAGCTTCTTGTTTTATGTGCTAGCTAGCTCATTTAACTCCCGGTTCTCATTGTTTCGGTCTCTCATGCTAGCTAGCTCGTTCTCGTGTCTCTCCCTCTCTGTTCAGCTTCTTGTTTTGTGTGCTCACTAGCTCATTTAACTCCTGGTTCTCATTGTTTTGGTCTCTCATGCTAGCCAGCTCATTTAACTCCTGGTTGTCATTGTTTCGGTCTCTTATGCTAGCTAGCTCATTTAACTCCCGGTTCGGTGACGCTTTCAGTTGTTTTCTTGTTTGCTTAATTATTAAATATTATTTCTAATTTGCTCCTAGCCAGCTCATTTAACTCCTGGTTGTCATTGTTTCGGTCTCTTATGCTAGCTAGCTCATTTAACTCCCGGTTCGGTGACGCTTTCAGTTGTTTTCTTGTTTGCTTAATTATTAAATATTATTTCTAATTTGCTCCTAGCCAGCTCATTTAACTCCCGGTTGTCATTGTTTCGGTCTCTTATGCTAGCTAGCTCATTTAACTCCCGGTTCGGTGACGCTTTCAGTTGTTTTCTTGTTTGTTTAATTATTAAATATTATTTCTAATTTGCTCCTGCCTCTTGTGCCTATAACCACTCGCACTTGGGTCCTACACCACGTCCTCTATACGTGGCTTTAGCTCCCTCGTCCCTTCGTCTCGTGACACTTTGGGCACAAAGGCAAGATTAGGGCGTAATGTTACCGCTGACTTTCCAACAACACCAAAGGAGAGACAATCAGAGCTGACTGACAGTGCACATAGCTTGCTCTCTCTCTTGGCAGATGCCAGAAGGCCACAAGGAGCGCAGTTTTATGAGACAGCAGATCCAGAGGGTCAGCAGCTTCTTGATTTTCAACATGCGTAAGCTGCAATAACCATTTTGACAAGTCTGAAAACGCTGAGTCTTCTCAGCAGCCGGCAGCTCCTGATAATCTCTGCAGGTGGACATATCATGACCTGCTCCAAGACATAAGATCAATACGTACAAGTGATGGTGTACTGAGAGTCACTCACCTTGAATATCCTCCTTTATATGTACTACTGCTCCGCATTCATCAACCTAATAATAATAATAATAATGCGAAGTATCTTGACACACGCATCAATCTACGTGGTTTCTTGATAAGGTACTTGTCCCATGGCTACCTATTACCTTCTTGGATGAAGATGGCCGTGTGGGAGACAAAAGTGTTTGCCATACCGACAGACAGTATTACGATGGATCTGTGGATTGATATGACGCCGTTGCTGATATGGTTGTCCTAAAGCATTTGGAGATGAGCACTATCGTTGGGCCATAGTAGAATGAACGAATCTGTTTATTTCACTCCCTTGATATATTGAAATTGTGTTACATGTTATATGACATTTGTGTAACCATTATATCGCATGACTTCTTAGTGGATTCATTGCATACAACTCACTCAATATTTCTACTTTTATGATGCAGAGAGTGAAACGGAGCAGAGTGAAGAACAGTTTTTACAATTTCTCCCCATTTCCTTACTTATTTAGCTCACTGTTTGTGTGTAATTGAGTGTAAAGTTGTGTCTGTTTGGCATATGTTCCCTCTTCTTCTCTGCTCCTCCGCATCAGGAGTTAGTTTAAAGAGTCTATGTAGCTGATCCGGCAGCACTCCATTTCTGGCTCTGAACATAACTAGCAGTGTTTGTCTCTATGCTAGCTCAGGAAATTTCAAAATTCTTGCTTTTGCTAACAGTTCATTTGTATTTCCTATGTAATCTTTTTTATACATTAATAAAACAAATACAGTTGTTAAATGTTTTTTTTTCTATTTCAATGTTCTTCATTAGGATTTATAGATCCTGTCTTCTATTAATATTTTGTGTCATCCACAAACAATCTATGGTTCATTTGTTATAATAACCCACAAATATCATGATATTTATGAGTTATGAATATACAATTAGAGTCCCAGAACTGAATTTACAACTTACAACCAGAGCCCTGAAAGGCTCCACATTTTATCTCTCTCTTTCTTGATTTAACTCTATTTACCTCCACGTACTGTTGTCTCCTGCTCAGGTAGCTTTTTATCCAGCCTTTTGCTGGGCTCTGATCCCACGTCCTTCCAGTTTTGAGACCAGTATATCATGATCAATGGTGTTGAATGTTTTTTTTAATCTAGAAATATTCCTATCATATACCTTTTTTGATCAACTCCTGCTGTTATGTGTTCTATCTATTATATCTACATCTATCTATCTATATATATTCTACTCATCGGTGCCATGGCAAAAACAAACTCTGTGTGAGAAAATCAGAGGCTAGAGACGAGTACAACAGCGTAAACATCAGGAACAATGTGGGATTAGCTGTCACGCCACTCTCGGCAAGGATGATGGCCATAAATATTTATGTCTGTTTCAGTGTTGTTTGACCTGATCATACTACATGAAATGACCGGATTAACCTACTTAGCCCGGTAATTCCACTGTGATAGAAGAGCAGTTCCACTATTACTGCTGAATCTCAAGTTGTTGTGAAAGTCTTAAAAGAGTTGTTGCTGCTCCAGTCTGTGTATATTGAAGGGGTTTGAAAAAGTGATGGAGACTGACAGGCGACAGATTGCTGGCGCTTGCAGCTCGCCCTCAGGTGAGATTGGGAAGACAGATCACCCCTGCTGATGTTTAGGTGAGGGAGGCAAGAGCACATCTGTGTGCAGAGGGAGGGATGGCGTTGGGGAGTTGGAGAATTAGTCAGTAGACACACACACACATACAAGCACATGCACACAAACACACACATATTTAAAATAAGTGGGTGTGTCAGACGAGGCCCTGCGGCTCAGGATCTGCTGTCGCTAAGAAGTGTCAGCTGCTTAGCAACGGAGTGACAGATTTTCACGAACTAATTTGACTCTTAGGAAGATCACATGAGACACTCATGAAACGTTCTACATCCTGCCAACAGAAGAGCAACAGTGGTGGTGGTACTGCTGCTGAGCATGCACTTGCAATGTCAGAGTTGTGTAGGAGAAGTTTGCACACCTTTAGGACACAACATCAATATGCAATCTTGCTACAATCATTTCACTCGTCTGCCACCTCACCTTCCAACACAGTTAAGATGCCACCAAACCTTTTTGGCATATTTGCTGGCAGAACTTCCTCAAATGTCTATTTTGCTCGAACAACTTCAGAAATAAATAAAAAATATTGCCTCGGTAGCAGAAGGTAGCATTCCTGTCATGTCAAGGGAGCCTTAATGCTGTCTATTCAAGTCAAGAATGACTTGCTCACCATGCTCAACATTAAATTTGGGTAGTTTCTCTAGAAGCCAATTTAATTGTGCTGGTTGCTCTAAAAAGTCTCATTCCTACCCCGTCAGTTTTTTTTTTTCCACTGAAGTATTCCCCTTTGGGTAACACTTTTCTCCTGTTTGCGCTGTGTTTTTATAAGTTTGATCCTGACTTTGTTTTCCTGTTTTCTTAGTTCCTCTTCCTCCGTGTGCCTGATCTATTTTGTGATCTCTTTCTTATGAACTTTGGACTATTCTGCATATGGTTTGTCGTTTACTCTCTGTTGGAGACTCCTTTTGTTCCCATTCTTTAAATCCCGTTTCTGCTGCCGCTGCCGTTTTGTGGATTAAACATTGTCTTTTTATATTTACCGCCTTGCCTCTCGTACGCCCTGCTTTTGAGTTCCCGGTTATTTCTGTGCTTGTGACAGATTGTTCATATAGTGTTGAATGTCCAGTAGGATTATTATTTTCAGAGGACAACACAGGGTGCACACAAAGCATCATTGAATGCTAATTGAATGTTAGCTGAGCCGTCAAACATATAAAAGATATTCATCGATACATAGCATAATACTCTCTTTCTGGTTTTAAAAGATATCACAGTGAAGTGACGCCATTTTCTGAATTCACCACAATGGTCAATCTGGTCAAACTTCTAAACATCTAGGACAGGGGTCTCAAACTGATCTACAAAGGGGTGGCAGTGGGTGCAGGTCTTTGTCCCAGCCAAACAAGCACAAGCAGTTTAGCCTATTAGTGTCAGCGGAAACAAGCAACAGATAAGGAAAGGTGATTGGTTGAAACAAAAACCTGCGGCCACTGCGGTTCTTTGAGGACTGGTTTGAGAAACGTGATGTAGAATATTTGAATTGACTGCAAAATAGTCAAACAACATACAGGTGTGATTGTATGCATCAAAACTAATTCAATGCTTAGCCCATGGGTGGGCAAACTGTTTTACAAAAGGGCTGCAGTGGTTGCAGGTTTTTATCCCAACCTATCAAGAGGACACCTTATCACTCATGTGTCTTAAGGTACGTTCACACCGAACGCGACTTCCGCGACCGACACGACTGATTTACAAAGTCAGTGGAGTTGGGGCGATTGACGGCAATCAGCGGCGACCAACATGGCCGCGACACGACTGGAGTGTGCGACGCTACGCGATTTGAGCTACATATGGCGATTCCGGCTACTCAAGACGACACAACTGGGCTACTGCGACAGTCGCAGTAGTTCAATTTTTTGAACTACTGCGACTAGTCGCGGTGCGTTGACCAATCAGATACCAGATACACGAGTGACGTGTTCCGGAGGAGGAGAAGCTAATCGCTGCAGTTGTTTAAATGCGGACTGTCCACCATCCTGTCGTGAGTGACACAAATTGTGCATTTTTTAATTTCCACTGGAACATAAATAGGAAGAATCTTGTCCGGAGGGAAAGTTCACCACAGCGGTGGCGTTCCCGGTGAGTTGAGACCTTTATATACCTAAGTTTACATAAATAATTACTGTTTCTGATTTAATTTAATTCGGATGAGACATCCTGAGGCATCTAGTGCCTTGAAGTGACCGTTCTTCGCCATCCTCTCTCTTCTGGAGCCCTTCATCTCCAAGAGAGACCTCGGCGAACATGACTGGAGATACAGCAGCAGCAAGGTAGCAGCTGACTGAAATTTGGATCATTTGCACCCTTAATTTATTTTTACTCTGTAGCCACAGTCTCATTAAAGGAACCAGACGTCGCCCCCTTTCTTCCCCCTCTCTTGACCCTCGTGAAGATCCTTCAAAACACACCTATGTACACTTCAGGTCTGAGTTTGATTCTGGGTGTATTGAATCAGTATAAATGAATGAGGTAATGATTTTATTTTAGTTAATAAAAGGTTTGATGTTGAGCATTTGTTATTGTGGAACGAATTGAGTTGAAGCTTCATTATATTGCAAAGATGCATTTATTTTTTACCACAAAGTGGCGCTAACTGACAAGACTCAAAGAAAATATATTGTTTCAAATACTTCAGTTTTCCTGTACAAATTATTGGCGATGACAGATTAAGTATTAAGTAAAATTACTTCAAGCATATAACAGATATAACCGCGGAATTCATGAATTGATGATTCAAAAAGACTTGTACACAAGTCGGCGTACATAACTACACATCGAGTTGCTTACCTGTGGACAGACCGCGGGTACTCTGTGTCCTGTATTCGGCCACTGATCCAGACCAACAGGTCGTCCAACTAGCGGCAGTTCCGCCTGAAGTACCGCTTGAAGCGGCTGTATCCCCGTGGCGCTGCTGCAGGAGGAGGTTATATTCACCAGTGTGAGCGGCTCTGGCGAATGCTACAAAACAAGAGACGTCTCTTTTTCCATGTTTTCATTTAATAAGTAGCGATAGTTGAGCACCGGCTCCACCAACTTTAATCCACAACCTGAGACCACGCTCCCCGGCGACTGACCTACTTTGGCTACCTGAGCAAGCTACCAGCTAAAAAGTCGCGTTCGGTGTGAACGCACCTTTAGAAGTGCAAACATTTGATTGTCAGTTGACACCTCATTGGTTAAACTGTGTGTGCTTGATTGCTTGGAACAAAAACTTGCACCAGAATGAAGGACAATTTCACAAAAACTCTGAGAACTCCACAATGCCCACTCCTCAGAAGTGTCTGTGATGCCACTCACTAATAGGGGGGAAATTGTTGACTGGGTATTGTATATGTGTGAATGTTTTCAACGTACAAGTAACATCCGACTTACGACCTGCCTTACTGACTTACATCCCCCCATACTTCCAACCATGGCCAGCAGATGCCAAAAGATGCTTTTTTCTTACTCTGACACAATGATCTACCACTACAGTTGTACCTATAAGCCGTCTGCTATTTTGAATGGCATTCGACTTGCGTCCAATCCGACTTAAGACCGGTTGGTCTGAACCGATCCTTGTCGTAAGTCAAATGTTACTTGTATTGAGTTCATGGCATGATTTCATTGAATTCTATCAATCAGTCCGTGTTCTTGACTTAATCCCGGTCACCGGCTCTTTTCATTATCCTTCATATTTTCTTCTTCAAACTTGCCAGGTCTCACGGGTTATTTTTGTATTGTGGTTTTGTATTGTGGCCACGTGCTACATGCTTGTACAGTTCGTCCTTCAGAAGCAACCGGCTGGATTACTTCAACAGCTGTCTATCCCCAGCCGTCCCTGGTCCGATGTCGTGTCAGACCAGGTGACCTGTTCTTCTCCCAAGTTTGGAGAGCTTTGAGCAAGGGACTCAGACCTTCTGACATCTGGCTACACCTTCAGTCTAATGGTCAAAGACAGCGTGTCAACCGAGACCTTTCATGGCTACTTATGGATATGAGGCCCCACTTTTTCCCTCTCAAAAGACTGAAGCCGACCTCCCATCAATACCGAGTTCCTGTGCCAGAGTACATGCCTGGCCAAAAGGCGTTGCTCTCTATGAGGGACCTCCCCATTAAAAGAGAAACTTGCAAGCTAGGCCCTCACTTCAGTGGACCCTTTGAGGTGCAAAGAGTTTTCAACCCTACTGCAGTGTGTCGACTGGGAAGGCTACGGTCCGCAAGAAAGATCCTGTCCTATCCTGGACTTCCACCACAGACATCCCAACAAGCCTGTTCCTTTAGGGAAGGGTACTGTGGTGATCTGCTTATATTTTGGTACCTACACTTTTATTCTCCTCTCTTCTGATTTCTCATACTTCACATATGGCACACAACTGGAACTAATCCTGAATCGCCTGCTGGAGGCGGCAGCCTTTATATTCCACCCAGTTCCAGTCTTGTGTGCCAGATCATCGAGTTTCCAGATGGTTAAGAACGCACTTGTACTCTCTTGCTGTTTTGGACTGGAGGTTTTTGCCTGAGGTTTCAGTTGGATTTTTTTGTTTTGCCATGTTTGTTTCTGTGCTTTTGATTTCGAGATTTCTAGTCCCTTGGTTATTCGTTTGTGTACTCCTCAGTTTGGTTGGACGTTTTGGACTTTGGACAATAGAGACAGTTGGACTCCTGATTATTTGTGACTGTTTTTTGGACTATGGAATAAATGTGATATGGTCACATACATAATAAATGGGATGCTCCAATCAAGACTTTTGCTGCCAATCACCATTACCAATCAGATGGATTGACTATGAGTTTGTAATCAAAATAATGAGACCTTCTGTGTACATGATAAACGACGTTGAACCATTAAATCATTTTAATTCAGACACATTTATATTTACCTCCTCAAGGATTCCTCGTAAACAACACATGAGAAAGGCTGGTCATCTAGCTCTGTGACATTAATAATTACATTTTTTGGGGGTAATTTGTCACGATCAACCAGCGGGTGTCGCTAAGTGTTTGCTACGCTATCAGCCTGCTGCAGATGAACCAGCCATCTCACTTTCATGACCTCTGAAAACTCTCCGTGCGCTGTCAAGTGCTGGTGCTTTAAATGACGCATTTAATTTTATCTTACTTCCCTGTGCAGCATTTTCCCGTGCATGTGCTGCAGAATGCGAACTTTAAATGACACATTGACAGAACCTCCACAGCAGACATATTGCTGATGAGCAGCTCTGCCTCATTGCTTATTCAACATTTTGCACTTGGGTTCCACCCTGTTCAGAAACCCGCACAAAAATATCCTTTTATGTGACATGTTTTGATATTTATTTAAATGTCAATATTCTCATAAAATAATAAAGCCAAGCACGCTGGGCCCTGTTCCTGGGTCGCTTCAACTTCGCCATCACCTACCGTCCAGGGAGCCAGAACACAAAGCCGGACGTCCTTTCACGACTCCACGAACCTGCCACCTCATCTGACAGGTCTGAGACAATCATCCCTGCTTCCTGTGTGATCCATGCAGCATGTTGGGACATTGAAAAGGCTGTCTTAGAGGACCAAAAGCTGCACCCAGCTCCCTGTTCCGGCCCTCCAAACCGTCTCTTCGTTCCGGAGTCAACCAGACTCTCCTCTCCAAACTTCTCCCGTGGGGCCATTCCTCAAAGCTCGCCTGCCACCCTGGTATGTTTCGCACTCTCTGCTTAATCAAGCAACGTTTCTGGTGGCCAGGTGTGACCAGAGACGTCAAAGAGTTCTGCAAGATCTGCACAACCTGCAACAGAGCGAAGTCCACCCATCGTCCTCCTGCCGGACTTCTACAGCCTCTTCCCGTCCCTGGCCATCGCAGTCGACTTCATCACTGGTCTTCCTCCATCCTCCGGACACACAACAATCATGACGGTAGTAGACCGTTTTCCTAAGATGACGCACTTTATCCCTCTTCCTAAACTTTCCTCAGCTCTGGAGACTGCCGAGCTCCTGGTGCACCACGTCTTCCGCCTCCACGGACTTCCCTGCGATGTGGTCTCCGACAGGGGTCCTCAATTCTTGTCCCAGGTCTGGCGGGCCTTCCTCAAGGCACTGGACGCTTCACCTAGCCTCTCCTCCGGCTACCACCCGCAGTCCAACTGCCAGACCGAAAGGGCCAATCAGGATCTGGAATCCGCACTCCGCTGCGTATCTGCTCAGGATCCTTCTGCGTGGTCTTCACATCTGCCATGGGTGGAATATGCTGATAACACTCTGACTTCATCCGCTACAGGGATGTCTCCCTTCATGGTGGCATACAGCTATCAACCCCCCTGTTCCCGTCCCAGGAGGTTGAAACAGCAGTTCCGTCTATGAACACCTTTGCCGCTGCAGGGAAACATGGTCCCGTGCCCGGACAGCCCTCTCCCACGCTGCCGAGCTGAACAAAAGACTCGCCGACCGCAAATGGACTGTAGCTCCGACCTACCAGCCCGGCGACAAGGTGTGGCTCTCCACCCGCAACCTTCAACTACCTCCCTCCTCAAGCCCGCCTCATCTTCCTCACTCCATGCAGCCTCTGAAACCCCTCCTCCTCCCATCACTATCGACGATCACCCAGCCTACAAGGTACACAAAATCCTGGACAGCAGATGTCGTGGCCGAGGGATCAGTACCTTGTTGACTGGGAGGGCTACGGCCCGCAGGAACGCTCATGGACCCCTCGGTCACTCATCCTCGACCCCTTGTTACTTCCATGTCAGACACCCAGCAAAACCTGGTAAAGTGCCAAGAGGCCCTCGTTAAGGGGGGGGTACTGTCATGTCCGCACTTTAATCCTGTCTGTTTTTATTGTATTTCCTCCGTACTTTTCTTGTGCTTTAACTTTATTTTCCCTTGTTTCCGTTTCCTGTTTTTGCTCCACCTTGACAGGCATACACAGCTGGCGGTCATTCAACTAATTCTCCTTCCACGGATAAATTCTTCTTGATGCCAGATACGTGTGCCAGATGGTAGTGAATTGTCTCCACTCAGGTACCTTTTTCAAGACTTCCGTGATCTTGCCTCTAATCCTGCTTTTTCCAATTTCCTTGCGCGCTCGAATCCTCATTCAGCTGTAACTCCTCTCCCCCGCTCATCCTCATTTCACTCTCGCCTCCTTCCTATTTCAATTCAATCCGCGTTGTGAGCAGTTTTATTAGTCTCACCTTTTAGTTAGATCAATCCGTGAAGTTTACCCCTTGTGTGCATGTGTGTAGTCACCACCACCAAGCGCTTTCAGTTTAGTGCCACCACTGCATTGATCTTAACTCCAGGTGTGTGTTTTCTGTTCTCCCATTTATATAGTAGGTCGTTGATTGCTAATCCGCCTCTCTTGTTTTCCAGATTTTCCCCATTCCCTGTGTGTTGTTCCCGGTCCACGTTTTGGTTCCCTGTGCCCTTAGTTATAATTATTTGTCTGTCTGTGTATATCAAAAATCGAAAATCATGAAAATCGATTAAATTGTATAATTTAATGTCATCTCCGAGTCCTCTGTCAACCAACTCTAACTGCACTTGGGTCCATCAACCACCATTATGACAACTTCAGGAGAGACGTCAGTGACGCACCAAAACAACCTCCACTGTGAGGATTGAATACCAAAAGCATTCTCCATTGAACACACTTCGCTCAGCAGGGAGGGTGCGCCCAGGGAATGGTCTTGTGATATTCTTCCGCAAGGGAAAAGGCTCATCTGCCATGAACACATCGCGCTGCGGTCCTCTGCGGCTATCTCGAGGATGGTCAGCAGGCAGGGAGAGAGAACCAGATTTGACAGCCTGGCCAAAGCCTGAATTTGCCCCACCACCAATAGATCCCACCATCACTACTTCTCCCGTACCCATCAACATCAATCACTCAGAAGCAAGCAGTCGTTTGAATCCACAACTGCAAGGAGAACTAGAGAAAAAGTTCCCTTGTAATTGTAGAACAGAGATCCTAGTTTGGTGGGGATTTCATAACTAAATGCTTTCCCTCCAGGACCCCACTGCAAAGAGGAAAGTTCCAGTGCTCTTCAAACCATTGTGCAATGGTTGGCACTGCCAAGAACTCGCCCACAAGGCAATCCCAAATGGCAGCTGTAACTTCCCTTGGACAATCCCTTGGGCGGTTGACACGCCAGCACGGACGCTGTTGGCGATGGTCCTGAAGGAATCTCCAAATGCAAGATACTTTTTACTTTTACTAGTAATTATTTAAATGAATTTACTTCTACTTGAGTCATTTCATTCTGAAGTAACAGTACTTCTACTTGAGTACAACATTTGGCTACTCTACCCACCTCTGATCACCATTGAACGTCCTTGTGTGTGTCTTGTTCAGATTTTTGCTTCCGTTCACCATTTAAACAAACCAGCCCGGCGAGGTGACCACTCACAACATTCATTCATTAATATGTAAGAACTATTTATGGCCATCAGACGTGAGTGACTCAAAGTGCAGAGATCCCAAACGATCCGAGCACAAAGAAGGGTTTTCTATTGAACTGGAGTCACTGTCCCGAACTTGATCATGCTGACGGGGAGGGAGTGGCGTGTCCCGGGACACGGTCACACTGGGGACGGTTTCACTCAATTTCATAGTCACAATCTAAGCCAGGGGTGACCAACCAGTCAGAGGCAGAGCAACCTTGTGACACACAGGGATGTGCTTTTACCGCTATACTGCTGCTAAGTCACATGCTCAGCTGTCGAGGTGAGCCTTACATATTTGTAGGATGTGGCTCTTTTCAGCAACACAGTAAAACAATGTGGCTCTTAGCCTATGACTGGTTGACCACCCCTGCTGTAAATGCTTAAAGAGCATGCTGCACTGTACATAAGAAGACATTTTGGATCAGACCATAACTTGGTCAAGTTCAAAAATGATCCGAAACACACTGGTGCTGGAGCATCGAGATTCCGAATAAAATTTGTGAAGGCAAACCACAAAGACAAAGCCTAACTATCCTGCATTTATATGTGAATGAAAAGAGAAACATTTCAATATGTATCATATGTATGAAATTGCTTGTTGTCTTATAGTGAAACGGGAAAGTCTGAAATTTGATGCACAAGTGAGCATGAGTGCTCAAAGAAATCATAAATTGTTTTTGCAAACAATTCAATTTCTGGTACTGAGAATTAGAAGTTTAAAACAGTGAAACAGAGTTTTTCATTGTAAATTGGAGAATCTAATGGAAGGAGAAAAGTTCAAAGTAAAAGGAGAAAACCTCTTTACAGGCTTCAGTGCTGCGATTAGATATTATAACCTGAACAGCCTGGCTGTCGAAACTATTCCTTTAGCCCCACATGGATGCTTAATAAAATTGCACGGCCACCTTAATGAATAACTTATTGTCCTGGAAGTGACCTGGCCTTCTTATCTTCTATTTAGAGTAATTCACTTAGAGCTCAGATAGTTCAGATAGGCTCCTCTGCTGGGAACACAACAGGAAGAGTGACGCATCTGTTGGAAGTTGTATCCATGGCTAGATATCCTCATAAGTCCTGCCCCGCCCTTCCCACCCACTTCTCCAGCCAAGTTCTTTACCGTCACCTTTCTAAATGAAGTGTCCTGTCTCTATTCTTGCTCCTTCTCCTTTATTGTACACATCTGAAAAAATCTATAAAAGTCATCAGTGTTGTTATTTTTCATTTCTGATGGTTCATGCACCCATCAGAGCTCAGTGAGGAAGAAGAGGTGCATAGGCTTTGGTGTTACCATCTTTGTGGCATGCGCTCATTGACAAAATGCTTTCCCCAGCCTAAACCTAACCATCCAAAAGAAATCTAAACTTAACCAGGACTTTCAACTAAACTTAAACCGAATCATGACCATGTTGTTTTCAAGTCGTCATCCTCAAATTGCGGCTTAAACCCATGGGGTACGACAAAACGGCAACACAAAGAAGATCATCTCATCATTTCTGTATTCTTCCAGTGATGTCAAACGCTATTCTGTTTTTTTGAGAAAACATTTCATTTAGAAAATGTGCATTTTGGGTAGCAACTGATTCTCAATATCTGGTCACTATCACAATGTATTCATGTTTGTGATTTTCCATTACATTAATCTACGGAATAGTTTCTTTTTGCTGAGTGCAGTAGGAAACCAATGTGAAAACCAATGTGTAGAACTAGTGTTGCTCTAAACACACAGTTGCCAGAAGCTGGATTGAAGTGTGCAACCAACTCAGTGGAATTTGCCCAAAAAATGTATTTAGATCACATTAAAGGCTAAGTTTATCATCGTGCATATCACCAAACAGACAAAAACTGAATCTGTTTTATTGAAGAAGAAAAAAAGTGAGAGTAACGTGGGTAAAAGAAGGTCTGTTTTATGTGCATTGTTTTTGCTAGTTCGTTGTTGATGACGATGAAAATATACATGGAAATCGTATTTGACAATTGCAGAGAAATAATATGAACATATGGCTCGGAAATCTGTGCACTGGACCCCTGCGTCACCGTACTGATGACAACTTCCTTGAGACCTGCTTCTTTGGGGATTACAGACCAGCTAGTCCGAGCGTAGCACCGCCAGCCAAGTAGGAAAAAAAGGACATAGCCATAGGCGTAGAGGCTGCATAGTAGGGGCAGACTGGACTTGAACCAGGCGAGCCAAAGGATGAATTTTGTTCATTCATACTCAGTATGTTATGATGTATGAACATTAATAGCTGTTAAAATATGGGACATTGGACCACTTAAATTATTGTATTTTTAATTTTATTTTGCACTCTTTCATCTCTCATCTGCTTTAACATAATTCAACCAGAGTCTACCTCACAAAACAATGCAGAAGCACTGATGAACCTGTAGTGTATTCCATATTTGGTAGCCATAAACTCCAAACTGCCTGTTTATTGCTGACATTCTCAAGAATCCATATGTTGGTGTGTCTGCAGATTGATTTCTTACCTTCCAGACAGCCATCACTGTCTTGAGGACGCCAATGGCAGACAAGACAAAATGGTTTGGGGGTTCTGGAGGCTGTTACAGCCTAATGGTCTCAATAACAAAAGCAATATACTTGATGGTGTTTGAATTTTATCATATTGAGGAGAATATTCAAAAGTGCCCTTTGGCTTCTGCTGCTTACTTTGCATTGTCTGAGTCGGGTCCCAATTAGCCTTCCAAGTAATTATTTGTTTTCTTTGTTTTTCATCATAAAAAAGAAATATCTGTACAGTATTTTTAGTTACAAGTGCTACATGTACTCAAATTGTGGAAACCATTATGCCAACCGTAATTTTGTTTTTTTTGCATGTATCGTTGTACTGGCCTATTCTGTGCAACCTATCCTCATTCCTATAGGATATTATTTTTTGCATACCGTACTGACGCAAAAGGCCAAAATTCTTTCCACGGAAAGGGAGCGGGTGTCAGTTATTTATAACCTGTTACATGCCCCTTACAGCCCTCGACGTACATCTATTTTACATGTGTTAATTCTGTCCATCTAACAATATGATGATGGGGTAGTGTGAGTAGCAAAGCTTACCTCATGCCAATGAATGGATGTATGCATGCGTATGTATGTATCCCTTCTGTCAATTATAACTACAGTAGTGTGAATGTTCATGTATCAGTGCTTCTTAGGTTCAAATGTCATTTGTAAAGATTCTCACTCATGACCACATCTTTGTGTTTGCCGCTGAATGAATGAATGTTACGGCTTCATGAGGTGTGTTGGCAGGCTGCCATCTCTACTGATGAAGCTACTTGGAAGCACACAGCTATCACAATAATTAATGACAGTTAACAACCCTATTGAATAGCATTCTGCAAGAACAATATGCAGCATTACAGCTAGATTTCTAGAAACCCATTGAAAGGTTTGAACCTGAAAAACCAGATTGAAAAGGAACAAACGAAATCAGAGCATGACAGAAATTAGCAAGAATGTTAGAAGAGCGCCAAGTAGTACTAGTCGAAGTTTACTTCAATTCCACACCAAACACACAACTCTTCCATCCCACAATTCTTCTCCTTTCGGCTTCTCCCTTCAAAGGTTGCCACAGCGGATCATCCTCCATCTCACCCTGTCCTCTGCTTCCTCTTCTCTCAAACCTGCAAACCTCATGTCCTCCTTCACCACATCCATAAATCTCCTTTGTGTGCCATGACTGCTAAGCTAAGGTGACCCAAGAGCAGATGACTTTGAACACAGGAGACTCGGAGGTTATCAGTTAATCACAAGAGTTATTACAATAAATACAAAATAATAGAGACAAATCTAAACTGAAGGCAATGACACCAGAACCGGAGCACAGAGAACAAACACGAACGGAGGGGATAAAGCTGAAACAGACAGCAGGTGTAAGAAATACAAGCCTGAAAACGGCGACAACTTAGAAACACTCGGATATAACTCTCACGAGGCTAATACAAAACTAAAGACGCTCGGTTGAGGTGAAAACAAACACTAACTGAGGAAATAACTAGCACACAGGCTGAACTAAAGTAGCAAGTAACACAAACACTCGAGGAAGCTAACACAGAGCTAATGACAGGGAGCAAGCAATAGGAGAGCTAGATAGAGTGAGAAGAGAGACAAATGTGACAGAACGAGGAGATGAACACAGAGCAAAACAGAGATAAACAGGGTCACAAGCGAATGGAGCAATCGAGCGAGAACATACCATGAGAACAAAAGACGATCATCTGGCAGCACATGCAGGTTCTCCAGGTGTATTAATCTCTGCAGAGGCAATCAGTGGAATGAGAACCAGCTGCGCTGCCATGAAGCTGAAGGGGGTGAGAAAGCACACAGGAAAACAAGGAACCGGAACACAGGAAGTGACAAAGTAAAAGCACGAACAATGACATTTTGGCCTTCCTCTCCACCTTCTGCCTGGCAGTTCCAACCTCAACATCTTCCTACCAACTGGCTACTGGCTATCACTCGCTGTACATGTCCAAGCCATCTCAATCTAGTCTGTAGGACTTTTTCTGCAAAGCACCAGACGTGTGCTGTCCCTCTGATATACTGGTTCTTGATCCTATCCATCCTGGTTACTCCCAGAGAACCTCAGCATCATCATCTGTGTGTCTCCAGCTCTGTGCTCGGCCCGACCACTATTTTGTACACTTTCCCTTTCATCCTTGCCGACACCCTTTTGTCACACCTGACACTTTTCTCCATTTATTCCATCCTGCCTGCACCCGCTTCTTCACCTCTTGGTCACACCCTTCATTGCCCTGGACAGTTGAGCCTACGTACTAAAAATCCTCCACCTTCTTTATCTCTACATCCTGTAACTTCACCTGTCCACTTGGGTCCCTCTCATTCACACACATGTATTCTGTCTTACTGCGGCTTACCTTCATTCCTCTCTTTTCTAAGACAAACCTCCACCTCTCGAGCTTATCTTCCACTTGCTCCCTGCTCTCACCACAGATCACAATGTCATCTTCAAACATCATTGTCTAAGGGGCTTCTTGTCTAACCTCATCTGTCAACCTGTCCATCATCATGGCAAACAAAAAGGGGCTCAGAGCTGAGCCTTGGTGCAGTCCCACCTCCACCTTGAACTCCTGTGTTACACCTGCAGCACACCTCACCATTGTCTCATACCTGGTATACATGTCCTGCACCACTCGAACATGCTTCTCTGCCACTCCAGACTTCCTCATACAATACCACAACTCTTATCTTGGCACTCTGTCATACGCTTTCTCCAGGTCCACAAAGACACAATGGAGCTCCTTCTGACCCTCTCTGTGCCTCTTCCATGAACATCCTCAAAGCAAACACCATATCTGTGGTGTTCGTTTTTGGCATGAAGCCAAATTATTGCTCACAGATGCTAACTTCTGCCCTTAGGCTACTTTCCACTACTCTTTCTCACAACTTCATCGTATGGCTCATCAAATTTATCCCTCTATAGTCGCCACAACACTAGACATGTTCTCCCTTGTTCTTGAAGATGGCCACCAGCACACTTCTCCTCCATTCCTCAGGGATCTTCTCACTCTCAAAGACCTTGTTAAATGTTCTAGTCAAAAAGTGGACGGCCACATCTCCTAAACACTTCCACACTCCCACAGGTCATCATCAGGACCCACTGCCTTTCCACTCTTCATCCTCTTCAAAGCCCCTCTTACTTCAGCCTTACGAATCTTTGCCACGTCCTGATCTACGATGGTCTCTCCTTCTACTCTTTGTTCTGCCTCATTTTCCTCATTCATCAGCCCTTCAAAGTACTCTTTTCATCTCAGCAACACACTTCTGTTATCAGTCAAAACATTCCCCTCTCTATCCTTGATCACCCTAACTTGCTGCATGTCCTTCCCATCTCTATCTCTCTGCCTTGCAATCTTGTACAAATCTCTCTCACCCTCCTAACTGTCCAACCTTGCATACAAGTCCTCGTAAGCCCTCTGTTTGGCCATTGACACCACTACCTTTGTCTTATGCCGGGCCTCCCTGTACTCCTGTCTACTCCCTTCTGTTCTCTCAACGTACCACTTTTTCTTAGCTAACCTCTTCGTTTGTACACACTCCTGCACTTCTTCGTTCCACCACCAAGTCTCTTTATCCACTTTTCCTCCAGATGAAACACCAAGAACTCTTCTACCTGTCTCCCTGATCACCTTAGCCATAGTTGTCCAGTCATCTGGAAGTCCTTCTTGGCCACCCAAAGCCTGCTTCAATCCATCCCAGAAGGCAACACAAAACTCTTCCTCTTTCAGCTTCCACCACTTTGTCTTCTTCTCTCTCACCATCATGGTCATCCTGCACACCACCATCCTATGTTGTCTGGCAACCCTCTCACCGACTACTACTTTACAATTACTAATCTCCTTCAAGTGATATCGTCTACACAAGATGTAATCCGCCTGTGTGTTCCTACCTCCACTTCTGTAAGTCACTCTATGCTCTTCCCTTGTCTGGAAGAAAGTATTGACCGAAGCCATTTCCATCCTTTTTGGTAAGTTTACAACCATCTAACCTTCAGTGTTCCTATCCTGGGTACCAAACTTTCCCATCACTTCCTCGTCACCTCTGCGTCCTGCACCAACATGTCCATTGAAGTCTGCCCCAATGACCACTCTCTCACCTCTGGGAATACTCTCCTGCAGTTCATCTAATTCACTCTAGAAGGGCTCCTCCTCCTCAAGGTCACACCCCACCTGTGGGGCATAAGCACTAACTACAGGGGTTGGACAAAATAATGGGTGTTTCCATTATTTTGTCCAATCCCTGTACATTGAAGATGACCCCTACCATTTCTAACTTGAGACAGATCACTCTGTCTGATACTCGTTTCACTTCTTGAAGCATCATCAAAATGTCCAAAACGAGAGAGTCAATCAAGAGACCAAACAGGAAACGTCACCAAACCGGGAGATCAAACTAACGTAAATGACAAAAAGAACAAATGAAGTCAATCTGGCGCAAGTTGCTGGAGTCCAGGTGTTTCTAGGCTCTGACAATGATGAGATGATTGACTCCAGCTGTGTGCCATAAACCAAGGGAAGAGGAAGAAATAAAAAAACTGAAGTTACAAAATTAAAGCAAAACATGACAGTACCCCTCCTTAAGGAACGCCTCCAGGTGTCTTACCCTGTTTACTGGGATTCTACTGAGCGCTGGAGACCCAGGATCTTTCCTCAGGACTGTAACCTTCACACTTAACCGGGTACTGGAAGCCACAACCATGGCGTCTGACGTTGAGGATCCTTCGCACTTTGATGGACGAATGGTCGTCGAAGACAAGGGGAGGAGGAGGCTTGTTTGGGGGGTTGAGGACTTTTCAGCACCGCTCTCCCTCTCTGGAATGTCTTATAGTGAACTGTAAGCCATTTTACTCCCTGCGTGAGTTCGCGTCATTCATTGTGGCTGCTCTTTACATTCCACCAAGCGTGGATGTTCACAAAGCTTGTGGATCAGGTCCTGCATGTGGAGCGAATTTTCCTGGACTCCCCTGTTTATTGTGCTTTGCTTGACTTCAACAAGGCGAATCTGAGCAAGGAGCTTCCCAGGTACAGGCAGGTTGTAAAATGCCCCACCAGAGAGCAGAGCGCTGGATCACTGCTACACATCGCTCTGCAACTCTAATGGTACGTTCACACCGAACACGACTTCTGCGAGCGACACGACTGATTTATATAGAAAGTCAATGGAGTTGGGGCGATTGACGGCGATTGACGGCGATCAGCGGCGACCAACATGGCCGCGACACGACTGGAGTGTGCGATGCTACGCAATTTGAGCTACATACGGCGATTCCGGCTACTCAAGACGACACAACTGGGCTACTGCGACCAGTCGCGGTGCGTTGACCTATCAGAGACCAGGTCCGCGAGTGACGTGTCCCGGAGGAGGCGAAGCTAATCGCTGCAGTTGTTTACATGCAGACTTTCCCATCCTGTCGAGAGTGACACAAATTGTGCATTTTTTAATTTCCACCGGAACATAAATAGGAAGAATCTTGTCCGGAGGGAAAGTTCGCCACAACGGTGGCGTTCCCGGTGAGTTGAGACCTTTATTTACCTAAGTTTACTTAAGTTATATTCGCCTAAACGCAATGTCCCCCGAGTTAACGAGGCGAATGTACTGCTGCAACTGTAGAAACTACATATATATGGTGACGGGATAAATAAGTACTGTTTCTGATTTAATTTAATTCAGATGAGACGTCATGAAGGGTCTGTTTATATGAGGGGAGGATGGTGACCGAGGAGCGGAGCGGTCAGCGGCATCTACTGTAGTGCCGTGAAGTGAGCGTTCTTCACCATCCTCTCTCTTCTGGAGCCCTTCATCTCCAAGAGAGACCTCGGCCAACATGACTGGAGAGGCAGCTGCAGCAAGGTAGCAGGTAGGTTTGTACGTTAATTTAGTGGTGACATTCTGAATACTAGCTAAGTATATATAAAAAACGTATGTAGCTTTCTGTATTGCTTTTTTCTGTATAGCTTGTACAATAATGTAATCACACTATGCTGTCATTAAGGAGAGGAGGAGGATGGACCCACTCATGATGTTGGTGATGATGATGATGAGGAGGATGGACCTTCCTCCCGCTTCACCTGGTACTGCTGCATCTCCTCCACCTGCCACTGGCCCCTCCTCATCCACTGCTGCTCCCCATGTATGTAGAAATAGTATTTTCTAGCATTCTTCTTTTTTTTTTTTATTAAATGTTATTGTTCTACATCATTCAAGCACTGTCATAGTGACATGACTTGCTTTAGGTTAACTATTGCTGTCCTATACAGATTTTATTTATTCGTACTGATCACTATGGCATGTAATTGAACTCAACTTTCATTATGTGCAGGACACCGATGGAAGAGACCAACAGAGGAAGGTGTCCCCCGATGCTGAAGCTGAGCTCAAACATCTACACTAATGAACTCCCTCCACAAACCCAGCTCAGAAGAAGGGACACTTTTCAAGGTCCTCGTTCCTTCCAGGTTCCACATAAATTTAAAATGCATGTTACTAAGTAAAGCAACAGCTGACTGAAATTTGGATCATTTGGATCCTTCATTTATTTTCTTTGTAGCCACAGTCTCATGAAAGAACCGGATGCCGCCCCACTTCCTCCGCCTCTCTTGACCCTCGTCCCTCTGGGGAAGATCGTTCAAAACACACCTATGTAGTTCACTTCAAGTTTGACTGTGATTCTGTGTGTATTGAAGTCCTCTGGTCAGCTCCTGGAAGTGGACGGTCACACCAACACAGAAGCAGTTGGTGATGAGTCTCCTGTTACCGACTACCTGCAAAATATAAACCATACATGGATATGTAAACATATATATGTTTAAGTATATATCAACCATACAACAGTGCATCTGCCTCACAGGATAAATAGTTTCATCACAATGCATTTAACTGTTGCATTCATTGATTACCACAAAGTGGCGCTAACTGACAAGACTCAAAGAAAATATAAATATTGTTTCAAATAGTCTAGTTTTAGTGTACAAATTGTTGACGATGACAGATTATATATCTCCGAAAATTACTTAAAGCATACAGCAGATACGACCGCGGAGTTCAAGAAATGATGACAGTTCAGAAAGACTTGGACACAAGTCGCCGTACATAACTACACATCGAGTTGCTTACCGGAGACAGACCTTCGCCAGAGGACAGACCGCGGTAGTTGGTGTCCTGTATTCGGCCACTGATCCGGCCTGAACTCGCGGCGATTCCGCCTGAAGTACCACTCGAAGCGGCCGTATCCCGGTAATGCTGGAGGAGGAAGTTAAATTCACCAGTGTGAGCGGCTCTGGCGAATGCTATGAAGCGAGAGACGTCTCTTTTCCCATGTTTTCAATTAAGTAGTGATAGTTTGAGCACCGGCTCCGCCATTATCAATCCACCGTCCACATACTGAGACCATGCCCCTCGGCGACTGACCTACTTTGGCGACGTGTTTGAACCGGACAGGTGGCAACTAATCACTACCTGAGCAAGCTACCTGCTACTGACGACTGGCGCTACCGCGACTAAAAAGTCGCGTTTGGTGTGAACGTACCTTTATACCGTCCTCCCTCGAGCTGCAATGGGACTCTCTGACCACTTGATGGTTCATCTTGTTCCCACATACAAGCAGAAGCTGAAGCTTGCAAAGCCTGTTGTGAGGAGCATGAGGATCTGGCGAGTGATGCTGTAGAGGAGCTGCAGGCTTGTATGGAGACCACAGACTGGGAGGTGTTCAGGGCTTCTACCAACAATCTGGATGAGTATACAGACACTGTGACTTCATGGATCAGCTACTGTGAAGAGTGCATAGTTCAAATGCGGACCAAGGTGAGTTATGCAAATGACAAACCTTGGTTCACAGCTAAACTCAGACAGATTAGACCGGAGAAGGAGGCAGCAAGAGTGGGGACAGGAACTGATAGATAGATAGATAGATAGATAGATAGATAGATAGATAGATAGATAGATAGATACTTTATTGATCTCTGAAGAGAAATTCCCATTTCCAGCAGCATGACAGGTGGAAACATAAGAACAAGTAAAAAAAAAAAAAAAAAAAAAGATAGGAAATTAAAATTAAAATTAAATTAAAATAAATAACAACAGTTCAGCATGTGAATGTGTGTGTGTGTCACGAACTAAAGTGCACGTGTGTCTTTGGTGTGAGCGTGTAGTGAGTCTAGAGTGTATTTGTCCATTTTATCGTCCTTCCCGAGAGATGTTGAAGAGCCGAATGGCGTGAGGGAGGAACGACCTCCTCAGTCTGTCTGTGGAGCAGGACAATGACAGCAGTCTTTCGCTGAAACTACTCCTCTGTCTGGAGATGGTGTTGTGCAGAGGATGACTGGGATTGTCAATGATGGACAGAAACCTGTTCAATGCCCGTCTCTCTGCCACTGATGTTAGGCTGTCCAGCTCTGTGGAACTGCTACAAAGAGCTGAAGTATCGGTGGTCAGAAGGAGCTGAAGAAAGCTAAAGCCATATACTCAAACTTGGGCAGCAGTTCTCAGCCAATGACCTGGCTGCGGTGTGGAGAGGGCTCAAGGTGGTCACAAACTGCAGGCCACCTGCCCCACCCACCCTGAACAACCTCGCTCTTGCACAGGACTTTTACTGTAGCTTCCTCTGTGGTCTCTCCAGCCCCCTGTTCCACTTTACAGCAAAGGACTGCGCTGTCTCTTCAGAATCAGAATCAGAATCAATTTTATTGCCATGGATACCACCAACTAAGTGCTAATAAAGTAAAATAAAATAAAATAAAAATCGACCTGCACGTCTCTGGGTCCTGGAGACATACAGGTCATGAAGAGGTGGCAGGCTGCAACCGATCACCTTCTCAGCAGAACGCACAATGCGCTGCAGTCTGCTCTTGTCCCTGGAGGTGGTGCCGCTGTACCAGACGCTGATAGAGGAGGTGAGGATGGACTGGATGATGGCCGTGTAGAACTCCACCAGCAACTTTGTCGGCAGTCGTAGTTTTTGTAGCTGCCTTAAGATTAACAATCTCTGCTGGGCCTTCCTGATGAGGGACTGATGGTTGGCTCCCATTTGAGGTCCACAGTGATGATGGTTCCTAGGAAGCAGAAGAAGTCCACAATAGGAATGGGTAAACCAGCCAACATGAGAGGGGACAGAGAAACTGCTACTCTCCTGAAGTCTATGACCATCTCCACTGTCTTCTGGGCATCAAACTTGATCAGCTTCTCGGACTGGTGGCCGGAGGTGCCGCAGTTAGTGTACAGAGAGAAGAGCCATGGAGAGAGAAGACAGCCCTGAGAACATGCGTGATTCCGGCTGGTGAGGAAGTCTGTAATCCATCTGCTGTCCAGGGAGCATCCGGATCAGATCTGTCCTTGACTCATGATGACCTCATGATTCTTATGTTCATATTATATACACATTTCCAGTCAAATTAGCACATGAACTTACCTGGTCATCAAGTCAACTGAACTGGATCATCATTTACTTACACTGCACAAAGACAGCTATTTGTTGCAGCTCAGTGTGCCGACATGGGTGTTTGCCTGGTCCAGCCATAACTTATGTTATGTTCTGTATTTTTTGGCACATGTAGTGATATAATGTGTCATGTCTTCAGGTTTAAGATACTTGAAATTCCCATCAAAGCTTAAAAGTCAATACGTTTCAATAAATATGGTGCGTACATTTTGTAAATATTAAAAACAATGAGCATGTTTGTTAGAGTGAGACATCGTCTTTAATAGGGATCGTTCATAGATAATCTATGGTGTGTTTTCTTAGTTGCAATGGTAAAGCTCCATAGAAAACTGCATGATCAGGCTGCATGTGTGTTCGTTTGAACCTTAGGAAACCTTTGTCTTTGTGAGTATTTGGCTAAAAATTGTTAGTTAGTTGAATACTGAATGTGTTGTCTTTCTACATTTGTAGTTACGATATCCAAGAAACCTCGATAAAACAGGAAAAGCATCTCTTGAGTACGGAGTTTCTTTCCAAGTTCGCTGGCTGTATAACCGCACAGTGTCACATGTGGTGAGGACAGCACAGCTTTATATTCTAGATGAAGGGGTTTTACGAATGGAAAGGGCTGCCTGGGTGTTCAAAACAGAGATGTCATACCAAGTTGTTGCGTCTGGAAAATAAGGGACATTTTTCAGAACCCTGAAGGATAGTGCACTGGTTTCCAAGTCCATATGACCAGGTGAAGGGATCGCATTTTTACACTAGCCTGGGCGCTGGTGGATGTTGCTCGGGTGAAAGATGTTTGGCGCGGCCTTCTAGGGCTGCTGTCCTTGCGACTGGCAAAGGATAAGCGGATGAGGATGGATGCGTGGATGGACCTCAATACATTTTAATTAATTTCGGTTTAGTTACTGACACACAGTGTCAAAGTTTGTTCGACTCCACACAAACATGATAAATGTCCAGCAGTAAAGGGTATGATCGCTGTCTGGCCGGACAACATCGTTCAACAACAACTTCTCAAACTCCCAGAACACTGAGGTGTGCAGCTGGGAGCTGCGGGAAAATTGTGCTCAGGAACGGGAGCGCAGCGGTCTGGGACTCGCGATGTCTGCGGATGTTTGACAACTCAGATGTTTTCGCCTTTATTAGACTGATAAACACCTGATTCTATTGACAGATTTGCTTAAATAAATAATACTGCGCTCTACAGTAACTGTTTTCATTGCTGTGATGTGGCTGCAGCAGAGCTGTGTGCATGAGGACAGCGAAGAGGAAGGACGCTGATTTTTCCCAAGTTATTGATGATCACTAGACTATTCATTGATCATTCGACGTGGACTAATCAAGGCATTCTGTATTTTTCAGCTTGTTTCCGCTACTTCCTTGTAAAATAAACATGACAAGACTCTTTCATGTTTAGTTTTGGCTGTGAAACACCACATTCTGTTACAGCCGAGGCGGAGCTCTGTCATCGGTTAATATCTGAGGTGAGGACGACTCGTAGAGCGAAGAAGTGAGAGAAATAAGGTCAACCTTACGTCAGTGGTAAATAGGTTGTGGTGTGGCTCGTGACAACTTCCTTTAGACGTGCTTCATCATGGGTGACAAACCAGCTATTTTGCGCAGAGCGTCGCCCGCTGAGGAGGAAAAAAGGACATCGCCCGAGGCGCAGAGGTACGAGGCTGCACAGCAGGCAGCGAATCAAACTCAGGCCTCCAGAGACAGAACTCATGGTGTGAAAAGCCCCTTTGGTGTCACCTGCAGGCCAAGGGTTATAGAAACCAAGGACTAAGAAGTTCCCACACTTTTCTCCATTTACTTCACTCTTGACACATGTAAGTACATGCTCACACAACACGGACACAGTCACAGACCCAACTAGGCATTTCTTTATCAGTAGGAGTCAAAGATACGGTTGTTTTTTGGTTTTTTTTTTAGGCCATCAATCAGCGCAGTAGGTCACAGGTAAACACAAATATATTGAGCTTCAGCAGATGTAGCTTTATATCTGATGAGGAAGACATGACAAAAATGAATCCTGTTGTGTATTGAGAAGGCAAAGTTACATTCTTTTTTTCCTAATAACTATGGCGGCAGCACAATAATCTCCTTTCTACATGGGTGAGTAATATTTATTTACTCAGGGATTTGCATGTCAATAATATGTGCTGTAATGAATGTGCACAAGCTTTACCACTTGTTGAAACTTCTCTCACACTACACTAGTTGTACAATGCAAAATAGTTAATGTTGTACGATGCAAAAAAGTTCAAACATTAATGGAACAAATGCACAGGCTGCATAGTGTGCATGATGTTTGACAAAAGAAAAACTGGTGCCAACCCAAATAAAACGTGAATCAGAAATGTGTGCATGACAAAAAGGTCAATCACAAACTTTGAGACCTTTTCCCGATGTCTGCAGTCCAACACTTACACAATTTAATGTAGGGGGGATCAACAAGAGCCTCCTTGTGTCGATGTAGCGTTCTGCGTAGGTACATCTGCAGATCAAAAATTGCATTGTTGAAATCAAAATCCTATTGGGATCTAATCCTGGCCAAACTGTGATTCCATGTCATTTAAACCTTGAAACCTGTCTTGAGGATTATCAACAAAGAGTCATATGTGTCTATTTGTTAACCGTTCATATCGTTCCGATCTCACTTGATCTATAAGTGTTGTTGTATCACAACAATATGGTTGGCAGTGTCCCTAAATGTGGCTAATCGATCAACTGGCATTAACGGAGTGATTGCTGGAAAAAACTGGGGCCTTTTATTTGAGTAAGCAGACCAGATTTGGGGACTCCCAAAAGGGACATGGCCTGATGCACAGAGATGCGAGGCTGCACAACAGGGGGCAAATCGGACTTAGGCCTCCCAAGACAGAACCCACAGTGTGAAACCGCCCTTACTGTCGGGACACTACCTCGAGCCATGACAGAGCTGTCATTCAACTAGCTGTAAGTTGATATATCATCACAAAAACTCTGAACACATTTTATGAATGTGGAAATGTGTTGAAGTACTGGTTTCAGTGCAAAAAGTTGACACTCTGCTGTAACAATATATTGTTAGATGCGCAGCAGGCCTTCGATCAAATTGGGTGGACATTTACGCCCTCACAAAAGTATGGCTTTGATGGGAAATTTTTACGTCTGTACACAGAACCTCACTATTGTATTATAGCTAGTTATGATCTGAATCTCATTCAACACCTGGGTCCGTTATCTGGATTTATCATGAATTACAACTAAAGTGTGCCTCAACTTTATGCGTGCTCTGCCTCTAAACGACCTTTATCGCCTCACTGCCCATGAATGCAGTCGCAGGTTCTACTTCTCAGAGCAAGACGAAAGGTCGAGCACTTCTTGTTTTTTCGCATGTCCAACAACAAAGTTTATTTTGGGCATTCGGGTGTCATTTGTGGGGTCGGCTTTGTCCCCACAAAACCCATCCACAGCCAGAAGGGGTCACTGTGACAGAAACCATTTGAGGGGCTAAGTATTAAGTGCTCAACAAAAACTTGCACACTGCTGTTACAATATATTGTGAGATATGAGAGGACTTTGATGAAATTGAGTGGAAATTTATAAATATTTTTGGAACCATACACTTTTGTAAACTGATCTAGAGAAGATCTGAGTGAAGCAGCGGGCCAAAATCTCTGCGGCAGTGTGCGCAACCCTGGTGAAACAGCTCAGGAAGCATATGATCTCTGTAGTTGCAAACAAAGGCTACCGTATCATTGATTTTCTTAGGTGTTCAAATACTAATTTGCCGCAGTATAATACAAATACATTGTTAAAAAATCATACACTTTGATTTCTGGATTTTTTAGATTGTCAACATCCTTATCCTTGCCATTTCACTTCTTCTGGAAATCAAAATGGACTTCAGTAAGACACAACTCAACCTGTCTGGGGAAACAAAATACGAAAAAGGGGCAGATACAATGAGAATGGGTTTTTCACTCAGCTCCTTGTGATCCCTCAGATCAAGATGAGATGAAAAACTGTTATTGTTTGTATGTTTAATGTGGAATTGAAATAAATATTCACTTCCACATCCTCTTTTGACTGTTTCAGCTTCCTCCATTATACTCTATGCACACAGTTTACCTGTTGCTTATTTATCATGATCAGGCCGATTACAAAGATAACTAATTATCTAAAATGGTTTTTATATGTCAAAATGTGCCAGACAGTTGGTAAAACAGTGTAAATAATAGCCATACTTGTGGAAAGTTATTCTAGGAGTGTGTCCATCATTTGGAAATAGAATGTAAAGCAGTGAGTTGGGTCTATAGTTTGGCAAAAAGTGCTGTGCAATGGTGCTGTGCAATGGCTTACACCAACAGTTTGTGCAACGTGTGTGTTCATTCGCAAACGCAGTGAGTGGTTTTGCTACAAGTATTAACAGTTATAGAAATTCAGCTGTAAAAATCATGGTTACGTTGCAAGCAAACACAGCCCATCAATGCTTGTGATTTAAGAGTACTACAAATGGCACAAGGACAGCAGGAGGAAACACTGGTGAAGATGAAGACAAGTCCTTGTTAATGTTAGCCATGACACCATACTGTGATCTTGTTTTTTTGTTTGCCTCAAATACACAGTGCAATTACTCAGCAAATTGTCAGGAGTTATTAGAATATAAACATTCTTTTAATCTAGATTTTTTATTTATTTTATTTTTTTTTGAACAGCCTGAAATTATACAATTCTAAAACACAGAAAGCGCATTAGCCGGGTGCATGTTGCATGTGCATGTTGGGAAGCACCCGCACAATAGCTCAGTATTCCATCTAATCTTCAGCAGATTTTGAAAAATGTCATATCTATCTATGCCTCACTCCTTACTTGAATCATATTTTTCCCGTGCATCTGTAATTTTCTTCATGTTTTGGTTCAGAGTGTTGTGATGTTTGCTGTTCAATAAAAATGTTAAAATCCATCAGCCACTATTTTATTTCACTGTGCTGTGGTTATCGTGATGTCATTGCACAGTTGTTCTAACATGATCCAACACTGACACCAAGTGGACCTTCTTTGCGCTACAAGGCATGATAAACATTTGCAGACAACAGTGCCAAATCATCACTTAAGAGGCAGAAACAGACACACAAGAACTAAGAAAAAAAGGATTTAATAACAAAAATAGTAAAGAACACAAATGGGATGTGCCTCAATGGGGATGTGCTGCAGAATAGGGGAAACAACACAGCGCACGAACCTAAAACAAGAAAACAGAATGGGAGAATAAGAATACAAAGGAGAATAAACAGTAGCAAAACAGCTCAAGCACTGCGGAATAAAAAGGGACCCGGAAGATGCACTAAAGTAACCCAAAGAACAAAGCTGTTGTAGTCAGACAATCTAGACACAAGTATGCTTACAGGACTCTGAGACGAAAATTGGACTCAGGAAAAGAAAATGCAAAACTGGTACAAAATTATATGAACTGTTCTTCTCTCTGCTCTTTTTCAATCTCTTAGATGACGCTGAGTTGAGGACAGTGAAGATGAGTTGGAGGAGAAGCAGGAGAGGTGGATGGAGAGACAACACGCTACATGGTACGTCAGAGATGAAGATGATCATGTTTTAATTGGCAACTAGGATGGGCAAGATAAGAGGGTTGGCTCATGTAGAAAACTTTGGTAGCAAAGTTAGGGACGGCAGTCTTTGGTTGAGAAACAGGGAACATGATCAAGGAAGAATGTTAGAAACGGAAGTTCAATAGAAGCAAAAGAAGAAGAGTAAGACAACTATTGAGGTTCATGGTCGTGATAAAAACATGTGAGAAGGATAGGTGTGAGTATTCAGTGGAGTGTGGAGTGAGGAACCGCTATTAACATGTTAAAGTTAATAATAAAAATGTGAAAAATCCCAGTTGTTTAATGCATCATCAGAAGGTGGCAGCCCAGGATTGTGTTTGTATAAAAGAAACGCTACAGCAGGATTCACCAAAGTGTTCCAGAAAGGGCTCCTGGGGTTGTCACCAATGGAGCACACACAGCTTCACCAACCAGGTAATCTGCAATCAGTGATTGTCAGTCAGCTGCGGATAGTTTCAGTTGACAGCTGTTTGTCACGCTCTTTATAGACGTGGCTCACTGTTGTTTACTCATACTCATTCAGAAATGCAGATGTAAGCATCAGATGATTTGTATTCAGTTCAAGTTTCTTTTTCTTTTTTTATTTTTTGTTGCTTAGAGTCATGGACTTTTCTATTTCTCATAAATATTTGACTCACAACAATCTTGTCCGAACCTCTCTTTGTACCACAGCTCGCATTCTCTTACTAAACTTGTCATATTTTATTTCATGAAAGGGAGCTGCAGGGATTTCAGGTGAATTTCGCTCGAAGGCCGCAGGTGGTGTGTATGTTGCGCTGAACAAGTGATTATTAATATCGCGAGACGTGATGACAATGCTGCGTGCTGCGCCAGTGCCATTTTACCGGGGCGCTGGAGAGAATGGAGTGCGTCGAGGAAGAGGTATCGTGACTTTTTTTTTTTACTTACAGAGTCTGACGACTTTTCTCCTTATGTGCGACACTGAAAAAACGAGCTTCGGTAAGCGACGAAGTTGTTGGTGAGTTGATATCGCGTCGCAAGCGCCCACTTGATCATGATCCAATGGTTAGTCCGGACCACACTGTCTTCGGTTTTTCTTTATTTTTTTTCTCTCAAGTTTTTGCATGGATTTCTGTGGAATGAACCGAACATTTCAAAGTACGTTTTCTGCTTATCAAAACAATACTTTGAAACGTGTTTTTGCTTTCAGTTGACTATATGATGAAAACGGGCCAGAGAGAAAATCGTGTTGGATGAGTGACATTACTGTTCAGAATGCGCTTTGGCGTTTTGACCTGTTTTGGCCTTTGCTGGGAGCATTGTCACAAGCACGTGCCAATGAAATTGTTCGACAGCTAGAATAGATGTACGATTTCAAATAGTCTGCACTTACATTCCGGGAGAATAAATAACAGTTCTGCTGTTATTAAAAATAATTACTCGTTAGAAAGTATAATTTGAAATTCATGGAACGGTACTTGGTTGCCTTTCCCTTGTTAAAGGGAGATTTTGGCTGTTGCTCACCCAAACTGTTATATTGTAGTTTGATCCCCTTTTACTTGCATCAAATCTGCCTCCACAGACAGAAAAATTATATAGCTGCATTTTTATCAAGTAAGTAAATATTGGTTGTGTTGGGGTGTAAAAGTATTGATTTGTTCAAATAGCGCGTTACTTAATGATCCATCGATGTTTTGGCTGATATTTTTTTACATACTCCAGCCACTTATATCAGGACCAAATCTTTTTTTTTTTATTATAATAAAAACACAAACTTGCGCAATAAACAGAAATAAACTTGAATGTATTGAGATGAGAATGTGATCATTGTTTTTTTTTTTTTTTTTAAATCAAATTACATTTCTCTACTCCAGTGCTCTTACAGCAGTCCAGTGTTCAGTGACACATGGGGCATTTAGTTTATTCACCACATTTAAACTTGTGCATGAGCACCAAACATTGGGTGGCTGGATATATTTGGCTGAATAGAGCAGAAAAAGTGACTTAGTTGTAGTAGCAACATAAAAGTAAAGGCTAGTGGCACTAGATCAAACACTGTGCAGAGCAGCCAATGGACATTGATGATGATGAACAATGATTTTCACTTCAAATAGACAACACAACATAAGAGGATTTTGAAGCACAAAAATGAGGTGAAAAGGGCTCTGTTAGACCACTGATGGAATTCTGGCAACCCACTCCTTTCGCTGAACCGCCATGAAAGTCTGGCAACACAGTCCCTCACCAACTCCCTGGCTTGCTGACTGGTTGGCTGGTGACCGAACAGGAGTGGTTCAAGTAAAAATGATTTCGACTTTCCGACTCATGTGTCACACGTTTCTTCTTTTCGATCATTTCTTGGTGTTGCCCTTGGTCGCCCATCAAGGGCGACGCTTCAGTGTAACTGAACTTGCATACAGTGTCAACACTGATTAGAATTACAGTTTATGAGTAATCAACCAAACGTTCTGGAACCTTCGGTTTCCATTAGTAGCCTATTTTATGAAAAATGGTGTCAGTTTCTTTTTTTAATCATCCGAAATGCTAAGTCTCAAACTTGAAAAAGATTCAAGTATATTTAATCATCTAAACATCTAAACTTTGTTAAAATGTGTGTAAATGTTTTCTTGAAAAAAAAACAAATTGGATATTCTGTATTGTTTGGCATTCAGCCAAGCATTGCTGAAAATGATGTCAGAACATGCTGTACAGAGAGTATTCAACCAGTGTTGCAGACAGTCGCCCAGTCCATGTCCATTGGATCAAACTCACTCGAGTGAGTTCGACCCACCACTTCTTCCCAGTAGATGATGATGATGCATACATTGATATGAATTAATAAATTCAACACTGCAGACGGACTGTGAATCTCAATTAGTCATCACAGTAGTGTCGCCACAATTAAGGACATGATCTATGTTGATATATGAAACAAAGTTCATTTGAATCGAAATAATCTTTCAGGTCTAGTGTGCTGTGTTCCTTCTACCTAAAGATGACGCACATCCTGTCTAGGTGTAATATCATCGTTAAAGGTGACATTATGATTGTGATGTTGGCTTGCTGGTGCCTCAATATGGACATGAAATATGAATAAAAACTGTCCATGAGTAAATGAGCTACAGATGCTTTACTGCATAGAACCCTGAAATTAGGTTATTCAGAGGCCGGGTAAATTGCGATGTCACGAGGGGGTAAAATTTCCATTGCCCCGCATATTACCTGAACTCTACCGAATTAAAGAGCACCGCCATCAGTGGGTCACGATCCTTGTGTGCCATTTCTCTGGCAGAGACTGCACTGACAAACTCCCAGAATCCGTATATGTGTGTGCGAACCACTTCGAGCCTGGACGTTTCATTGATTTTGCTGCTTCGCTGATGGACCTGTCCAGAATAACAGGGCGCAGTAAGTACCAGAAGTTTATTTTCAAAAATATAGCATTGTTTTCTGTGTTTAGCATTAGCATCAACGCAGTGTGTGAATATTTTCCAAGTTGACACTCGGATGTGGTGTCCCGACTACAAGTTCAGATGCATTGTTTGGTAATCAGTCACAAGAAACAAAGGAAACCAAAACCTTAATGATATTTTTTGTGTAATTGAAACCATGTAGTAAAAATATTACAAAACGTGCTTTTTTTTTTTCTTTTAAACTCTTACCGTAATAATGGGGACATAATGTGGATGGTCTTTGCTGACCTATCACCATACACAACAGAGCTCCTGAGGATGAACATCCAACAAGACCTGTTCTCCGAATCTGACCAGACAGAGAGGAGGTGATCGTCAGCCAAGTCTACAGAGTGTATCAAGAGGAGCGAGTCTAAAGCCATGCTCTGTTGAAATGGGAAACCTGTGATTTATTCACAGTACAACTCTCAGAAAGTGCCATGTTCTTCAAAATAGCCACCGTTTGCTCTGATTACTGCTCTGCACACTCTTGCCATTGTCTCCATGGGCTTCGAGAGGTAGTCACCTGAAATGGTTTTCCAACAGTCCTAAAGGACTTCCCAGAGGTGTTCAGCACCTTTGCTTCCGCTCTGTGGTCCAGCTCACCCCAAACCATCTCAATTTGGGTTCAGGTCTGGTGACTGTGGAGGCCACGTCATCTGCCCAGCACTATCTTTCATAGTCATATTGAAAATAAATGATCGTCCAACGAATCAGATGGCATGGCATGTCGTTGCAACATGCTGTGGTAGCCATGCTGATTCAGTGGGCCTTCAGTTTTGAATAAATCCACAGCAGTCTCACCAGCGAAACACCATCATACCTCCTCCTCCACGCTTCACAGTGGGAACCAGGCATGTGGAATTCATCCGTTCATCTTTTCTTCTCAAATTTAGACTCATTAGACCAAACACCATACCGCATGTTTCTTGGCCCAAGCAAATCTCTACTGCTTGTTGCCTCTACTTACCAGTGGTTTCCTAGCTGCTAATTGACCATGAAGGCCTAATTCACGCCGTCTCCTCTGAACAGTGCTAGAGATGGATATGCTGCTGGAACTGTGTGGCATTCACCTGGTCACTGATCTGAGCTGCTGATAAATTGCCATTTCTGAGGCTGGTGACTCGGATGAACTTATCCTCAAAAGCGGAGGCGACCCTGTGGCCCGGTTTCAAAATCCCTGCTAAAAGCCTGGTTTAGCAATGACACGTTACTAGTTGGCAAACACTGACCAAATAGTACACTAGTTTGGGGCGCCTAAGAAACACTTGCTTCTACCTTTGGATGGCTTGCTGGTCTTATTATGTGACAGCATGGAGGACGAATCCTTTGAAAATTTACAAAATAAACATCTTGTCTGCTTACATGCCTTTTGTCTCATGCTTTTTAGTTCAAACTGGTGCTGTCCTTTTCAGGTGAAGCCTCCCAGCCAACTCCCTTCTGTCACTCGCTCCTTCTTAGTGAAACAAGATTGCAAACATGTTGGAACTTTATCAGAGTTCTCGCTATCAAAAATGACTTCCAGCCTCGGCTCCTGTGTCCTATTCTGCTGTGAAGAGACAGCGTGATTTAAGCTCATTTCTACCGCCAACAAAGGAACTTGTGGCTGTATCAAGGGCGAAAACAATGGCTCACACATATGGCAATAGATGAAGCCCTGTGATTGGTTAGGTGCCGAGCGCTGGGCAGGATTCTGAAAATGGACAGCATTGTGATGTGAATATGTTGCAAAGTCTGAAATTACCTTATTTCAGGGCTCTCTGCAGAAAACATAACTCTAACACATGAAAGATTTCAGCTCATATTTCATGTGCATATTGAGGTACCAACAAGCCAACATAACATACCAATCCTTAGGATGTTGCCCGGCCGGCGGGTTACACTACACTTCTCAGAGCGTAGAGTCAGGTGCAGAAAGAACCACAGAAGTAGTGGGATGCAAGCTTTGGTATATCCCAAGTCAGCATTGTAGCATTGCCTTGCATCAAATTATTCAAAGTACAGACACATTAGATGGGGACTGGATTTAGGGCGTTCCTCGTACCAGATGCACAGGTGTCACACACATACATGTCCGTATTTAGTATTGTAGGCTGTTCAAGTGTTATGTCTACTTTTTCCCCAGACAACACACTTGGCTGGGTCACCATGACATGAACTTCGGGAAACTCGGGACAAAACAGGGAGCCATCTCTTGCACATTTGGAAACTTGACTGAACATTCTGGTTGCACAAAAGTGAATGTTATCTTTAAACTGACCAAATCCAGCATCAGTGGATATCTGTCCAACATTTCGTCAGGCTGGGAAAGTTGTCATTTAACTAACCATTTCACGTGTCGTACATAGTCCCCCCCCCATAAAGTCTTGGGCCCACACAACCAATACTTGGCAAGCGATCCCATTTTATTTTATTGTAAATGATAGTAATGTAGCAGAGCAGTGAGAAAATGCTGAGTATCAGTATATAGGGAACTCTTAACTGAGTAATTATATCACTTGGGTTTTTCATGTTGAGTGATCAATAAAAATGCTCAATATGTTTAATGTTGTCTGATTAATAAAAAATCTCTCGCACATTGTTGGTACCCGTCGCAGGAAAATGTGAGTCAGTTCACTTCTGCAAGATTTTCCCAAGATGACACTTGAGTAACTTAGTAGCTTAGCTTGAAAAATGTCAACCGAATGCAAAACCTGAACGTAAATAGCACCAGCCTCAAGCCCTTGAACTAGTGGAAAATAATGAACTTCAGCAATCCAAAACAATTTTCAATGAGGTTTCAATGATGTCTGGGTTTTTTCTTTCACTTCTTTTTTTCACAGTGAAGACTTCGCCCTCCAAACATTTAACACAATAATCAAACGTAAAACAAATACAAATTCCTTATAATGGCTGGTGAAAGCAGAGTGAAATACAATACTGTGAAACACATTTAATTTCATGTCAGGTGAAAGTAATGCAAGTATAGATAAATGTATAAGTTTTGTTGCTCCACACAAAACATTAATATGCAGATCATCTTGAAACTTTTTGTCATCACCGTCAGAGTCCTCCAGATAATCGTACAAAGGTCTGGAGCAGGGTTGAGATGTAGTTGCTCTTTTGCCATTTGAGCTTTTGGTCAGTAGTCATTTTCAAATCACTGTCAAGTTTGAGTGCTTTTTATTTTATTACGCTATACTAGGGATGCTCCGCTTGATCGGCCGATCTCACTGTGATCAGTGAATGCCGTAATTTCCGATCACAACAACGGGTCACGTGACAGCCGACTTTGACGCCCCGCTATATTGTGATGTGTCCGGTCCTCCCTACTGGCTGCTCACTTGGAAGCAGCAAAACTTCTGTGGAGGTTCTTTCGATCTGTCATCTGAAGTTTGTATTCTGCAGCTCATGCACAGGAAAATGCTGTGCATGAAGCGCTTTCAAATTATATACGCCATTTAAAGCGTCAGCACTTGACGGAGTACGTTGAGTTTTCCGGACTCTTGAAAGTGAGACTGCTGGTTTCTCAGCAGCAGGCTGTTAGTGCAGCTAGCACTTAGCAACACCCGCCGGTCCGAGCACGACATTCAGAACGCTAAGCGCAAGAAATAATGATTCATTTCACTGAGCTATATGACCAGCCTTTCTCAGGTGCCGTTTACGCAGTGACAGATACAGCTGGATTCGTTGGAGTTTGGAGTCCGGTGCAGTGTTCGTCAGTCTGAATTGGAATCTGTTGAAAAAAGTCTGGAGTGGAAACTTTCATAAATGCAGTGCTCTTTGTCTGAGTCCTGCTACAAGGGGCCAGTATGTACATATTTCATGGACATAGCAGAGTCTTGAGATTCACCAAACTGCGACGTCTCACATCCAGTTAAATGTTTTTCAGTTGTCCTTTTGACAGAATATTTGCTGCATTCTGCAAGATTTTTCTATTGTTTGCCTCCTTGAAGAGGTATATAAAACGTGTCTGAATTAAAATGATTTAATGGTTCATTTTTTCACCTCATGTACACAGAAGGTCTCATCATATTGATTACAAATTCATTGTCAATCCATGTGATCAGCACTCTGGCTGATCGGTATCGGAGATTGGAACCAAAAATCCTGATCGGAGCATCCCTACTCCATGCACAACAGTAACTGGCATCCTCAGTTGGACCTGCGCGCATAGTCCCTCTCAATATGGGGGGAATGTGTTAAGTTGCGGTTGTCTATTCTGTAAAACAGTTGTCTAACCAAACATGTTTCATTTTCTAATTTTTCTGATTCAGACAGTAATAATCTCACTGACGTAGGTTAATTCTTATCTCCCCAGCCTTACTCTGGAGGAGTCTCGAATTTTCCACGCTCACATTGGACCCACGTTAAGCACCATACAAATCAAATTATTCTCCAACAATGAAAAGTTTGTTCGCCAATAAAAGGGACTGTTAAACGTGCTTTAAATTGGCTGCACTGTTTAATATCTGAACTCATCTGAGCAAGCTTTTAGCCAGGATTTTGAAACATGGTGTCCAAAACCCTGCCCTAAACCCCACAGCCTCCCGACACTCCATGTCAACGACTGACTGCTAACCACTTGCTTTGTAAAAAAAACAAAGCTGTAACAAGAAGCAACATTTTTCAATTTGAATTTGGTATATTACTGAAGCAAATGATGGACCCATACATACATCTAAAGAATAAAATATTGTTTATTTTCCATCAGTTTGACAATGGCACAATAAATCACAATGGTGGCTATATTCAAGTTTTTATATCACCTTATTTAAACCAAAGCTCTTTAATTGTATTAAATAATTGTATAAGAATTTCAATTTTATAAGAATTTCAAGTTCATTCAGAGTAGTGGCAACCCTGACCATTTTGTAGTGAAAAACATTCCTTGACAAAAACAAACGGATTGCTTTGCTTACCACCCGCTGATAGACAAAGTGCAGATCTCAGCCGGGATCAAGACCGCTTGTGTTCACATCTCGGATTCTGAGCCGAAAGAGCTTTGTCAAGAGAGAGAACCCACAGTGTGAAAGCGCTGTTACAATTGTTTCGTGTTGTCTTGATAACAAACTGTTTATTAAATAAATTCAAACAATTAAGACCGCTCCCCAGTGAAGTGAACTGCACATGGGAAGAGGGGGGTCTCTCTCGCGCACACACACACCGCCCGCCGCATGCAAGCAAAATAGCTGTATATATTGTTCGACTGTTTAAAGGTGTGAAAGTTTAAATAAAATTGCATAAACCTGCTTAGAACTGATGAGCTGTTCTCTTTGTAGGTTGTGAACCCTGAACGGGTACAGGCACTGAACCTCTGGCTGGAGATGACAAATATTCAAGTCACACAAACAAACGGCCAAAGGAAATATGGGGGACCACCGCCAGGTGAGAGTTTGTAAAAATGAAGTCCAGATGTTTCTTTACATAATGCTTTTTTCAATGTTGAAGTTTTTAGCAAAAGCAATAGCGCTTTAGTGATGCCAAGACAACAGTTTATCAAGACTTCAACATGGTTTGACCAAAGTTGAATGAATGGGTTTTTTTTTTAATTATTATTATATGCTTTGTTCTTTCCATAGTTGAATGTGCTGACAACAAAGTCACACAAAAATTATCAATGAAAATCAAATGGATCAACCCATGAAGGTCTCGATTTGGAGTTGTACTCCAAATTAAAGTGGAAAAACAAGATGCAGCCTGATCCAACTGTGATGTAATGTCTTTTAAACCAGTCAAAATGAGGCTCAGTAGTGTGTGTGGCCTACTGGGCATGCTCCTGATGAGACAGTGGATGTTCTCCTAAGGGATCTCCTCCCAGACCTGGATTAAAGCATCTGCCAACTCCTGGACAACTTGGCGTTGGTGGATGGAGCGAGACATGATGTCCCAGATGTGCGAAAGTGGATTCAGGTCTGGGGAACGGACGGGCCAGTCAATAAACTGCTGACACACTCGAGGCATATTGTCTTGCATTCAGTGGTCTTACAAGGGGTCTGAACATCTCATCTGGGTACCTAATGGCAGTCAAGCTACCTCTGGCGAGCACATGGAGGGCTGTTCCAAAGAAATGGCACACCATTACTGACCCACTGGCAAACCGCTGGAGGATGTTGCAGGCCGTGGAACGTTCTCCACACCGTCTCCAGACTCCTGCTTTTATCTGTTATGAGCAAAGAGCGCCAATGGCGAATTTGCCAATCTTGTTGTTCTCTGGCAAATGCCAAACGTCCTGCACGGTGTAGGGCTGTAAGCACAACCCCCACCTGTGGACATCAGGCTCTCGTACCACCCTTATGGTGTCTGTTTCTGACTGTCTGAGCTGACACATGCACATTTGTGGTCTGCTGGAGCTTATTTTGCAGGGCTCTGGCAGTGCTCCACCTGTTCCTCCTTGCACAAAGGAGGTAGCGGTATTGCTGCTGCGTTGTTGCCCTTCCACGTCTCCCGAATGTACTGGCCTGCCTCCTGGTAGCGCCTCCATGCTCTGGACACTATGCTGACAGACACAGCAAACCTTCTTGCCACAACTTGCATTGATGTGCCGTCCTGGATCAGCTGCACTACCTGAGCCACTTGTGTGGGTTGTAGACTCCGTCTCATGCTACCACTAGAGTGAAAGAACCGCCAGCATTCAAAAGTGACCAAAACATCAGCCAGAGAGCATGAAACTGAGAAGTGGTCTGTGGTGACCCCCCGCAGAACCACTCCTTTACGGGGTCTGTCTTGCCTATAATTTCCACCTGTTGTCTATTCCATTTGTACAACAGCATGTGAAATTGATAGTGTTGTTTCTTAAGTGGACAGTTCAATTTCACAGAAGTGTGGTTGACTTGGAGTTACATTGTGTTGTTTAAGTGTTCACTTTCATCTTTTGAGCAGTGTATATTTGGGCTCATCATACAATCGTGGTTCACTATTCGTTACGGACTTAAATGGATGTCCGCAGCTGCGTGCGTGTGTTAAGGGAAGTACTAAATTCAGTTATGAATAATAAAAATAAATGCACCACTCATGTTTAGTTGGGAATATGATCATATGAAATGCTGAACTAATGAGCTTAGATCACGTGTCACCGCGCTATCCAACTCAGATCCGTTATCTTGAGTCAAGTGTGCTTTAAACTGCCTTCTGAAACGTAATCCTTCTGAATCTCTTCATGGTGCTTCTCCTGGGTCTGTTTCACTCGCAGTGGTGGGCTGTCAGGGCTTGCAAAGCCTTCTGTGCAGGCCTGACATAACCAGAAATCATGAGCATATTTATGACAAAAGTGAATTTCATTTTTAATGTATTTTGTAGGGCTGTCAATAGATTAAAAATTAACTAATTAAGCTCATTTTCTTTAATTAATCGCGATTAATCACGATTAAAGGTTGAAAGTCTGTATTTCAGGTAAACGCAAAACTATTAAGATATGTAGCTTGAAAGAGATTAGTAAACCAGTCAAGTAATTTGTAATTTTATTGATTTATTTATTTATTTTATTAGGGCAAATACAAATCACAAGCGCTGTTTGCTTACAAACCAGTGCCGTGGCCAAAACAAGATCAAAATAAAATTGTATTAAAAAAATTAAACTAAAGAAAACCAAGAGCAGACAAATCTGCTTCTTCTATGAAATGATGCAGCTTACCCATCACAACACAGCCACTGGTATCTCAAACAATGAACAACTATATTGCCATCATAAAGTGACCTAACAGTATATCAAGTGCTCAAAATGAACTTAAACATTCACATTGTTATTGGTATAGTGCAAAAACACTTTAACTTTAACACTTTAAACTAGGAAAAGCTCTTTGGCTTTCTTCACTGAATTAGGCTTAACTTTGCTTTTTCTTGCAGCCAGTTACCGAGACACACAAGCTTATTAACATTTTCTGGAGTCAATGCTGCTCTTTTCTTTTGGACAGTGTGGCCTGAGAGTGAATACAGACGTTCACAGGGCACTGTGGTAGCAGGGGTTGACAGGTATTACTGAGCTATACCTGCAAGCCTGTTGTGTGTGTGTTGCCTTTCTGACCACCACTTCAATGGACAGTCCCCAAACTGTATTTTTGGCTCTGCCCTGTAGCGAGCCAAAGCTTCGTTTTCAGACTCCTCCGACTCCTCATCTGATTCTGTATCAGAGAAGGCCATCAAGAAAGGGGAATGTCTTCTGCTTCTTCTTCGGCTCCTTTACCTCTTCTCTCAGATGAAGAACACTTCCCACTTTCGTTCTCTAGCATCAGCTTGTGAAGTAACTCCCATACCTCACCTCGTTCCTCTTTGGGAAGGCACTTCAAGTCCTTGAACTTTGGGTCACACACAGTTGCAATCTTCAACCAAGGTAGATTGGTTCTTCTTTATGGCTGACAAGGTCTGCTCTGAAGGTTTCTTTAAATTTTAAAACATAGGCAGAGTCATCGTCAGTCACCGCCATCACTCTGGACAAGTGGCACAAGGCTGGCAAGACCACTGAACATGAAACATACTGCTCTCCTCCAAGTAGTTTTTTTTTTTTTTGTATTTCATTATTTCTGTGAGAACCTCTCATTGACATAATCCCCAGCCTCTAAAACTCCACCATCCAAAACATATGGCTAACCTTAACCCGGATTCTGAACCAAACTTGCACCTAATTATAATAAACTACTTTTACTGATGTTTAACCCTCTAAACCTTGTGAGGACAGACCAAATGTCCTCACAAGAAGGTGGCCTGTCAAGAGTTGGTACTCACAAGTACTGTAAAACATGCCCAGACACACACACACGCAGACACAAACACACACTGTACACACTGAACCACATAAGAGAGAGGACAAAAGATGTACTTGCCTGCATGGCTCAAGTAAGTGCTCCAGCGTCTCCAGTTTAGAAAACTCTTGTGCTGTCAACATCACAATGTTGGTCTTGTGCTGAACCCGGGCTGCAGCCAGTGGATCCTTGTTTCGTTGGATTCGTTTGATCATCTCCAGAGCAGAATTCCACCGGGTGGAGACATCCTGAACCAGTGATTCTTCCTGCTGTCCGTGTGCAGTCTGTTGTGCTCTTAAATCACGAGCATTTGATGGGCTGTGTTTGAAATGTCCAACTATTTTCCGGCTTTTAGCGAGGACGTTTTCAAAACCGCTGTCTTTTAGGGCGACGGTGACTGTCCGCAGATGTTCAAACGGCAGTAGCCTGGCAGGAGAAACCATAGTAGTAGCGTTGTGGGTTCCCAGTGTGGTTAGTTTATCACTTACTTTCCACTCATTGGTGACATCGAAGAATTCCTCTGCACATGTCTCCGCTATAAGTCGTGACTCTGTTTTCTGACTGTAAAGTCAAAGCAGGCGATCGCATTTTCCAGTCTTCGTCAATAAAATGTGCCGTGACACCGAGGTAGTTGTCATTGATGAACGATGTCCAGTAGTCACCGGTGAGGGCGACGTAAGCAGCTTTGTCAAGCGTGCTCATTACGGGTGCTCTTTCGGTGTCAGAGTTTATGAATGTGAGTCATAACTGTGCTCCTTGACGGTAGTTCAAATGAACTGTCCCCCCGATGCCAATCGTAAGACACGCTTAAGTCCAGCATCCTCCACAATGACAATCGCCGGCAACCCAAAACGCAAAAGCATTCGTGATTTTTTTTTTCTTTCACAGCTTTGGAGATTGACTGACTGTACTCGGGAAGCGTTGTCTGGCGGCTGGCAGTAGATGCGGTGCTTTCCGTTGGGTGTTTCGCTTTCAAATGATATCTTAACGTGGACGTACTACGATGGCAGCGGAATTCAGACTTGCAAATTGAGCACACAACTTTAGAGCGGTCTGTTGTTCCGTCACTCAGCGTTTTGAAAAAAACTTTCCATCCAACAATCCTCTTCCAACGTTCTCCATCGCATCCAATCTGGCGTTAGCGCCAGTCGATTACACGCAAAACCAAGACCCGGATGTCCAAAACTTTCCAGCTTCGGTGTCAGGTGTCGCACATGCGCAGTGACATAAATTATGTTAACGCTGTTAAATTATTTTAATTAGTTAATCACAGTCACATTAATCTCGTAGAGTAACGCGTTAACGTCGACAGCCCTAGTATTTTCACAAAATATATATAGTAATATATAATAATCATACTCGTGTCATAGTATATCCCAGTGTTGTTTTTCCAGGTTAGAGTTTTCATCCAATCAGTATACAGCTAGCTTGTCTTGTCATATCGAGGGCCTTCACCGGCAAGACTGCAGGCGCCTGTCACTGCCCTCAGAGTGAACGGACACGTATAGTTGATGGATAGTTGCGATAGCCAAAATGAGTAGCGGACACTTGTTTGTCAGCATCGCAAAGACAATGAATGATCGCTCTTGAGGTAGCTCGGCATAGGCGCTACTTCCTACTTAGCCAATTCACTGTCATTAGCAGTGTTTACGGTCCATCTGTTTTGGGCAAGTGTAACTGCTGCAGCTGAGTCCCCTGTTCTGCGGACCTGCCCGGAGCAGGTGAGAGACACGTCCAATGCCAAATTTCAACATCCCTGGAAATTATGGTTTCCTTTTTTTAACTAAATTTTTATTGAATTTGATTTTTTTTTTTTTCAAATTGCACTAAACACACAATAGGGCCACAAGAGGAACAATATTCAGACAGGTGAAAGGAGAGAAAAAACAAACAAATAAAATACATTGTTTTAAAGCATTTCTGTTTATCTGTTTTTGAACCCGTTTTAAACTGCAGCACACTTTGTTCGTGGACATTTTCATTTATTTCAGCATGTTAGTTCCAGAAACAAAGTGCAGATAATGTATCTGTTTAAAAATGTCTTGTGTGTTAGTCTTGAAGGGAAAAGAAAAATCTGACAGTTTAGGCCAAAGAACTTTATTCTACTTTGGGTAATTTCCACATATTTTTTTTCTTACATGCTTTGCCTCTGCTTTCTTCACAACAATTATATCTCTTTTCACATTTTGCTCCAAATTTAGGTATTTAAGGTATTTCTAAACCACATCTTTTTAGCTATTCATGTTCAAAATATATGCTGATTCTCATTTTTATTAGCTTACATCTCATAATTGCTTTTTGTCTTGCATTCACATTGAGTGTTACTGTATTACAAACCTGATGTGCCATATTATTTCTAGTATGTCACAGTAAAAACACAAGACTCCAAAAAGAAAGCAATAGTTTCTTAAATAAGTTTCTTAAAGGAAAATCCTTTGCTTTTCAAAGGGCCTCACCAATATCCAGTATGGGCATTCATCAAGTCTGTAAGATTTAGGGTCCTTTTTTTCCCCACAGTTATTGAGCCCGAATCTAAATTAATACAGTAAAATTTCAGACAGACTTTCAAAATATAAATCAAGTCAATGTCCTGAAACGAGTTGAACATCTTACAAGGACTACTTGAACTAAATTAAAGACTAAAGACTAGAATAAACTATAAATTACAATGAATTTTTGCTGATGAACCAATTACACTTCAGGCGACAGTCTTGCAAATAGTTTTGATCACTTTGCTTATTGTGATTCTGTGGCACAATGATATCTGCGCAGCATGTCTCGTCTTGCTGTTTGTCCTGCGTTTGCTGCACCTTCGTCGAGGAGTTTGTGTCCAGACGTCTTTTGGGTGAGGTGAGGTCTTCACTTCCACAACTCTCCATAATAAGCCCCCTCTTTTTCAAGTCTGCTGTGGCTTCAGTGCTGCTTCAGTGCTGTAAGTCGCACGACCGACAGTTTCTCTGGCGGAGGGGTTTGGAAGTGGCTAATGTTTTTCTTTAAGCAGCTTTCCTATTGCTGCATGTGCGCGTCTTTTTTTTTTGCTGGATAGTCACTATCAAAAAACAATGTCTTGTCATTCAACTTAGGCCTTTGGATGGTGTGGAAACGGAAGGAACTATCTCCTTAACTGTGCACTCCTGGAAATTTATCATCACTGATAGAAGTGGATTCACTCTGGGTGTGGAATACAGCACTGTGACGGCGCTGTATTCCAGTTCAATGTCATCTGGGAGTGGCAGCTCAGTTTTGAGAATGTTTTCAATGAAGTTCTGGATGTCACCTTCCTCGGTTCCTTGTATTGCAAATATGCTTAGGTTTTTTCTCCGTGTCCGTGATTCTATGGACAACATTTTCTCCTGGATTTGTTCTTGGTTGAGAAGAGCAAGTGCTATCGCCTCCTTAGCACAGACAGTCCCGTCCTCCATATCTGATATCCATTGCTCAGCCCCGTCGATGAGTTCCCTTTTCATGTCTTTGAATTTAGTACAAAAGCTGTCTAGCGCCTTCTTCATGTCTGACCTCCAATGCTAAATTGCAGGCCAACCATCACCTCATGTTCACCCTTGGATTCGTCATCTTTTTCAGTTTCTAAGGGCTTTTTTTTCTTTTCTCCGGCTCTTGCTTGTAGTTCCCCCTCCATGTCTGCAATTTCTAAAGTTAATATTCAAGTAAACTAGGGGTAGAAATAGCTGACCAGTCTCAGATCTCCTGTTCAACGTGTCCTATCACCCAGCCGCCATACTGGATGTCCCAGTTTCTTATTTTTAGTAGTTTTATTTTGCAACACTATTAGGATATTATAACCATTTATTTGCTCTGTTGCTGCTCAGGGCAACATAGTGGTATGGGAAATGTTTCCCTCCATGGCTTACTATCTGATCACTTTTTTTTTTATTATAAAATCATGATTTAGATTTTTGCACAATTTTATTTTTAATACTGGTTAGTACGTTTCTGCAGTCAAACCACCTCTCTATGTAAAGCAGCCCTAAAATGAAAAAATAAAAAAAAGAATGTTGGCTAATGAACAGATTTTTGCCAACATATGCAAAAACAAACATGGCCAACAACAACATTATGATTAAGAGAACTCTTCCAACATAAAAGATGGCGCTCAATAAATTTGAATTTGCTACAATATCAGTGACGATGGGACTTTTTGCTTCCATCACCACTGTCATTTTAACATGATTTGTTATTTATTTTTAAAGGGTCAAATAAAAACATTTTGTCTTCTTTAACTGGCTTGCCTCAGTTGAGGTTTGCATACTGTCTGTATTTTCTCTTTTTTTGCATAGTTTTCATATAGCTTTGGGATGGTTTGCAGTGATAACATTTATTTGCTCAGATTGCTTCATAGCATTAAAAAATTCTTGAGTGTGTCAACAGACTTTGCGACGATGGTCAGAAAAGCAAACTCCGTCATTGTGCCGTGGCCGCGTGTCGTCGAGTTAGAGGCGCATCAGGTAAAAAAAAAAAAAAAAAAACTCAATGATGTGTTCTTGTCCGGCTTGTTCACTAGTAGGCTTATGTGCGCTAGTGACGAGAGAGTCAGCATCGATATGTAGTTTATATTCATCCTGGACGATAAATCTATTTTCTCGATTAATTTGAGGTTTTTTTTGGTGGACAATAAAAGCGATTTTGAACAAGTGCACATTATGTCAGAAGTACCAGATTGCTAACCGTATCACAGCCACAAAAAAATAAATTCATCTGAATATTGCTGCAGAACTGCACGGCGCTGTCTTAACTGAGGTAACAACAACAATTGGCTAATGTTTTTACTGCAAGCAGCATTAGGTAGTTTTGCCATCATTTGCTTTTGGCAGCGCCGCAAGTAAATCAGAGTAATTGCAAGCTGTCGTAAATCTTGGTCTCCAGTCCCGTCCCCTTCCCATGTTTGTTTATTAGTAAAGAAACGAAACAGCAAAATGTGCAATCACAGATGGCAATATACACATCACTGTCAAGCTTATACTTGCAAAAGGAACTCTGGAAACATCCATCATTCAACATCAGGAATCGAACTTCGTGATTCGGCCAGTCAGGAGAGCCAGGATCCAACGAGAGAATGAAGCAGCTGCAAGTCCAACGGACCCAGATAACAAAACTTGTTTTGGACTGCATGTTTCAGAATGAAGAAAAGGGAAAAGTTTTGACATTTACTGAACTGGGGACAACAAACTCTTTTCTTTTAGTGATGAGAAATCTGTAAGGTGCAGCGGTCATTTTCACATGTCCGGCTGGAATGCACTATTTGAGTTTCGCGGACCGACGGACATCAGTCATTGTGATGTTTCTTAAGGGATTTTTCTGTCAAAAACATGCCTGGCAGCTCCTATTTAAGCCGTGGCGGTGCGCCAACATATACAACACTGTAGAATAATAAAGACAAAGGCACTGCATAGCCTTATTACATCGTGACTCAGATCGTTTCAGTGAGGAGCATACAGTGATCAGAGTATGAGCATCAAAACGTCAGTTCACATTTTTATTTCGAGTTGACCGTAGAAACAGTTAGAAACTATTCCTCTTCAATAAGTTCCTGAACAATGCCCAGGAATGAAATCTGGTGCTGGTTGCGTTTCTCACCAGCTCCGAGCAGGTCTGCAGATCAGAGGACTCAGTAGCAGCATCTACAGGTAGACCATGAGCACATGTGACACAACAGATGGACCATGAACACTGGTAATGACAGTGAATCGACAATTTTTTCTGTCTGATAAATGCTGGCAGACGTCAGCCTCGAGCGGATAGCGGCTAATGTCGCAGCTAATCCTTTTTGCTGGCCGTATCTACACTACACTGTGATAAACGCAATGAAATGAGTAATGGACACTTATACGTTTGTCTGCATCTAAAAAATAGGTTCCCCACATTTGATAACACGCCCAAGACCAGCGGTAAACTCAGAAAATGACTTTCAAGTCGAGTGGAAACATTGCCGCTTCACAATTAGAAGAAAAGCCTTTTGTAGCTGTACTATATTGACAGTACTATATTGATCTCTTCTTGGAGTCCTCACTACAAACTCTTGCTTCTGCTATGATTTTAAGGAACTCGCTGCCGAGGTCGCTCTGCTGTTCTCCTGTGTAATTGTGGGGGTGGAGTCGGTGCTGTGACGCCACTCTCAGAACAGGCCTTCGCGCCCAGAGAATCTTACACAGTCCAACGAGCGTTTAACAGAAAGCTGGAGAGCCTGACTCTGAGATTTTTGACTGTTCATACTGAAACCTGTGATCTCAGGAAATGTGAATATAATATTACAGTTGCACATCTGTATCTGGTGGTAGGGGAAAAATAGTTTCCTTTGATGTCTTAGTTGTAGAAATTGATATCCCCTGAATTTAATGTATATTTAATGTAGTTCTACGTGCCACTTTCCTCAAAATCGTGCTAGCAACATGTCTTTTTTTCCTCTCTTTTGCTGTAGAGTGGGACGGCCAGGCTCCTGGAGCCCGTTGTGAGGTTTACATCAGTCAAGTCCCACGTGATGTCTATGAAGACGTGCTGATTCCCCTCTTTAGTCGCATTGGTCCTCTGTGGGAGTTTCGGCTCATGATGAACTTCAGTGGGCAGAACCGTGGGTTTGCCTATGCCAAATATGGGTCACCCGCCATCGCTTTTGAAGCCATTCGTCTGCTGGATGGTTTTATGATTGAACCTGGTCACCATCTGATTGTCCGCCGCAGTACAGAGAAACGACGGCTTCACATCACACAGCTGCCTTCTAATATTGAGCAACAATGGCTGCACCAGGTACTCAAACTGTCTCACTTTACTTCAATGTAATGAACTGTTTTGTGTCATTTATCTCCAGTGGATCATTCCTCAGTAACTTTGTTCCTGTCATCTCAAATTCTGCATTCTGTCATTTGGTCAGAGTCAAAGAGGTCTTAAACCCATTCAATGCAAGCCTGGTACTGCTACTAGTGTTACTGATCACTCCTCTATTTCACCCCGCCAGTACTCATTTGGCATTGCCCATTACATGGGCAATGCCAAATGGGGCTGCCAAGATTAGTCGGCATGTCCTGATGGCATCAATAATCAAAAGCAGTGATGTTAGGTTTTTGACTTCCAACATTTTTTATGTTTCCCAAAACTGCCACAACACTGTCTGCTCTCTCCTCACCACTAGTGAATGAGTGAAATTGCAAGCTGTCGTAAAGCTGTGTCTCCTGTCTCGCCCCCCGTCCCTTGTTTATTTGTTTATGAGGAAGGACCTTGGCGAAACAGCGAAAAATGTAATGTAAAATGTGATTTAAAAGAAACTTTGTTCAACGTGTTGTGAGAGCAGCTTGGATCAGTCAAGACGCTCCGTAATACGCAGCTTGTTTCCGCTATTTCATTGAAAAATAAACATACAAGACTCTTTCATGTTTAGTTTTGGCTGTGAAACGCCACATTCTGTTACAGCCGTAGCGGAGCTCCGTCATCAGTTTATATCTGAGGTGACGACGACTTGTAGTACTAAGAAGTGACTGAGAAATAAGGAGGTTAAGCCGATGGTGGTGAATAGGTTGTCGCGTGGCTTCCTTGAGACTTTAGGGCCGCTACCAACTGAGTGGGAAAAAGGGGACGTCGCCTGAGCAGCAGGAGGCAAATCGGACTCAGGCCACCTAAGACAGAACGAGCAGTGTGAAAAGCCCCTGAAGCAGCTGCACGACCGACGGACCCAGATGAAGAATGAATGAAGAATAGGGCAAAGTTTTGACTTTGACTGAATTGGTGACAACAAACTTCTATCTTTTAGTTATGAGAAATTAATGTGTAAGATGCAGCCGTCATCACGGGTCCGTCTCCTTCACATGTCGGGCTGGAATGCGCAACTTCAGTTACACGGGGAACGGACATCAGTCATTGTGATGTTTCTTACAGAATACTTCCGTGAAAAACGTGCCAAAACCGTCATGTTCATCTCATCGGCTCTCATTTAAGCCGTGGATGTGCGATCAGAGTGTGAGTATCAAAACGTCCGTTCACCGTCTGTTCGAGTTGACTGTGAACAGAGGCGTCAGAGTTAGAAACTATTGTTGTTCATTTCAGGAATGTTGAAATGTGGCACTGGTCACGTCTCTCACCAGCTCCAAGCAGGTCTGCAGATCTGAGGACTCAGTAGCAGCATCAACAGATAGAACGTGAGATATAGCATGTTACACTTGTAGTCATGGCTAAAACTGAAGTGGCTGCCAAAAGCACTGGACATTGAAGAAGAACAACTAATCCAGAAAGCTTGCCATGAATAGAAACTTTTCTTTACACTGTGTATGAAGTCATTTGAGAGTGGTAACATTGACATAATTGCTTTAGAGCTGACTACAATGAAAATTTGGGTGCACCTAAATTTTGTGTTCGTGCAACTAAAGAAAAAATGTACCAGAGCAGCCAAAACAAGAACTGCATGGATTTCTTAAATATGTTAACCCAAATAATGTACTCTATTCAAAATATCCGTCTAGAATCTTCACATACCAGTAAACAGACAATGTTCCAGCTTGATAATGAAGTACAATGCAGGAACTTCAAGCAAGTTTTATCCTTTTTATTCTTTCTCAAACTTGGCGAATCAGTCTATTGTGAGACTTACATTTTGTCCACTTCAGACCACCATAGCGATACCTCCCTGTGTTGTTGAGGCTAAAAATGAATGGCCAATATGTTTCTTTCACAGAGCACACATAATTATAACTCAGGTTCTTCACTTGCCAGCATGTAGCCTCTGATACCAGTACTGCCAAGGTCTGCTTCTCTCTGTCCTGTGCACGCTCATCTCCACTGCCTACATGTGTCACGCAGAAAATGTATGCATTTATAACTGTCACAGGAAAGGGGTGGGCAACATGGCAAAATATGTCCGTTTTTTTAATTACTTTTGCATGATTTTATTATAGTTTGGGCAATTTTCAGGCAAAACTAACATTCTAACATTCTTCGCCTCAGCTTCCTAACAATGATTTTCACACTGCTGATTTTGTCCCAGCTGGCCCAAGTCTGATTCACCCCTGCTGTGCAGCCTCACACCTCTGTGCCTCATGCTGTGTCCTATTTTTTTTTTTTATTCTCCTGAGCTGGGTGCGCGATGCACAAAATAGCTGATTTGTGACCCATAAAGAACGTCTCAAGGAAGCCGCCCATCAGCCGGGTGACACAAGGGTCTTGTATCCGAACCTATTTACGAACATCAGTTAGACCACCTTTGTCACTTAACATTACGAGTCATCGTCAACTCGGATATTAACTGATGACGTGATGACGGACATCTGCCGCGGCTCTTACAGAATATTTCTCAGTCAAAAGTGAGCACGAAAGAGTGTTATGTTTATTTTGCAAGAAAAGAGCGGAAACAAGCTGGGTAATGCAGACAGTCTTCATTTGTCCACTCTACTGTCACAGCACGTTGGACAAAGTGTAAGAGGTTACTGATGAACAAGAAGATCTTCATCAGTGGAGTACAGATCCAGATGTCAATAATGATCAATGAATAGTTCATCAAAGTCTTTCTTCCTTGTTGAGTAGGTCCGAAGACTGCTACGTCGCTGCAGGCTTATATTGAAAACAGTTAGAGCCCAACATTATTCATTTAAGAATATCTCTCAGTAAAATCAGATTTTTATCAGCCTAATCAAGGTGAGTTTCTGACAAACACAGTTTCCGACATCTAGTGCCGAGTTACCTGAGGCGGGAAGCTCACCCCCGCAGAGAGCTTCCTGGGACGATGACTTATGTTGACACAGGACTTTTGAGCCGAACGCACTTTGGGACTTTTCTCACGACCAACTGTTTCGAGCCAGTGTCTATTTACATTTTGGGGCTCATTTATTTGGTTCTACATTTCGTTTTTAATCGACTTTTAAAGCACAAAGCAAACTTCAAGAGTCAGTTTTAAGGTGAAACATGGTAGTCATTAGCTCAGTTTGCTCTGCGGGGCAGTCAGTCTTTGGCGTCACAGGACCGTCCTGGAATACGTAGTTAGAGGCACATGAGGTTTAAAATAGCTGGAAGATGCACATTTCACCAACTTCTTGTGTGAAGAGGAGTACCATGCGCAGCTCAGCTGCAGCTGATGGATGAGGCAACGCATCAGCATCGCTCAATAGTGCATTGAAAGATTGGGAGGGAATATATGTAATCTCCTCACATTGGTTGATCGACACGTTCTAATTGTTTATAATTTGTTGTTTTATAATTTAATGTCCTCATATCACCTCTTATCACTTGACAACTTAGGTGAAATCTGTGTATCATTCCCCATAGCACACCTGACAGTCACAGCGCACTGCTGTGACACACAATTTGTCGTTATGTTTTTCTCCTTTTGCAGATTTTACTCCAAATGCTTGAATCGTGCATTTTTGTTTACTTTGCTTTCAGGTGCTGCGTGCGTGGTTTGATGGCTTGCAAGACGTTTCTCTGAAGACGGAAGGCGTCACCATGAAAACATTTGCTGATGTGAAATTTAATTCTCACCACAATGCTTCCATGGCGAAGAAAGACTTGGTACTAGGTAAGCGATGAGACTTGCAGTCTTGCAAACATCCACTTTAAAAGTATGCGTATGCACACAGTGTAGACTAAATCAAATGGTTCTTTTTTTTCTTCTTCATATGGAACTTTTTTAGTCACAATTCCAGGGTCTTTTTGCTGTAGTTCCCATAGGAACCATGCACTCAACATGTGTGCGCACAAGTTGAAAGAGAGGGGCAAATGAGGCTGATGGAGGTGAGGTTCAGAGTGGAGGTTGCATTGTCATCAAAAAATCAGCCACATATATGATGTTGAACAGAAATCTTGCCTTTATTGATTAACATTTGAACAACCCAGCACATCAACAGAATACTCTCTCCACTAGATTGAATAACTACGGCTGCAGTCTATTAAATTAGCCACGAATGGTAAAATATGTCATATGTCATGACGTCATCGCTTTCTTTTGCGTACATGCATGAGCAAGCACATTGACAGAAATAACTGATGGTCCGGGACCATTGTGATCCAAAGACTTCCAAAGTATGGAAGTATGTGCACATCAAACGCTATAGGTAGATGCACAATTTGGAAACATACCTTTCCTACAATGGCACCACGTCCACCATGCACAACAACAATTTGAAACAGATTCCAACGCTCCTTTATGCTGTAGCTCGTGAACAACAGCCAGATGGTGTGGTGAAAACTATCATTCTATCCAAAGTCGGCCAGCTAAACGTCATCCATGTACCGTGTTTCCGGTTTGGGATTTACCAGAGTGTTTTAATATTAGGGTGGCTGTTTTGATAGGTCCCGTCTTACTGTAAGATTCATGGAGAAGTTGAGGAACACACTCAACAGAGAGGCCACTCAAAACCTTTTGTTGTTGAGTTTTATTTCCCAACTACAATCAAATATTAAACTTGAATTCAAGTGTATACCAAAAACGTGCAGCGCTGGAGCCTCGCAATACCAGCTGCTAAGTAAAAGGAGCTGTTAAAAACCATGGAGCTCTTGTGGGACACTGACACTAGCGTGATGTCACCGATACAGCCCATGGTCGAGCTGCGTTCCACAAGCCCCCACTGTGAAATTATTTGTACAGTGCACATTCATTTCTGCAACAGCTCATTGGGGTCCGCAGTGGAGCGAGGTTACTCACTGACACTGCAGAGTGCCGTCATTCATTTGCACAATTTTACCCCAAAACTTTATATGTATATGGATATATAGATAGAAAGATATACTGTATGTTGATGTAGGGAAAGTGGACTTCAACCATGTTCTTAATGCATGTGAAACTACCATAGTGTATAAGTTACTCCTGTTTACTTCAATGATGGCAGGTCATTTATGGAAACAATAACTGTTCTTCCTTTCCCTTTTTTTTCTCTCTCCAGCCTTCAGGAAACACTTCCAGTTAACAGTTGAGGTCCAGTGGTACTCATCCTCAGTGATGCAGAACTCCGCCAATCATTTGTTCCCGTCCATTAACCCTTCACCATGTCCGTCCACTTCTGAGCAGTTTCGACATCTGCATCCCAATCAGTTCACTAACCCAGTTTTCCGTGAGTCAGTGGTTGGCGGTCCCATGATCTCCCCATGCTCCCTCACACTCAAGGAGTCATCTGTGTTTTCATCCTCAACTCCTGTAATGCGACTTAAAGAGATGTGTGAAGCTACCTGGTTATGTCAGCCTAAGTATGAACTATGCTACAGTCACCAGGAGGCCAATGGATTTCTCGCCTTCCACTATAAGGTGTTTGTGCGTGGATTCAATGCTGCTTTCACAGGGATAATCGCGTTGTATCCCGGCCCTAAAGCTTCTGACACTGAGGCGGCAGCCCAGCAGGCTGCAGCCCAGCAAGTCCTGCAGGCTTTAGGCCAGACAGTGTGACCTGGTTGATAGGTTAGGCTGAATGATTACAGCTGTTCTAATTCCATATTGCTCTTGAAATGTTCAAATATTGTTGCTGTTTTTGCATGTTTTTACACAAATAATCATTTGTCCTTCCTTTCCTGAATCTTGATTGTTGTTTGCTGGTGTGAAGTAGTTTCAGTTGTCCCTGATTTCTAGTAATTATTGTTAAAACTTATTGTTTATATGACCAATTTATATAAAAGTGAGATTCACATTGAAGCTTGTTGTCTGGATCCATTGACAGTGGAACCCAACCTCTTGTGGTGAATGGGAGGCAGTCATTTCCTTCTCAATGACAGAAAGGAGAGCCAAGGACGTCATTGAAACGGGACACAAGTGGATCTGAGACAGAAAAAACAAAAGATAAACACAAAGTCACAATCAGTTACACAAACCACTGCATGCTTGTATACTACAGAGAATAAAAATGAGTGAACACACTTGAACAAGGAAGGAGAAATGTACGACAGAGAAACGAAAATGGTGTGGCAGTCAACACCAGCTTACAAATAAAATGCTACCAGGAAACAAATCGTAGTATAAAGTAAACCTAGTCTAATGGAGAGCAAGTGATTGCTGAGTGGTTCAACCCATGCAAAGTTCACAAAGGGATGGGGACCAACACATCCTCAGTCCTATGGCGTAATATATTGACAGTGGGAAGGTGGAATTTGGCGCCCTATGCAGACACCGCAGCCTTCTGCGTTACCTGATGTCATGCAAGTATAGCAAGTTCCTTAAAGCAGCAGTGGGTAGTTTTTGGCGTTTTTCATTCTCATAAATGAATGTAATCCCACATTTATTTGTTTATGAGGAAAGACCATGGCGAAAATGTAACCACAGATGGCAATAAACACAACACTGTCGAGCTTATACTTGCAAAGGGAACTCTAGAAATATCTATCATTCAACATCAGGAATTGAACACTGTCATTCAGCCAGTGAGTAGAGCCAGGATCCAGCTGTCTTTTAGTTATGAGAAATAAATCGGTAAGATGCAGCCATCATCACAGGTCCGTCTCTTCATGTCCGACTGGAATGCACTACTTGAGTTCCATGAGCAATTGACATCAGTGATTGTGATGTTTCCTTTGGGATTTTTCCGTGAAAAACATGCTGAAAACCATCATGTTCATCTGTTTGTTTAGATGTTTCCACTTCGTTTAAATATGTCTGATCACCTGATAAGACGGGAGAGCCAGTTTTATGCTTGCAATTACACTCATTTACCAGCGGCGCCGCCGAAATCAAGAGATTGGGTACAGCTGAACACCCTGAATATATTTAGAATGCTGCAATATTTTTGATAAATAGCAAAAGCCAGCAAGCCTTTCTCCGAAGGGGAGTTTCTTTAATAGTGCATGGTGGAGATGGCAAGTATTTTATGTCCTGAGAGCAAGAACAAATTTGAAAAAATAAGCTTATCACGCAGGTCAGTGACGTATTGAAGTCATTGACGAACACTTAACTAGCAAGCTAAACAAAAAAGCAGAGTCATTGACATTATATTCTTTTGGCACTGGACGAAAGCCATGACATAAGGGACACCGCTCAGCTTTTAATTTTTATCAGTGGGATTAATGAGAATTTCGAGATAAGTTTTTGGATATGGCATCCCTGAAAGGAAAGACACGAGGTGAGGATTTATTTATGAGCGTGTCAGCGATCATACAGAAACACAAGTTACCTTGGAGTATGCTCACCAACGTTACCACAGATGGGTCACCAAGTCTGACAGGAAAAAAACGTCGGGATGCTCAAGAGAATTCAGGATAGGATGACAGGACAACCCTGAGCAGGAGGTAATTTTCTTGCACTGCATAATTCACCAAGAAGCAATGTGTAAATCCGTGTTGCAGCTTGACCACGTAGTGAAGCCATTTGTGAAACTCTAACTTCATTCGAGCAAGGGGAGTTCACCATTGCCTTATTCATTTTCTTGAAGAAACCGATGCTGATCACCCACACTTACTTTACCATTCTAATATGTTCACTGGTTAAGTTTGGGAAAAGTATGTCAACGTGTATGGGAGCTCAAACAGGAGATCGTTTCATTTTTGGAGCTTCTTGAGAACCGTGATGTGCGGTGAGATTTATGGCTGGTGAGGCACTGACTTCATAACAATCAGATTGACAAACACATGAACCCTACAGAGTAGCCTATTTACCATTTGATTGGCAGCAGCTATCAGGTTGTTTAAAATCCCATATCAGCTTTTTGACATACAAACTGTAGCATACAAAAAGCACATTTAATTAAAACGACAGCAACAACAAAAAACGTTCTATATCATATGTGCTCTGCCCTCTAGTGGCCTTTGCTATTGGTTAATCCACATCAAGGCACTGGCCTCGGCCTGAGACTTCGGTTGATTGGCTCTCCACCCAGGAAGGCACCACCCACCACGTATAACTCTCCTCTGCTCCTTTTTCCACTCAGCCTGCGACTACAACCATCGGGTTAACATGGAGCGTTCCTGTTCGTCTTGTGCAGATTCTCTGATTGTGAGTTGGACAGGCATGACGCCTAAGACAGGTGCTGCTTTTACGAGCCGGACTGAGCCTGGTTCCGTAGGCCTCACTCGTGTTCATACTTCTTGGTCGCTAGCAAAAAAAGCTAGGCATCCTCTGTCTCTGGCCCAATCCCTCACAGACTTCCACTCAGCATGGGTGGATTTGTGCGGCCCTCTCGCCCCTTGGTTAAACAGAACATTGAGCAGGGGCTACGCACTTCAGTTCTGTCGGCGGCTCCCCGAGTTCGCATTTCGTCTCACATTTTCTCGCTCCCCAGCAGAACGTCTGTGTCTGGAGCAGGAAGTGGCGTCGCTCCTCCAAAAACGAGCGATCTCCCTGGTTCCTCAGGAGGACCGCGGTAAGGAGCTTTATTCTGTGTACTTTCTGGTCCCCAAGAGGTCAGGAGGTCTCAGACCCATCCTGGATCTTCGACGGCAGAATGTCTTCATCTCTTCCCGCTCATTCAGGATGCTGACAATAAAGCAACTGCTCGAGTGCATCAGGCCAGGGGACTGGATGACCTCTGTGGATCTGACGGACGCGCATTTCCACGTCCCCATTTTGCAGCGCTACAGGCGCTACCTGAGGTTTGCAGTGGGAGGCAATTGCTACCAGTTCGACCGCTGCCCTACGGGTACTCTCTGGCTCCACAGACCTTCTCGAAGTTGGTGGATGCTGCGTTGGAGCCGCTCAGATCTGCAGGCATGAGAATCCTGACATATCTGGACGACTGGCTCATTCTGGCGGCTTCGGAGAGCGAAGCGCATCATCACACGGAGATTGTGCTGCAGCACATCAGACGTCTGGGCTTTGCGGTCAACCTCCAGAAGAGCGCGCTGCAACCCAGCACTTGCACTCAATATCTGGGGATTCTCCTCGACTCTCAGATCATGATAGCGCGTCTGTCAGACACCCTATGCCTGCCCTATGCAGACACCGCAGCCTTCTGCGTTACCTGATGTCATGCAAGTATAGCAAGTTCCTTAAAGCAGCAGTGGGTAGTTTTGGGCGTTTTTCATTCTCATAAATGAATGTAATCCAACATTTATTTGTTTATGAGGAAAGACCATGGCGAAAATGTAACCACAGATGGCAATAAACACAGCACTGTCGAGCTTATACTTGCAAAGGGAACTCTAGAAATATCTATCATTCAACATCAGGAATTGAACACTGTCATTCAGCCAGTGAGTAGAGACGAGAGGTTGTCGAAACTTCTCATCGCGGTGACGGCGGCGAGAAGTGCCCAGAGATTGAGAGTGAGCGAGGTGATGACCTTGTTAGGTCTCATGTCGGCTGCTCACTCGGTGGTCAAGCTGGGTCTGTTGCACATGAGACGCCTTCAACGTTGGTTTGCTCGTCTCAGGCTCAACCCAGTCGAAGTGGGTGGCCCTTCCGGCCGAGGTACGACTGGTTCTGATCTTCTGGGCACGTATTCACGGATGCATCCCTGTCGGGATGGGGAGGCGCGATAGGAGAGGAGTGCATCGGAGGACTCTGGTCGGATCCCATGCCGCACATAAACCAGTTGGTGTTGCTGGCGGTTTAGAGAGTGCTGGAGCACTTTGCACCACGGCTGGAAGGCCATCACGTGATGGTCAGGTCAGACAACTCCACAACGGTTGCCTACATCAACCGCCAGGGGGGAGTGAGAGCTCCCTCTTTGCACAGAGTGGCTCGCATTCTACTGTGGGCGTCCTCTCATCTTCTGTCTCTGAGAGCGTGTCACGTTCCAGGTGTGCTGAACGTGGATGCGGCTAGAATGTCCAGAGGAGGCCTGTTGGCGGAAGAATGGGGTCTCGCGCCACACGTGGTAGAGGCAGTCTGGACTCGCTTCAGGGGTCCGGTCGCGGACTTGTTCCCATCAAAGGAGAACTACAAAGCCCCTCTGTGGTTCTCCTTGAGGGTGTCGGACAACCCCACCCTCGGGGTGGATGCTCTGGCTCACGCAACATGGCCGCTGGGGCGTCTGTATGCGTTACCTCCACTGAGACTGTTGATGCCGTTCTTTCTACGCGTAAGGACACAGAAGATGACGGTGATCATGGTGGCCCCCGACAGTCCCGGGACCAGATGGTTTCCAGACCTGGTCAGCATGGCGACGGGTCCACCCTGGATGATTCCAGACTTTCACGGGGCTCTGGTGCAGTATCAGGGCCAGGTTTGGTCCCGTCCTGTTCTAGGTCGACCCCTCAAGGTCTGGTTGCTGAAACGGTGAAACTGCTGGACATGGGGCTGTCGGACGCAGTCAACCATACGGTGCAAAGCACCCGTGCACCAGCTACTAATAAGCTTTGCACTTCCAAGTGGCATGTATTTGCTAACTGGTGTACACTGAAACAGCTTTCGCCATCTAACTGCTCTTTGGCTGAGGTCATGTCCTTCCTGCAGGAGCTGTTGGACGAAGGCCGGGCGGCGTCCACACTCTGTGAACACACTGTGTTCGCGGCCGCCATCTTGGCAGGGCACCAAGGCTTTGATCAGGTCTCTGTGAGGAGTCCCCCGATCATTAAGAGGTTTCTTCTTGGTGCTCGGTACATTAGGAGCCCTGGAGTTTGCAGGTGGTTCTCGAAGGGCTCTGTAAGGCTCCGTTCAAACCGCTGGCGGCCGCTTTGTTGGAAATACTGTCCTTGAAGACGGCTCTTCTTCTGGCCTTAGCTTCGGCTAAGAGAGTGAGCGATCTGACAGCCTTGTATGTCGTTTGGCGAAGGTCAGACCTCTGTGACTCTTCATCCAAATCCGGCTTTCAGACCGAAGGCCATTACAACTTCTTATCGGTCTCAAGTCCTGATGTTGAGGGCTTTTTATTCCCCACCTCATCAGACTGATCAGGAGGCTGGGATGCACCGGTTATGTCCGGTGCGGGCCCTAGCTTGCTATGTTGACAGGACAAAAGACTTTCGTCTGACTGATTTTTGTCTGCTATGGAGGAAACCAGAAGGGCAAAGCTGTCACTTCACAGCGTCTTGCTCACTGGGTTTGTATGGCCATTTCTGCCACATACAAGGCTGAAGGCTCTGTGGCTCCGGAGGGCCTCAGAGCTCATTCAACTAGGGCCATTTCCTCATCTGCTGTGCTTTTCTGAGGTGCTTCCATGGAAGACATCTGTCAAGCTGCTTCTTGGTCATCTGCTTCGACCTTTGCTCAGAATTATCTGAGAGACATGACGGACGCTTCAGTGGCTCACACTGTTTTGTCTGTATGGGGATCTTCGACCATGGCTGGACCCTCTGGTCTTTGAGTTGGTTTTTCCTTGTCTGGTCTTCTGTAAGGCCATGCTGGGAGGAAGCTAATCCCTACGGCCTTCACTGTGGTTTTTAACCTATAGCGAAGGCCGTTAGAGGGCAGAGCACATATGAAATAGAAATGATGGTTACTCACGTAACCCAGGTTCTATGAATATGTGTGTAGCCTTCATTTATTATGGTCTTACCTTACTTCCTGCTTCGAGTCCAGTTTAGAAAATTGTTTGAGTTTAGATATGTAATCCTCCATTTTGAAAGTAAGGCCAAATTAGAATAAAAAATAAAAATAAACGGATAGCTGCATTTGACTTACAACTGTAGACTGTCGTTTGCTGTCAATTATTCTGTTGTTCTGTTGTCACAAGAAGAATCCCTGGGATCACAAGTGCCCCCTACCATGAGGCAGGAGAACTGCGTGCCTCACTTAGTGGCTTTTTGAGGCCATTCATTATGTCCATCAGCTATACAATAGAAATTTAGTTTGTATAGCAAAAGTGTTTGAACATTTTAATAGCGACATACAGAGAGAGAGCAATACGTTGTCACTGCATGCCAGCATGGTTAGTCGAGTCATTGCACCATCTCCGGTGAGGCTCAGCAGGTGGCTGCCTCACCACACTTCTATTCTCAGTATTTGAACAGTTAATGTGAAAATTCAGGAATTTCATTCATTCATAGTGTAAACCAGTGGATAAATATAACCATTTCATATATTTTTTCATTTTACTTTTTTTTCTTTGACAGGTGAGGCCCTGCCTTACCTGCCTCCCCTGACTGCACGTCACTGCTTGAGAATATTGACAAATTTCCTGAGTGACAAATGATTGGCTTTGTGATTTAGCCTTTATTACTGTGGACATTGCGACACACATAAACGAGCTGAATGTGAAGCTACAAGGGGAAAAAAAAACGTTTGTTCATGAAATGCAAGCAAATGTCAGAGCCCTTAAAACCAAGCTGGTTTTATTTTCGAAGCAAATGTCAGACATCAGTCATTTGGTTATTTCCCCACACTGGCTACGTTAACATTAACTGCATGAAGAATTTTGCCGTCAGTTTTGTGATTTTGGAAAAATTGACATGTCCCTTCTCACACGACCAGAATTGGTGCCAAAGGAGTTGCAGTTGGATCTGATTGATCTCCAATGTGACATGGTGTGAAAGGACGTGTTCAAGTCCATGAAACTGGATCAGTTTTATGCTTCATTTAGTGCAGCCAAATTTCCAAACATCCAGAAGATGGAACAGAGGATACTGGTGCTGTTTGGCTCTACATATGTGTGTGAACAGACTTTTAGTGTGATGAACACCAACAAAGCACCCCACAATCCCAGATGAGTAATGAACACTTCAGATCTGTTCTGAGAATAGCCACAACAGAATTACCACCAGACTTTGATGCGCTGACTAAAATGGGTGATCAACAACACTGTCCTCATTAAAATGTAACTAAATGCTTGAATGTTTTTTAATGTTTGATATGTACTGTCATACACAGCACAAATAGTTTAAGGACGCATGTGTGGGCGGGGCAGCATCTCTCCACCTCAGTAATATAGCATGCCTGGCCAGAAGCAAAGAAAATGAAAACATTCTTCTTTTGTTGGTAGTAAATCTTGCATCTTCATCTGAGGTGCCAAACAGAGCCAGCAAAGGATCAGGGTCAATGTTTACTTTGATAATTGTGGACAGTGTATGAAAGATGGATTTCCAAAAAGACTCTAAACTGGGGCACATCAAAAACATGTGGACAAGATTGGCCTCCTCTCCCTTACATCTATCACGAGAATCGACCTCAGAGTGTTGGCCATTAGTTAAGATAGATGCAGTTGGGCACAAGTAAAATATCTTAATCCAAGAAATAAAGTTTCCTCCAAAACCAAATTTCTCTAATATTACTAAAAGGTATTTCCATTCAACACGATAGAATGCTTTCTCTGCATCTAAGGAGAGCACGCACTCTGACACATGTACGCATGTAGCAGGAGAATACAGGTTGTTAAAAAGACGTCTGGTATTAAAATGGGAATAGCGGTTTTTAATGAAGCCTGTTTGATCCGCACAAACAATTGTGGGTAGGACTTTTTCCAACCTACGGACCAGAACCTTAGCTAGTATCTTGACATCAACATTCAACAAGGATATTGGCCTGTAAGCGGTGCACTCAATTGGATCTTTGCCCTTTTTGGCAATGAGGGTGATAAATGCCTCATACAACGATGCTGGTAATTTGCCATTATCAAAGGACTCAGACAGTACCAAATGTAGTTGTGGAACGATTAGTGTGGAGAACTTCTTAAAGAATTCTGCTGGAAAGCCGACAGGACCAGGAGATTTTCCTGACTGCAGATTTCCTCCTGAGTTATATTCTTCTCTAGTCTGCTCTTGTTTTCAGCTGAAAGAGTAGGAATGTTTAGGTTATGCAGAAAACTATGCAAAGAAGTATCATTATTTGGTAGATTTGAGGAGTAGAGTTGACTATAAAAATGTCTGAATGTATCATTGATTTCCATGTAATCTAAAGTGATAGTTCCATCCTCCTTTTTTATTTTTGAGATCAGCTGTTTTACATTTGTACGTCTCGCCAAGAGTTTCCCAGACTTTTCCCCATGTGTGGAGAACGGACTCTTTAGTTTCAGTAGTTGTTTCGATGGGGTGTGTTGTGAGAAGATCATACTTTGTTTGAAGTTCGATACGAGATTTATATAATTCTTTTGTCTTGGGCATATCGCTGGTCAGTCACTTTTATTTGTTTTTCTATTTCTGAACGTGTTTTTTGCGTCTTATTTTTCATGCGCGCCGAATAAGAAATGATTTGCCCGCGAAGATAAGCTTTAAGAGTGTCCCAAATTGTACCGCTGCATATTTCAGGTGTGACATTTGTTTCAAAGAATATGTTGATATGAGTCTCCAGGAACTCGTTAAAATGTTTGTCAGACAGTAATGTTGGATTAAATCGCCAATGTTTTCTAATTTGTGGACAACCAGGGAGGTGAACTGACATTGTGACAGGACCGTGGTCTGATATCACTATACGATGGTAGTTACAAGACGTCACAGAATTAATGAGCCGATTGTCAACAAGAAAATAGTCAATTCGAGAATAAGTCTGGTGAACGTGAGAAGAAAGAGTATTCCTTTTTAGTTGGATAGAGAGAACCCCATACATCAGAAACTCGGACAGAAAGGTCTTGATGAATAAGACACATTTGCCCACGGTGGCAAGGTTATGAGAAGATCTATCTAAGTGAGGGTCAAGTCAACAGTTTATGTCGGCACCTAGTATCAGCGAATAAACAGTAAGATCTGGCAGAGAAGAAAAGAGACGCTCAAAAAAACCTACATCGTCTACATAAGGTGCATACACATTGACAAGTATAACCAGTGAGTTAAACAGTCTGCCTGTAACTATAATATAGCGGCCATTTTTATCTGCAATTATATTATGCTGCTCAAATGTAGTCCTCTGACTTATCAAGATGGAAACTCCTCTGGCCTGGAAGGTTGAGTGATAATGCTGATCCGCCCATTTGGACATAAGACGACTATTATCAGAACCTTGTATGTGTGTTTCCTGTAGAAAAACTAGTGAGGACTTCAAATGTTTGATGTGTGAGAACACTCTCCTCCTCTTTACAGGATGATTTAACCCTTTGACATTCCAGCTTAAAAAAGTTAGTGGACTATCCATCTCCCTTTACTTGATGCATGTATTGACGGGTATTGGTGTCCAAATATAAAATATGGTTTGCCTCAGTCCCATCTGACGCTCCACCCCTCTCCCTCACTCCCCTCAGCCTCAATCCCCAGCAAAAGACAGCTGCTAAAAAAATCAGCAGCTCTTCCAAAACAACATCCTACACTCAACACACTCTTACAGACCTTCCATTTCCAGCTCCATTATAACCAAAATAATAAACACTCCAATACCACACATAAAAGTATTTAACACACCCAAAAACAATTGAACATTGAAATTGTAGACACACTGTAATAATAATAGCGATATATCCAAAGATGGATCCTTAGGGAAAGCAGAACCATCAGAACTTAAACAAAAACAACGCTTGTTCAAACACGAATCTGAACGAGAAACTCCGTACTCACTGACCAACCAGTAAAAAGGTAACATGGTGTTAGTTGTCCTTTCCTTGGCTATTGCGGGAGAGATTCAATATATCTCCAAACTTCTTCAGCTGACTTCAGCCGCTTCTTTTCGCCGTTGGGGAGTGTGATGTGAAACCGAGCAGGGAACCACAGCGAGGGTTTCAGTCCGCGATTGTAAAGTTGACTTCTCGATATTCTGCCCTCTGAGCCAGAACCTCGGGAGCGTAGTCATCCACCACACAAATCTACTGTCCTCGGAATTCAAGGTTCCCTCTACGTCGAGCTTCCCGGATCAGGAGGTCCTTCACCTGGTAGAGATGACGGAGAATGACAGGTCGTGGTCGCCGCTCCGGCACGGCTCGGGTGGCCCGAGGCGATGTGCACGGTCCACCTCCGGGGCTGGTGTGAGACTCTCTTGTCCAAAAACTTCAACAAGCAGTTTCTGAAAAAAAACTCTGTAGGCTGTCCACTTTCGGTGGACTCTGCCAGACCCAGGATGCGTACGTTCTGACGCCGACTCCAGCCTTCCAAGTCCACGACTTTAGCTTGTAGCTTCGCGTTGACCTCTTTAAAAGCAGAGCAAGTGCTTTCTATGTCGCTGACACGTTGACTCAGATCATCCGTGGCGGGTTCCAATGACGAGAGCCACTGACTGTGGTCTTCTACTGTCGTCTGGACTTGGTCGAACTTTGTTTCAAGGACAGCGAGTGCCGCCCTAAAGTCGGCTGCAAAAAAAATCCATCGTTACTCCGCCACTTGTGTCTTCCTTCCGAGCAGACCTACCGCCCTTGGACGTCAGATCTGGTTTCCTTACCATGGTGGTGTCACTCCTTAAGAGTCTCACATAAAGTTCACTTTCAGACATTGCTCATCACTAAATATGCATTCCAATCGCAAACAAACAATTGTGTGTTGCGTTGATCATTACGGACTTGGAAAAAAGTAAAAAGAAAATCACATTTTTCCTTCTAAATGTTTTTTTTAACCTTCACTAAGGACTAAACCTTGAAAAAATCAAATTCCTTTAGGTTTTTAGTGCATCATACCATTATTTTACCATTTGTGTTTAATTGAAACCACACATGGACTGTGTTTGATAAGTTATTCTTCGTAGGTCTCATAAATACCCACCTATTAACCCATATACATTTAACTTTGACTTTCAGCGCTCCTGGTTGATAGACTTGTTCAGCGCTTTGATGTAGGTCTTCACCTGCTTCTCCGTGTGCCGTCTCATACAGCTGAGATTGCATTTCCCTGTTACGCGGACTTCATTCCAACTGAGACGAATATTGGAAGATGGAGCTGACCTGTCATGCCTCCGGTTTTCACCTCGGCCTCCAGCTCCAGGGTGATGCACGTGATCTCCTTGTTTGAGGGGTTGCAAGATCTGCTTGTCTGTCCTTTCCTGGAGGAGTCGCACTTGAGATTGACGAACGTCACCAAGCAGTTACTGCCCCCACCTGTAGAGGGAGCAGCGATATCAAACATTCCACTAGAAGAGGAGTACAACTGATGCTCAATCCCAGACCTGAAGCAGCGAAACACTGCCCTGGTGTCCGCCCTCGATCCTCCGTCCTGCCAGTTAGTTTGGGGTGCAGATGACACTTGGCGTTTTTCATCTTGAACGACGCTCGTTGTCTGCTTCACTGGAGTATGGAGCTAGATCCCTGCCACCGATTTGAGCGAGCTTGTTTTGGTTGTTGTACACACAAGACATGTTTTCTGCGCTCACAGCCATCTTGTTGCTCGCTCAACGTCGCTATAGAGTCTCTATAGACACGATTGGAGTAAAGCTATACGACTCTTCCGCGGTCGCAGTCAAGCTATACACAGTCAGATTTCGAGTGCGCGCAGAGACACATTACATTACGGTAGCAATGAAACAGAGCTGAAGACTGCTAGTTGAAACAAACAAAGCAAATGATTCTTGCCACAGAAACTTTTCCACATTAGTTGTTATTTTGAGCCAAATTAAGAATCAGAATCAGAATCAGAATCAGAATCAGAATCAAATTTATTGCCATGGTCAGTGGGGAGCCCACTGACTAGGAAAGTGCCTTGCAATAAAGTGCAACAAATAAAACAAATAAAATAAAATAAATAGAATAACATTACAACAAGGCTGTTCATGAATTTAACAGTCTGACGGCCGAGGGAAAGAAGCTGTTCCTGTGACGGAAAATCTATATCATTTTGGCCAAATATGATTGGTGTTTTTATTTTACGTATGAAACATCCACAATGACATCATTAATTTGATCAATGCAGTCCTGATAACATTATGTAACAATACATTTCATTACATTGGATCATTTTTACTTTCACTTATAACTTATGCAAAGGCCTGTGATTAAATATGCATTTATATTACAGTGTTATGTACTTTGACCAAATACTACCCAGAAATGTGCAAAGGTCTGTGAATAACAACATCACATCCTCATAGTAGACTAGTAGCTATCACTAGACTGATTTTGGTTGCATATCATGGCAGCATTTAGGAATAATTAAGGTTCATTCTGTAATTCAAGTGAATTGAGAATAGCATTCTATTACTTTCGACTCTCATTTTCAGAACAAAGGTGCAAAAGGTCTGTGAATAACAGTATCACATCCTCACAGTAGAGAGCAGTACCTATCACCAGACTGATTTTGGTCATATGCCATGGCAGAATTTCCAGGATGTGATGTTAATAAAAACATCTCTTGCGGCATCATAGATAGATAGATAGATAGATAGATGAATGAATGGTGAATTGTCAATAATAGTCTAATAATAATCAAATTCATTGTAAATTAGAATTTTAACAGGCTCTTTTAGACGATTACAAAAGAGATACTTCCCATGTCTGATTGCCTTTTGTAAACACACACAAGGAAGATAGAGTGAGCAGAATTGAAATGTAGAGACACTCTGATAAATAAGGTTTTTTTTGCCACTTTACATTGAAACTTTTGGTCCCAGGCGTGATTGTGTTTGACACCAGTGATCCAGATGAATGATCAGAAGAGACTAGATTAAAAAACAAAAGCACAAAAAAGGAAAAATGCGTGTGAAAAAGAAGGTTAGAATTAAACACACCAGTACAATTAGGACCTGTGAGTAAGTTAAGTTGTACACAGACATTAGCTGAGTAAGAAGGAAAACTACGAAATGAAAAAAAGACATTTGGAGTTCAAGAAACCAAATAAGCAGCTGTTGGGTTAATGGATTAATGAGGTGGGTGCAGGCTCGGGGAGTGTTCTTCTGCGTGAGGCAGGCAGACTCAAACAGATCCACATACATTCTAAAATAAACCTCATTTGACATCTCCAACACAGCCACTCCAGCAGCCCACATCCAAGATGGCCGACTCAAAACAAGTTGAGAGGATGTGACAGACGATGTCATGTGGTGAAGATGTCAGAGCAGTGACGGTGATGATAGCAGTGATTGATGATCCATCTGCTGATAACAACGCTCGCCTCTTTCATCAAGTGTCAAATATGTCAGACAACTCCCACTTATCAATGACAGAGCACTGACAAGAAGCTTTGGGGCCCCCTGGTGGCATCGGGGGCCTAGGCATTGCCTACATCGCCTACAACAAGAAACAGCCTTTTATTCAAGCATGCTAGTGGATGAGTACAGAATGTTCCAGTAGTATTGCACTTAGTGGGAAAGAAACTACCATATGTTATGCTACCGTATGTTATCGTGCAATTGACCGCACATGATGCACTATAAACATTTTTAAAATAACTTCATGGATAAATAGAATTAATGTTATATCTAAGAAACAATTAATGAAGTTTATGTTCCTCTCAGGTTATTTATGGAAAAAAAACAAAAACCCATCTTAGCTTGAACTTAAGGGTTGCTCAGTGTTGGGTGGTTAGGACTGAAACTACAGCGGAAAGTTTGAACCTGGCACTGGGGTTGGACCAGGGCACGAGTTTGAACACGCTCTAACAATGCTCACCTGTCTACAGCAAGGAGCCTCTCAGTTCCAGCCACTGGAACAACCTACATGAGGAAACTCACAATCAAAAGGACCTGGATGAAGGAAGACAAATCTACACATCTATAAACCACCGTCATCGCGAGTTACAAAACACAGATGATCAGGTTTGTTATGTATTCACCGCAGACATCAGCTAAGACCGAGGAAGACATATACTCCACATCAAGTTACACTCAGGACATCTCAATTGTATAGAAGGTTATTAGACATCATTAGACTGTGATTAGTCTAGGAGTTTGTTTACTTCCGCTGCATAGCAGAAGGTCACGCAGCCCAGTCAGGTCATAGTTGAACTATTTGCTTACATGCAGGGTACCAGCTAAAAGGGGGAGGCCTGGTCCAAATTATTTAGTAGTCTTTCTGAACCATCATCAATTCTTGAACTCCTTATTTGCTGTGTGCGTGATGTAATTTTCCCAGATACATTTGGAAAGTTTTACATGTATTTATATTTTCTTTGAGTCCTGTCAGTTAGCGCCACTTTGATGTAAACAGTTAAATGCATTGTGATCTGTTTTCCCTGTGAGGTAGATGTACTATTGTATGGTTGATATATACTTTTCTACATATATATGTTTACGTATCCATGTATCCTTTATATTATCCAGATATTCTGTAACAGGGTCTCATTCATCAAGAACTGGTTCCATGTTGGTGTGACCATCCAGTTCCAGGAGCTGACCAGAGGACCACTGCGACAGACCACATATGTTTTTGTCGCAGATTAATGGGTTTGTGGAGGGAGTTCATCAGAAGATGCTTGAGCTCAGCATCAGCATCCTTCTGTGTACATTCCATCATGAAAGTTGAGTTCAATTTCATCCTGTCGTGATTGGCAGTAGTAATAATAATCTGTATAGGAAGAGTAGAAAGAGTGGCCATTGTAGCAAAGATTAGTAAGTAAGTATAAAGTGCATGGCACTGTTTTGTCACTGCCACGATCAGGAAGAAAACGCAAGCTGTCCCCTGCTGCTGAGAGAAAACTTGTCAGGAGGGTGAAGAGTCAACCCAGGAGCACCAAAAAGCAGATCTGCCAAGAATTAGAAGCTGCTGGAACACAGGTGTCAGTGTCCACAGTCAAGCGTGTTTTGCATCTCCATGGACTGAGAGGCTGCCGTGCAAGAAGGAAGCCCTTGCTCCAAAAGCGGCACCTTAAGGCTCGACTAAAGTTTGCTGCTGATCACATGGACAAAGATGAGACCTTCTGGAGGAAAGTTCTGTGGTCAGATGAAACAAAAATTGAGCTGTTTGGCCACAATGCCCAGCAATATGTTTGGAGGAGAAAAGGTGAGGCCTTTAACCCCAAGAACACCATGCCTACCATCAAGCACGGTGGTGGTAGTATTATGCTGTGGGCCTGTATTGCTGCCAATGGAACTGGTGCTTTACAGACAGTCAATGGGACAATGAAGAAGGAGTATTACCTTCAAATTCTTCAAGAAAACCTAAAGTCATCAGTCCGAAGGTTGGGACTTGGGCGCAGTTGGGTGTTCCAACAGGACAATGACCCCAAACATACATCTAAAGTAGTAATGGAATGGCTAAATCAGGCTAGAATTAAGGTTTTAGAATGGCCTTCCCAAAGTCCTGACTTAAACCCCACTGAGAACGTGGACAATGCTGAAGAAACAAGTCCATGTCAGAAAGCCTACAAATTTAACTGAACTGCACCAATTCTGTCAAGAGGAGTGGTCAAAGATTCAACCAGAAGCTTGTGGATGGCTACCAAAAGTGCCTAATTGAAGTAAAAATGGCCAAGGGACATGTAACCAAATATTAGCATTGCTGTATGTACATTTTTGACACTGCTGATTTTGGTCACACTTTCAGTTTACCCATAATAAAGCCATAAAAGAATCAAACTTCATGATTGTTTTTTGTGACAAAGTCTGTTCCAATCATTCTATCAGAGAAAAATCAGATTTGTAGAAATAACTGGAAACTCAAGACAGCCATGACATTATGTTCTTTACAAGTGTATGTAAACTTTTGACCACCACTGTACATGTGATGCAACATACAACATAGTGTGATTACATCATTGCACTTCCTTTTAAGCTATACAGAAAATTATATACTTTTTAATATTTAGCCAAAGGCACAAACCTGCCTCACAATTCATCTGTTGCTGAATCTCCATCTCTCTTGGAGATGACTCCAGATGCGAGAGGACCGGTCCTCTGTCACCTTCCTTCCCTCATATAAAGAGACACTTCCACTTTTTCATCTAAATTAAATAAAATCAGAAACAATATTAATTTATCCCGTTGTCATGCATACGGCATTTCCACAGACGCAGCTGTTCATTTGATATGTAAACTAAATAGACACGATACATAGTCCTGGTAAAAATTACAAAATTTACCATTCGTGTCACTCAAGACAGAGAAGGCAGAAAGTCTGTGTGTTAACACCGGAAGTGATTAGCCACAACTCCATTGAATGTGCAGGTACTGTCACTGCATGATCTGGTCCGCCTGCTCGATGTGATCCGGAAGTTCCGGTGCTGGGATTAGAAGTTGGTTAGCGCATGTGCACATGGTTATATCACGCAAGTCTGAATTATTTTATTTTATTTTTTGTTATTATTATTGTTATTTCATTGTTATTATTGAACTATTATTAACATTTTAATCTGCAAATTGTACGTTTCTAATCTGATATTCTAGATTTATTTTTATTTTTATTTTTTTATCCAGGGTATTACTGAATCAATAATCACTTCAAGCTCCTCCAATACATTCGATCTGCTCAATGTATTACGTCCGATACCTTACATAGTGTATGGGAAACATTTCTCCTTACATTTATTTCACATAGATTTAAAGGGAGCAGGAGTGAGCACTTCAGATTTATGCAGCGACGGACTCAATGTGACAACGGGACAACTGTCACTGCGCGATCTGGTCCGTCACGGCAAATTCCGGTGGTGGAACCGGAAGTTAGGAACACGGATGCGCGAGTTCTACCAACTGAGGTTTACTGGTAAGCTCATGCGCTGCTCAACTTTGACCAAACCTGTTGTGGACCTGAGGATAAGTCAATGCATGTTCGCATGTTCACCGTGACACGAGTGTCTTGAGCATGTTTCCCCGCACCCTCAACCCAGTTTCTGTCCGGAAGTGATCCTGGCTCTTAGAGGCGGTGGGCGAATCAGATCTGTATAATGACTTAGTTTCTTGAATCACACTCACCAAAAGGTACGGATACTTTTCCAAGTCATACCGTTCGTTTAGTTCAGTGAATTACTCCTTTGTTAGATTGATAGTCTAATATCTTATCCATATAGCCACCTCATCAAGTCTCAAGTCTCACCAAGTGTGTTAGTGAGTTATACATGCACCCATATTTTACGAATTAAACAAGGAAACGGAGGGATCCCACGTATTGACCAGTACCAGGTAATATTTCATTAAAGTTAAGAGTCACACAGCTCCCATTCCGATGTGGCCTTTTCAAAAATGATGCAACTCGTCGGCCCCGCCACTCGTTCAAACGAACGGCATTATTGAATCGCTCATGAACGACACATCCCCATCAGACACCGCCGGCGAAGCTCGACCTGTATAGCATTGAACTGTTGACACTTGGAGTCTTAGTTTTCTTACTTACTTACACGATGGAAGACGAATCTCGGATACAGGAAGCTGTTAAGCTGCAGGGCGAAGTGGTCCGTAAGTTGAAATCTGAGAAGGCCTGCAAAGAGAAGGTACGTACCATCCGCAGAAGACCATGCGGAATATGCATGTGTTTCTGGCGGCTAACACAAACCTGAAACCTATGCGAACCTTCAAATGAAAGCATAAGATTGCTCAGTCATCCATATGTCTTGTCTGGTAATATTGTGGACATTTACGCCCGCTATTATGTCATCTATATTGTATGTGGTGTTTACTTATGTTAGCATGTCATTCGAACCGATTTTAATGTGCTTTAAGGATTGTAGCGATCAGTAAAAGTCACCGTTAGTCGTTCGTTTTGGTGTTGGTTAAGAGAGAAACGTAATACGGTATTACTTTCGCTTGTCCACCTACACCGTATGCCGTCACGTTGCTTGCACGTTAGCTTGCTCTAATCAGCGGTTGAAACAAGTACATTTGCTAGCTTAGCTGAAATCTAAATATTGAGGACGTAAATCGCATTTACAACAAATTATCAGCTATGTCGCTAAAATTCAACGCATGCCGTCACCCTTAACCATGGACGCACGGCTGATGCAATATAACGCCATTGGGTGAACCTGCGTCGTCAAAACAGAACGTAGTAGAAAGTGCTTGTTTTGTTATTATTATTATTTTTAATAATTTTGTTTTCATTATTTATTTTTCGTACTTGCATTTAACAAATTATCGTTGTTTGTGTCAGTGTATATCAATTGTGTTTATGGACAATTACAGTAAAGTAAACCCATCAAGTTGGTCAGATTAAAATGATTCGATTGAAATTAGTTGCCTGGTTGTAAATATGTACAGGTGTGGACTTCAATCAGCTGACTTCCATGATTGACTGGGTCCATTTCATGTTTTTGTCCTCCGCCTCTGTGATGATGATGATGCCCCGCTGTTCGCCTAGTTTTAGGGTTGCTTACCACTTTTCTCCTATTCTTCCCGCCTGGCTGTGGAAAACTGGTTTGCGCCTCACTGCCGTCATCATCCGGGGACCCCTCCATCCACATTTTAATTTGCTCTACAATTTTTCAATGGACCATGCCCTCCTGAACACATTTTTTGGGACTCTGTCGTACATATGTCTCTGAACATGTACGGCATGTTTTGTGTTCGTGCCTATTCTGCTCTGGTGGGCCTCCGTTCTGTATCCTGTGTTAAAACTCTGCGTTCCTTTTCTGCCCGAACATTTGATCAGGTATGGCCTCTATTTGAAGAATAACCTAACTTTAGTGTTTGATTCTCACCGCCTTCTTGGTGTCCTCCAGATAGATGAGGAAGTGGCCAAACTGCTCGAGCTGAAGGCTCAGTTGGGAGATGGAAAGCATCACTTTGTTCTCAAAACAGCCAAGGTAAGATCTCACTGGTTTATCCTTTAGGTCATCAACTACTATGACTACTTACTCTACTGTATATTAGTTCATCAACTGCTGATGAACAATATAGTTTTGTTCGTGGTACTGCTAACTCAATTGAAACATCACAGAAAGTAACGTGTTACATAATTCTCTTTGCTTATCATCCCTCAATATTGGGCACAAAGTGGCCATCTCTATAGAACAGCTGTTTGATTTGTACTTTCATTAAATCAATTCAAAAAGCTTTGTACGATGTAGTTGTCCTCATCTCTTTTGCTGTCAGAGATGATTTCGTTGTCACTGTGCACGCATAAGCGATACACAGGACTGTTAAGTCTCTAGCATTCAGTGTGCAGCACGCAAATTTAACCATTACTCATGCTCACACTCAAGGTGGGGCATTTGCCAAGTGCTATAACTGCAACTAATGGTTATTTTAAAAATCGATTCATTGGTCAATTATTTTTTGATGAATTGGGCCAAAAATATATATATAAAAAGCCATAATTATAGCTAGGGATGCTCCAATTCAGCGGTCACTGATCATGATCGGACGATTTCAGCGTGATCAACTGAACAACTGATCATGTGTGAGATCTGCCGCTCTGATGAAGTCCCGGTGGTTGTGAAATGCATCTGTTCCTCCCGACTCAATACTGTGGCAACAGTTACTGATCTCTGTCAATGTTTCTTGTTTGACTTAAGTATATGTTTGTTTGTTTGTTTGTTTTTTTTATAAAAAGCTATTTTGGTACAAATAGATGTGCATAAGTTTTTAAGTCAGTTGTTACATGATGTGTCTGGTGGGAGATGGGCGGTGGGCAGGATCATGGACTGGGGGCATGGCTTTGGATGCGTTGTTTCAAAATCCTAGCAAAAAGCCTGATGAAGACTAGAAACAGCGGCGGTTGTTTAATGTATGCACCTTAATTTCCCCCATACATGCGGTCTGCATCACAAGTTCACAGGAACAGAGTTCAGAGTCTGAACTTCTGTAATATTTACTTAATGGAAATGTTAAAAAAATGACAATTTAAAAATGAAAATGACAGTGTATGGTAAGAACTTCAAGTGCTCAAACCACTCTACGGATGCAGAAATCAAACGGTCTGCTGGAGCAGTGTAGACCTCTACACGCAAGTATATTTCTGGAGGGTATAGTAAAGGTATTGAAAACCAACAGACCGAACAAGCCTGCCGTGCATGCTGCTGATTCTGTGAAACTGAATGATTACCGGAAAGGGGTATGTTCAAAAAAAGCAGTGGTGACTTCAATTAGGGAGTAGGCTGATTCTGTGAGGGGGGGGGGAAAGGTGTTAACATTTTTTTTTATTTTCTCATAGCTCTGTGAGTGACCACTCACCACTGGGTTACATCATCTTTTATCAAACTAATGTAAATGTGTAAACTGTTCACTTATTCTCAGAAATTTTCTTAATGCTAAAATGTTTCACATCGGAGTAAAAAAATGTGTCTGTTAAATTCTATCTGAATCAGGTTTATTTGGCCATGCTATTGGAAACACATGTACAACACTTCCATGAAAGATCACTACGGATAATGATAGTCGTACATTCAGAAGATGTTTATCAGTCTAATAAAAACTAAGACTCATATTCAGTGATGCTCCAGTCTATCGGTCACCAATCGTGATCGGCCGATCTGGAGGACAATGACCCCAAACACACATCAAAAGTGGTAATGGAATGGCTGAATCAGAGAGAGATGCAAAGGGACATGGAACAAAATATTTGCATTGCTGCATGTATATTTTTGACCCAGCAGATTTGGTCACATTTTCAGTCAAGCCATAATAGTAATAAAAGAACCAAACGTCATGAATATTTTTGTGACTAAGAAGTATCTGTTTCAATCACTCTATCAGATAAAAAGCGGGGTTGTAGAAATAACTGGAAACTCAAGAGAGTCGTGACATTATGTTCTTTACAAGTGTATGTAAAGTACTGACCACAACTGTATATGGAACTGATATTGTTATGTTGTACATGAATCAAACTAGCTGGCAGTTAGGGTTAAACAAGTTTGTGGTTATTGCGCAGGGAACGAGAGACTACAACCCGAAGCAGATGGCCATTCGTGAGAAGGTGTTCAACACCATTACTAGTTGCTTTAAACGCCATGGAGCTGAAACAATCGACACACCTGTTTTTGAGCTGAAGGTAAGAGAAGCTAACTTACAGTGACTGATAGCTGTGACCTTCAGTGACCTTGATGGCTTCTTTTTTATATGAAGGAAACTTTAACAGGAAAATATGGTGAGGACTCCAAGCTGATCTATGACCTGAAAGATCAAGGGGGAGAGTTGCTGTCACTCAGATATGACCTGACTGTATCCTTTCACACCTGTATTTCACACGGATGCTCCTGCCAGTTTTGTAAGTGGCATCTTTGTGCTGCCTGTTTTCCTCCTTATTATACAGTGTGGTTGAATGAGTTTCTCATGTTTTTTCTGTGAAATGCGTTTTCTTCAGTGCAGTTCTTAGATTGACCTGTTTATCAGTAAATGTTGACTGTTACAATGAGGTGGAACAAGCAGTATCTTCTGCCTTATTCCAGTAATCCAAAGAGATACACAGTGAGCCGGTTATCGGTTTGATACCAGGTTTGAGTACTCAAGTTCATACTCATAAAATGCCCACCAATACCACAACACAGATACCACTTTTCAGCATCGCGCAATTTTTGAATGTCACTTTATGATCATTTTGTTAAATTTTTAAAATTCAAATTTAAATAAATTTCTACTTATTCTTGGGAAAAGAATCTAGCTGCTTGAGTCTTTTTTTATTATTTTCTTTTTAACTATGTCAGAGTTGTGCTTTTCCTTTAACCTGAATATTTCAGGTACCATTTGCTCGCTACCTAGCAATGAACAAAATAACCAACATCAAGCGCTACCACATTGCTAAGGTGTACCGACGTGACAACCCAGCCATGACCCGTGGACGCTACCGGGAGTTTTATCAGTGTGTGAGTAGTGTTTTTTCTTTTGTGCGCTTCTGGCATCAGACACATGTCTAAATGATACTGAAAGCATTGCTTCACTCTCAAGGACAGAAAATATTCATTTATCATTTATGTTAGAAAAGTGCAAAACACAATAAGAATTTTGCGTCTAATTCATTAGGGACAGTAGTGTCCATTGTCCTGTAGTAGTCCATTGTTTACAGCAAGTCTGCAAATGAATAACGGAATTGAAAATGGCAGTCATTGTGAGTGACAGGAAAGGTATTCATTCATGGTTGAAGGCGGGGATGTTATACAGTATATCTGTTTGCGTGTACTTCACATTGCTTTCAGGATGGTTTTTGGCCATAGAATGCTACTAAAAGAATGTAAACTTATTGCTCGTTTTGTGTGTTTCAGGATTTTGATATTGCTGGTCAGTATGATGCTATGATTGCTGATGCCGAATGTCTAAGAATTGTCTACGAAATCCTCAGCGAGTTGGACCTTGGCGACTTTCGCATCAAGGTGAGACTGAGCGGTTTTGTTGCACAATTCATGTTCATGTGTATGCAGGTCTATTGTTTGCCCTGCTACCTAAACTAACTAAAAGTAAAGAGAATTAAGATGATTATTTGGTTCACTTTGAAAGGAGTTTGCAGCTTGTATCTGCATTTTGCCTAAAAGAGGCAAGTTTACAAAATATCAAACAGAAATGTTTGTAAACATAGTGAGTAAATAATTAGATCTCAGCCATTTTAACAAGACTTATGTTTCTAATGTTTCCAGTCTTGTCATCCATCCACATTTCAATTATGAACTGCAAACTGAGCCATGTTCAGGTTTACTTTTTCCAGTGTTGGGGGTCTGTCTCTCTCTGTCTAGCTGCCCAGTGTAAGAATGACTGAATATATATTTCAATTCCATATCAAACATACATTCAACAACGTTTTCATCATCGTGAGCTCTGGGATTAAATAGAAGCAGAGAGGTAATTCTTATAATTTCTGCCCCTTTTGTGTATCCATAAAAAAGAAGGACTCAGTCTTTGAATGACGCATCACTGCTGATCAACAGAGCAGCCGATCAAAAACTCAAGTTTACTTTTCTTTTTAAAACCAATTACAGTTAGCTTCCAGCTCTTTGCTCTTCATCATTGGTGGATTCACACATTTATGGATTGTTTTGAGGAACATATCCACTGAACATAAATGGAAAACCCATAGATTTGCGGCCTTAAGCATGAGGCACATCAAACATACGCGCGTTAAGAATTTCGGCTGCGTGGCCACAAAACGGAAATAATGCCTTGTGAACACACGGTCGAGCTCCCTGGCTGACAGTGACAGAACTGCATTTGGACTTGAATTACATAGGAGTCATATGGTTGTTTTTGCGAACAAGAATAGCATTATTCATTGTGATGTTACACTCAAAAAATAATTAGCTCCGTGAATGCTATAAAAATATGGTAGTATTTCCATGCGAATAAGAATTACTTTTTTATTACCTTTTTTATTTATTATGCTGTTATGCTATCAGTGAACATAATAAAAATATGGAAAGTATTTCCACCCAAGTAAAATTTGTTGACTTGAACCTAAACTTTTTTTTTTTTTGAGTGACCAAAATATTATAATATATTAGCGGTGTTGTTACTAATTCTAACTTGAATGATAGAAGCAAGCTACTTTATTCAATTGGGTTTTAACAACTAATTCTAAAATTATGTTACATGAATAGATTCTGCCAATTACGCCGAACCAAGTTGGATTAAGTTATTCAGAAAACATATGTACAGTTTTTATATTTATTTATTTATTTTATTTAGAAATGTGGGGCTTATGTACCTTACATAGATAATAAATCAAACTGAATTTGTTGGAACAATCCTTTTCACAGAAAAGACAAATAAACAAAGGCTTACTGAAAATTCAAAAGAAGCTTCCACGTATGGAAACAAGCAAACTGTGCCTTCCCCACATTCACTCATATTTCTCACATTTTAAAATGCATTATGTGCTTCAAATTTGTATTTTAGCTCAGTAGGGTAGCTGAGGTGAAGAGCCTAAACAAGAGCGAACAAAATTGCCGGAGCAAGTGGAACATTTCAGATCAATCAAGAACTTGAACAAGCTTCAGAAGAATTCACATGTCATCTTGTTCCAATCTGGCACCGCACCTTCCTTGAGAATGAATATTCTAAATGTTTTATTCCTCATTGCAACTTCTGTGCTGTCAACATCTACATTTGTGACAGAAAGAAGATAAAATCAATATACTATTCCTATCATAAATATAATTTCTGTGGCCCAGCCATAATCAATTTAATTTGTGAGAAATTCAATAATTACATTGACATTTTAAATAACACATTTGTACAGAGATGTGAAATAAGCACCAGATTGAGTTAAAAAGGAATGGAAGGAAAAATGTGTTTCGAGGGTAGTCCCTCTCAAATGAGCAGTGCCCGGGGGCGGAGGGGGTGCATGTGACTGAGGGGGTGCATGTGACTTCAGGGAACATACATTACATACATACATTTTTGCCATCCTAGAATAAAGTGTAATTGCACATCTACTCAGTGGGTGGCAGTGACGCTCTCATTTTCAAAGTGCGCACTGGGCGTACGGTATTTTTGCACCAAACAAGACAAGATCAAGACAAAATCTTTTTGACAGGGACGAAAAGAAAGGCGTCTAAAATGCTGGCAGCAGACAGCATGAAGTCAAATAAGTTAAGCCGTCACTTAAAGACATGACACCCAATCACACTGATAAGCCGCTAGAGTTTTTCAGTGAAAACGTGCCGAATATTGCCAACAATCATCCGGCATTGTAAGTGCTATTTCAGTAAACCAGCGTGCACTGTTAGCATCATATAAGGTGGCATACCAAATTGCTCAGTGCAAAAAAAAACCCGCTCCATAGCAGAGGAGCTGATACTGCTTGTTGCATTAGACATGGTCTCTGTCATGCTGGACGACACAATCGCTGCAAAAATAACTGTCTCTCTGTCCAATGACGCTGTCGCCAGATGTATAAATTACATTGCTAACAATCTCAAAGAACAACTAGCAGTGAGACTCAAAAACAACATTACCTTACAGTTTGATGAAGCAACTGGCAGCAACAAAGACTGTTTGTTCATTGCTTTTGTACATTTTGACATGACAAACTCCCTGTGCGTGCTTTTTGTAAATATGTCAGGGACAGAACCGCAGCTGAAAAACTATTCAAATAGCTGGACTGCTTTCTGACTGAGAATGGACTAAAGTATGAGAACTGCATTGGTGCTTACATTGATGGTGCACATATCATGGCAGGGATGAAAAAATGACTTTGGGCACTTATCAAGAAGGCACTCATCACCATGTTGAGTGTAGGGATGGCCAGTGAAAATGCTTTGGTCGGATTATGTTACTAAATCCGATGCTCAACGATCATCCAAAAATAGCAGAATCAGCAGCCGATGCCGAAACTGATGATCGGATCGGGACATCCTTAGTTGAGTGGACACACTGTGTTATACACAGAGAAGCTCTGACATCAAGGCACCAATTGCTGCACCTCCAGCCACCAGTCAGTGAAGCTGATCAAGATTGCGGATGACATCACCATCATCTGGTTCATCTCAGATCGAGATGAGTCGTCCTACAGGAGGGAGGTGGACCGGCTGGTGTCTTGTGCATTCTGCTGAGATCTGAGGTTGCAGACTACCACCTTTTCATGACCTATATGTCCTATAGGTCCTATGTTTTGGACTGCACATTATCCAAAGCACTTTCCTAGATGGCGGGATCCCCACTGACCATGGCAATAAATCTGATTCTGATTCTTGCCTCTGGATTAAGTGAAATCATGAGTGACGTTGTAGGTGTTGTCAATGTTATTAAGACTAGACGGCGAAAAGCAAGTGTCTTCTCTGCTTACTGTGAGGAGATGGTGGCTGAACAACAAGCTGTGCTGTTTCACAGTGAATAAAAGTGACTGTCACGAGGAAATGTCTTGTCCAGAAAGGGCAGATAAGAATGTTTTTGGAGCAGGAGCACAAGCATCAAGTTGCAGAAAAAATTCATGGTGAGAACTTCTTCTTGCTGAGTGACATATTTGGAAAGCTAAATGAACAAAATCTACAGCTTCAAGTTACAGACAAGATCCGCTCTTTCACTTGAAAGCTAGCAAAGTGGGGCAGGCGACTTGATGAAGGAAATACTGATTATTTTTAGAACCTGCGGCCAAAACCTGGTTCGCTTGTATTCACGTTGGACTTATGAGCCGAACACACCTTTTCTCGAGTCCGCAGTGTGAAAAGCCCCTGATGGTACTTCTGTCCCGGATTTCTGACACTGAAATCTGTTCAGAATTTTTTTTTTTTTAACAAACTGGTCATCCCTAATTTCCAGCCTGAAGTAGTCTTCTACTGAAGCATCACTGGAGCAGCCATTTCTCAGCAATCTGTGAATAAAGACAAACACACAAATATATATGTATAAACATTTGTAAAGTAAATGGTATTCAAAGGTAGGAAATCAAGTTAAGCTAATCTGAAATATATCTGCATAATCACCTTTGTATTTGAAAGGGTTGTAAACACATTGCCTATTTAAACAAATCATATAAATGGATCATAAATGAATCCCTGACAATACATAATGGTTATTTAATATGGCTCCCACCAACTGACAAAAGAATTGCAATTTGTCGGTTCTAAAGTGCTGATTTCAAGCACTTTATATTTTTTTATGAACTCAGGTGACACTGACGATAACTCAATGTGATGGATGGTATGTATCATGCTTTGCCGCATGAGTACGGCAAGCTTCGAGGCACCACAGACAGTCATGATCTCAAAAGTTGTGCAGTGCAGAAGGTCCTTTCATTATGCATACCCCTTTTCTTCGACTCACACGTCAGCTCCTGCTTCAGTTGTTGCTACTAGGAATGACAACTACTGGTGCTCCGTTCAATTGGGCACCAACCTTTACTGGCCAATATCTGTGGAAAAAGAACATGATTGGTACCTGCCGATCACTGCCTTTTGTTGGTGATTATGATACTTCGTACCTCCAAGTCTAAAATACCTGATGCAATGACCCCCTGCACTACACAACTATGCCAGTTAAACACTTCATTTACATGTTTCATACTTTCTGCCAGTAATATCATGGTGCCAGAATTGTTGTTCTGTTGATGAGAGTAATAATATTGTATCTGTCTGATTGTTCCAGGTGAATGACAGACGCATCCTAGATGGGATGTTTGCAGTGTGTGGTGTTCCAGACGACAAGTTCCGCACCATCTGTTCAACAGTGGACAAACTGGATAAGGTGTGACCAGCCAGTCCTGTGTTTTTGTGAAGTTCTTGTTACACTTTGAATGAGCCTTTCCTGCTGTAACCAGATGCCCTGGGAAGAAGTAAAGAGGGAGATGGTGAACGAGAAAGGCTTGGCGCAGGAGGCGGCAGACCAAATTGGAGAATATGTCAGTATGCAGGGTGAGATTCTGGTGTTGAAATTTCAAACTTTTTTGATTTCTGTTGAGAGTAAAGTGTGTGAGGTCATACAAATATTTGCTGAGAATCTTCACATGCACGCGCTGTTCATAAAGTGGCTGTGATTTTTGTATGAACACATGAGGAACCAAATTTTACTATGCACCTCAGCATCCGCTGACCCCTCTCCATCAGTTTACATGGCCTACCACTTCTTGGCTGAGTTGCTGTTGTTCCCAAACTCTTCCATTGTCCTATAATAAAGCTGACAGTTGACTGTGGAATATTTAGGCGACAGGAAATTTCACAACTAAATTAGTTGCACAGGTGGCATCCTATCCTTCGCTGGAATTCATTGAGCTGAGAGCAGCCCATTCTCTCACAAATGTTTGTCAAAACAGTCTGCATGCCTAGGTGCTTGATGTTATACACCTGTGGCCAGGCCAAGTGATTTGGACACCTGATTGTGATCATTTGGATGGGTGAGCAAATACGTTATAATATAGAATATACTGTAATATAGTGTATACTGCACATACCAACAACTAAGATTCCCTTGCATCAGAAAGTTCGTAAAAAGTTACGCTGCTAAATGCTAACGTGCTAAATGGCTGCAAACTGTGATATGTACAAGCGCTGCGGCTGCAAAGTCACTACGACTGTGAAAATCACGCACTCCTCTGCTCCCTCGTAGTCAGAGAAATGAGTTGATGCGCCAAAATCTAGAGCATTTCCACTTATGTGAATCTGTACTCAACGGAATTCGGTCGGTACCAATAAAGGTACTGAATTCGGTACCCATCCCCACTCCTCGCTCAGTGCTTTGTCGTGTGTGTCTAAGTGTTACTGTAATGTGGTGTGGATGTCAGCAGTTCCTCTCTTCTGTCCATATCAACATGTAACACAGTTCCTACAGTGCAAAATCATCTAATATTATATGCACTGTAAATGCTAAACATTTATAGGTGGAATGGAGCTAGCAGAACGGCTAATACAGGACCCCAAAATGCTGAAGAGTAAGCTGGCCTGTGATGGTCTGTCCGACATCAAGCTGCTCTTCAGTTACCTGCAAGTCTTCCAGGTGACAGATAAGGTGAGATGCTGATTTATGTATTCATTCAAGTTCCTAATTAGGATAACATCATCTGTATCTGTCTGTCTGCCTTTCCAATTGTTTGATTAAGCTGTCATTGTCCAGGTGGTGTTCGACCTAAGTCTGGCTCGAGGCCTGGACTACTACACAGGAATCATTTATGAGGCTGTCCTAGGTCAGGGAGGTGTGCCAGTGGTTACCACTGATGCTCAAAATGGCGCTGGTGATGAGTGTGTCAGCGTTGGCAGTGTGGCTGGTGGGGGGCGTTATGATGGCTTAGTGGGTATGTTTGACCCCAAGGGCAGGAAAGTACCATGTGTGGGTGTCAGCATCGGCATCGAGAGGATTTTCTCTATCATGGAGCAGAAGGCTGAGGTGCGTGTGATGGTGTTTTTGCAACATCCTCTGTATAACTCTTCGGTGACATGATGGTTACTCTTCTGATTTGTGCAGACATCTGCCCAGAAGATTCGCACCACAGAGGTGCAGGTCATGGTGGCATCTGCGCAGAAAAACCTGCTGGAGGAGAGGCTCAAGCTCGTCACTGAGCTTTGGAAGGCTGGCATCAAGGTCTGTGACTCTGATACTATTCGCTTTTAATTTTTCCGTCAACAGATAAGTGGATCTCTTAATCGGGTGGCAACAATTTGTGAATAGAGTAATTGTTCACTTCAGGGTTTTTCTCCCAACCAACGTCTTAAAGGAATGGAATGGAAAACTATGGAAACAAAACTACTTTTGGACATTTTTATCTAGAAAAGAAAGCAGAGCCAGGGGTAGTGGTAACCTCACAGCATGAAGGTTGCAGTTTCGGGCCAACCTCAGATCTTTGCTCTGTGAGGATTAAAATGTAAAAATAACTGTTATTATATTTGTTTTTAAGTTAAGACTCAAGGTTAAGGTCAGGCATCTGTTTTAGATCCTTAGGATTAGGGTGGGAGGTTAGGGTAGGCTTTATGTTAAAGAGTGGTCCTGGCAAATAGTGACACAAACGCATTTGTGTGTGTTTGGGATTGGTGTATCGATTGTTGTGAGGACCAATTCCTGGAAAAACAGGTCCTTGTGAGGACCGTTAAACTCTGAACTTGTTGATGAAGACATTATAATTTGATTAAATTGTGGTGAAGGGTCCTGTTTACAAATGATGGTTTAGTGAAAAGCCTGAGTTGGTTTTCCCAAGAGTGAGTAGAAACTTTTGGGTATGACGAAGCAGGACGATCAGCGAACCTCTGCATCAGTGACTGGACCAACAACAAACATTAAACCAAACTTGCCAGGAGCTGGCGAGGAGTAGTAGGGTAGACTACTCTTTCACGTCTTGCCATGGTGAATTGCTTAATCTGCATAGCCTTCATGATGGATGAGACTGTGATTAAAATTTGTCTGTATCCAGGCTGAAGTCATGTATAAGAAGAACCCTAAACTACTAAGTCAGCTGCAGCACTGTGAGGAGGCTGGCATCCCCCTGGTCGCCATACTGGGAGAGCAGGAGCTGAGAGACGGAGTGGTTAAACTACGTGTGGTGGCCACCAGAGAGGAGGTACTGTATTATAGCACATATGTGTACATTCACTGACTAACCTGTGTTCAAACTGCTGGCTGTGGTAGGTAGAACAACCTGCAAAAACCTGCTTGGAAATAAACTGGTCAACATGTTAATGAATCTTTGCTCAAAAATAATACATTCTTTGCAACAATGATCTGCAGATCATCACAATGGAACAGTCAGCACTGACAACTTGGGATGGGCAATTCCCACTATGACAATTTTGCATCTCATGATGAATTCAATGAACACATGGCACACCGATTTCATTGGACTTGCATCCTCAAATATGACGAGACCATGACGGCATGGTGCTGGAGAGCACAGCACGCCGCTTGACGCGTGTGTGACAGTTGCGGAGAGTTTGGTAGTCTTTGGTTCAAACGTATTTTTAATACAGGAAACTTTTGATAATGACACTGATCGACTCTGAGTTTCTGGATCAGTGTTTGTTTTATTAGATCAAGTAGATCAGAAAATAGGTTTTCTGACCTTTTAGGAGAGAGAATTGTGAAAATATTTTTCCACCACACTAAAAATAGCACCAACAGTTTGTATAAGAATTCTAACTTGTAAAAGCAAAGTCCACTCAGCACCCTGGGTGAGCACAGGAAACAGACACTCGTTGCACCGCGAGTGTCTGTGGAGACCACTGGTCTGGTGGAGAAAGTGAGAACAAGATAAGCATTAGTGTAAAAGATTTTTTTCCAGAAATAATTTTGCATTCTAGAAAAATAATGAAAATACACCTTGGAAGTGATGGAATAGTTCTTGAATTTGACATGGGTAAAACGGTACTAACCCCGAGCCATTGATATCTGCTGGAAACACAAGTGAGTATATATATATATATATATACCTAAGTGAAAATGTGCAAATTCTGCCCAATTAGCCATTTTCCCTCCCCAGTGCCTGTGACTTGTGTTACAATCTCTCAGGTGTGAATGGAGAGCTGGCGATTCAATTCAGTTTTTTTAAATTCAATCCATCAAATTTTAATGGTCCCGATACCGACTCCTAAGCTTTGAGTATTGACCGATACCGATCCGATACCAGTGTTTAAGTATTGCACATCTTTCCATATTGTGGGATAACACTGGTCATTAATTAATAATTTTGTTGATATTAATTGGTCATTAATTAATATTTATGTTAATATTTGTGTTTATTGAGTCGGATGTACAGCCAGTTATTGGCTCCCAGATCACAATTTTCCCCAGATGCCAGATCCCTCTTTAAGCGGCTGAGTCGGTCGATACACTATACCAGGATCAGGATCGGTACATCCCTAGATTCAATGGCTAACTGGGTTTGACTTGGACATTTGAACCGTATCATTTTTTTGTTGCCAGTGGTTGGGATATACTGTAAGATATAGATTTACTACTTAACGGGTGTGCAGACTTCAGTTTGATGATTTTCTTTGTGGGTTGGCGTGGGTGAATGATTTTTTTTATCTTCTCCCAGATGGATATCTCCAGAGGCGATCTTATTGCTGAGATCCAGAGAAGAACCTTGGACGCCTAAGTATCTCTGCTCTACTGTTCAACCACCATCCAAAAATGTTAATCTGAGACCAATGTCCGGTCACTTCATTCGACATCAAGCCGACTCATCTGTGCATGCTAGAACATTAAGGTGCAGGAGCTTGTGCCACCTAGACCAGCCTAATTTATTATGTCTGGGCATGTCTTCAGTCTAATGTGTGACAGTAAGTCTTGTATTTTTGAGGATTTTGGTCTCAGCCATGACCATCAATAACTTGATCATAACAAAGCTTTTCTTGTTCAAGCTCATCTTCACTTGTATAAATGATGTTTGACTTCCTGCTTAATAAACATGACTCCCCGCTGCTATGTGGATTTATGTGAGTTTGAAATATCTGTCACATAAGTAGTTGTCTTAATTTTGCAGTGTCTGAACTAATCACATTCTCACTCTTTTATACATTTAGAGATCTTTCTGCAACTCGGAAATATATGGAAACTGATTAACTATAAATGTATTCCACATGAAGGTGGCTTTGTATTTCATCAAAATGAAGCAACATACTGCATATGTAATACTGCATGTTCTTCCACATAAGTGTAACTGCACAGCAGAATATTGATGAGTGGTGACATGTCCGTTACTTCTCATGCAAGTGACGTCAGGAAATGTCTTCAACCGGTCAAGATGTAGATCAAATGTGATGCACAAACACAACCAATATTGTAAGGCACTTGATAACTTGGTAGCACATGATCTATACATTTAAAGCACCACTGTGTTTGATACTGACTACAGGCTGGCAAGATAGACAAAAAAGAAAAAACAGGCGACCTATGTCAGTCTTTGCCTCTGTGAACTATGTTGTTTCTGAGGACTGCATACTAAAGTCTAAACACAGGGTCATCTAATGTAAACCTAAAAATGTATGCAACACCTCTACCCATCCCGCCCAGCCCTGGCTGAGCTGAAATACTGTAGAATAACAAGGAGCTGGTGCATTGTTCTTACTCAGTGGACGGGCAGGGCCCACAAGGGTTAGACCAGGAGGCAAAGTGCTTCTTAGAGAGCCTGGACCTATGACTGAAAATGAATGGTCAAAGGGTTGATATAAATGATTTTCTGGTTCTACCCCCTGAATCACATATATACTGTACGGTACCTCATTTTAGACTAATGATGTGATGTGAGTCTAGACTTAATGATTAATTTGTGTAGCACTGTATATTGATTTGGTAATTTGTTATTGTTTTTCTTTTCCATTTTTGCATGCAAATTTAAATGTATTTAATATTTATTTAATGATAATTAATATTTATGTTAATATTTGTGTTTATTGAGCTGGATGTACAGCCGGTTACCTTGGCTTCGCGACCACTAAAGAAGCGATCTGAGGAGAAGGACATGGAGCCGGGAGTGTCAGTGGTCCAATTTCTGACTGGACAGGAGGAATTGATCCAGCGTTGCGTGACCAGCCCAACACCATCAGTAATCCCATACTGTCGTCCCAACCTGTCCTGCAGAAAGGCCTGACTTCATTCACTGAAGACCGCTTAGCTGCCCAACATAACTGGGCACCTGATCCAGTGTTACAACTTCCATCCGGCATGGAGAAGTTGTGCTGGAGTTCGCGCTGCGTGCCCGGTTAACATTGTCCCACAGCAGTGGGCTTCGCAGTCATCCACGTGTTCCAGGGTCATGACCGTCATCGCTTTGCCATCGCCCTTCCCCGATAAAATGCGACATCCATCTACACCCTGATACTTCTTTATTTATGGAGGATCGGTGAAGCAAAGCCGTTTTGGCCACAACACACCTAAGCGTTGAATCAGGCCTTCTTTTGGTCGTTTTTTTTATTTTTTTATCTGAACCAGACATTATTTTGAATTTGGAGTATGTTTTACTGACATTTTAATTTAATTTGTGAGGTATTCATGTTTGGCTTTTTATCTGTTGGAATAATTATTGAACGAAAGCTTTGTTTCTGTTTAATGCGTGAACTTTCTAAAAACTTACAGTTAGATACAGACTTAACATGAGAGAAAGCGATTACCGGAGTGAAAAAGAGTGCTGCAGTGAAAAAAAAAACCGCCAACTGGACGTGTGGAAGTAATGCACAGAAAAAAAGAGAAGTATGACACACAGCCATCAGGATGTGGCAGCTGTGGAAATGTAAAGAAACATTTGTGGAAAGAATGTCCAGTCCGTGAAGCCGAATTCAGCAAATGTCACAGAAAAAGACATTTTGCAAAGAGATGCAGATCAAGCTACATTATAAATGATGTCACACAAGTACAGACAGAGAGGAAAGATGCGGATGATTTTGCTTTCTTAGGAGAATTGAGCTCAAAAGATGCCAAGGAGTGGAAGGAACCGCTACAATTGAATGAAAAGGAGAACGGCTTCAAACTGGACACCGGAGCTGAGGTCAGCAATCCTTAGCAACATGCATTCCACTCCAAAGCATGGGATAATGTTACCACCCACGAAGGTGTTGTATGGACCAGGAAGACATAAGTTGTAAGTAAAAGGCTGCTTCAGGGGTAAACTCACTATAAAAAAAAGATCAACAGAACAACTTGTTTATGTGGTTGGAGATTTAGCTAAGCCCCTCCTTGGTCTACCTGCTATTGAAGCTCTGGGACTGACAAAGCGTCTCCATTCAATTGAAGGACATGAGGATTTCAAGATCTAATACCCCACTGTGTTTTCAGGCTTTGGGAAATTGAAGGATCCCTATACAATCGAGCTGGAGCCAGATGCAGAACCATTTATCGATCATCTCCACATTGACTGTGTGATAAGCTGCGAGCAGAGCTGCAGCGCATGGAGGACATGGCGGGTGATTTCGAAAGTGACCCAACCCACACCATGGTGTGCAGGTATAATTGTAGTCCCCAAACCTGCAGGAAACATACGGTTATGCGTGGATGGGACTCATTTAAATAAGTGGGTAAGATGAGAGAGACGCATCATCCCAGCAGTAGATCACACTCTTGCAATGCTTGCAGGAGCAAAGTCCTTCACAAAGTTGGATGCAGCATCAGGGTTCTGGCAAATCCCATTGTCAGAGGAGAGCTCTCTCCAGACAACAGTTATCACCCCATTTGGCAGATATGCTTTCAATCGCCTGCCTTTTGGGATTTCATCGGCCCCGGAGCACTTTCGGCGATGCATGTCACAGCAGATAAGAGCAGATACATTATCAAAAGCCCCTGTGAAACACGCATCCACTCAGAGAAAGACAGTGAAGATAAAGTGTTTGTGGATGCAGTCATTCAAAGTCTCCCTGCTTCTTAAAATAGACAGAAGGTGATAGAATAAAAACAAAGAGTTGACCCTGTCTGCATGCATGCAGACGATGCTTGCAAATGCATGAAAATGATCAGCAACTGCGAGAAGGACGTAGCTTGTAATTGTGGATTACTTTTCATGTTACATTGAAGTGGCGCAACTAAATGTAGCCTCAGCAGCGACTGTAGTTGCGGCGCTGAAGGATGTGTTTGGTCGTCATGGGGTGCCAGAATCAGTCATATTTGACAATGGGCTACAGTACAGTGGGTCCACCTTTAAGGACTTTGCTTCTGAGTACCAGTTTCCTCACCTCAACAAATGTCCCCAAGCAAAGGATGAGGGAGAGAGGGCGGTGGCAACAAGGTTAGTGGAAGGGAGGAGAAGAAAAAGCAAAGGCTTTGTTGGACTATCGTGCCACACCGCTGGAGAGTGGCTACTCGCCAGCACAGCTCCTCATGGGTTGACAGATTCGTTCCACAATACCACCGCTCTCAACATTACTCTAGCCTTGTTGGCCCAACGTCAGAAGGTTCAGGAAGATGGAAAAGCAAATAAAAAGGGAGAAACAACAACTGACATACTGCCTACGCTACAGATCTCGTCCTTTGCACCTGCTTCGACCCGGTCAAAATGTATTCCTCCACAGAGAGGAGAAGGAGGGCACTGTGGTACAGCATGAAACAACACCCAGGTCCTACATGATACATACAGATGAAGGACTGGTCACACATCTGCGTACAACATCCTTCATTCCAACAGTCATCACCCGAGGCACATGAAAAAACAGACTGACACAAACAGGCACAAATAGCAATAACACACCATATGTCACTCGGGCTGGCAGAGTGTCACAGCCTCCGAGCCGAATGGATTTATAAAGAGTCTGTTTGAAAGAGGAAGAAATAAAAAGGTGTATTGTAGTCTGAAACCTGCGCTGCAACGATTCTCTCTCTCATTTCACTCTCTCCTCTGCGGAATTTTGCCGGACCAATTGGCTCAGTGCACACGCACATTTTGACCAACCATGAGCAACTTTAAGAGAAATCATCTTTTAATAGTTTAATAGTTCCAATAGTTCACTTCAAATAGCAGCTCCTCCACTTGCTATTTGTTCTGTTGTGTATGTAGTGATGTCACTCTACGGGCGGTGATCTAAGCACCGCTGCACAGAGGACTGAGGAAACTGCCGGCCGGGAAGGATACACACAGTCGAACAGCGCAGTGGCCGCTTAATTTTATTGGTCAATTGTCACAAGGCTTCATGTCTAGATCAGGTTTCAAATGACACATCCAATCCATAAAAAAGTAATCCAACCAGCAGACTACCCAGCTTTGTGTCAGCTATCATTAAAAGAAAGGCATTTTACATAGATTGGGGCTTGATTGTGCACAGCCTGTCGTCATACACCGTCTCTGTAGCTATTTCTCTCCACATGTTATCTTTATAGTGAATGGAGTTACATTGTGCTAATGATACTAGAAGTCCAGCGTACAGTGACCTCTGACCTTTAGGAATGACACGGATGTCTGAAATTTGAAAAAAAAAAGAAAATTACCCTATACATTGATAAACACAATAAAATTAGTAGCAGACACTGTCACATGTGTTAGCATCTTAAAAAATATTTGAGATGAGACTTTAAAACCACATGACATAATATTTGGATTTTAAAATACTTTCATAGTATAGTTCTCAAATCTCAAGTGTATATCCGGCCAGCGGGTTATTCACTTCTCAGGGAGCAGAGTCCGGAGCAGAAAGAACCACAGAAGTGGTGTGATGCAGGCTTCGGTTTACTCCAGATCAGCATCCCCATAGGAAAAAACTGTGTTTCTCATAAGTTGCTAAATCTCCTCTCTTGATATGAATTTGAACTTTCTCATATTTGCATCATTTGCTGCTCGTCTGTTTCTTCGTTCCTTCTCCCAGGAGCAAATGATAAGCTAAAAAGAGAAAATTGCAGAAGTGATTTCAGTAGTACTTGAGAGAAAATGGATAAAAACAGGAGCTGTCATAATAGTAAGCCCATGATATCGGTTATGTCTCAGGTATTTTGAAGGAGAACATCATGAGCTCAATCTGAGATATAAATGAGATGAGATGTGTGTCCGATGTCTTACTGAGGCTTCATGAGAAAGACATTTGAGCCATATTATGAGAACACATTGAGAATAGAACTAAAATCATGATCATGATCATGATCATGAATGAACTGTAAGACACTGATACAAATATGTCAAATGAATTTAGATTAGAATTTAGTTTGCTTCCATATAAGGTGTTATAAGCATATCAATGCATAGTTGAGGAAAAAGTGTGGAAATTCATTTTTTTTTAATTGTTCGGGTGCCTGAATAATTTGGTCATCTTTCACCCTTTTATACTTCTATATACTTAGATATTAAATTATCTTGATAATTGGTTAAAAAAAAAACAATTGCGCTGTTGAATTATGTTAAAACTATATGCTACAGCCCTCGATTTAGTTTTTTTTCTAGAATAGTTCAGTTTGTGATCAAACAAACACTGATTAAACAAAAAATTACATCATGAATGAATTAGTAGAAATTACTTACCTAGGAGATTACTTCTTCTATTCTTCTCTTTTCACGTGAAATCCTTTCAAACTCAGGTCGGCATTGATTACTCGTTGTCCATGTATTTTGTGCCTGTTGCTGTCCATGCAAGACGTAGTCCTCGTCAGATAGACCTGCAGCCTCTCTCATGTTGGGTGTCAGGAAAGCTGCACCGTCAGGTGAATTGCTCCCCCCCCAAGCTGTTGGCACCACCAAGGTTGTTGTGGTCAAACGATGATCAACACAGCCACATGGCCTCCACAGAATGATGGACCGGGGGTGTCAAGTCCATGCTGTGATGGTCAGGGTGTATGGCCTCCACAGGATGATGGACCTGGGGTGTCAAGTCCATACAGTGAGGGGCCAGGTGTATGAACCCCATAGAACGATGGACCTGGGGTGTCGAGGTCATGCTGTGATGGTCCGTGTGTACGGCCTCCATACAATGACAGAACTGGGGCGTTGAGGTCATACTGCGATAGGTTGTTGAGGACATAGAGTAACGTGCTGGATGTATGGCCTTGGTTGGGCGGTGGACCTCAGGTGCCGAGGCCATACGGTGATGGGCTGCATGCCCAGCCTTGGTAGGGAGATGGACCAGCGGTGCTGAGGCACAGTGACGGACTCATGACTTTGTTTCTGTTGGCAGAGCAATCATGAAATTACATTGACCCATTCAACAGTTTTCAATGGACTAACTAAAACAGATGAACATCTAACCATTGTGGAAAAATAAGGGCAAGTAATCTTCATCAGGATACATAACTTCAAAGCTTCAAATCCCTAAATGTAGATACTGACTTTTGGGGTCATATAAATATAAGTTAAAATTTTCCCATTCACATACCATTTAACAAAAATAATTAGGTGAGTTACCTGACTGCAGTTCTGGGTTTTTGAACTTTGAACCAATGATAAAAGGTTTTGAACTTGTGTTTCTGGTAATTATGTCGTAATTATGATGCGTCTACCCATCCGGTGGTGGACCAGTGGTGGTGTTGTGCCATGGAGTAGCATGGCCTTTTGGTAACTCAGCCTGATCAATCCCTGAGACGTATTCAACAGCTGCCCTGTAAAATTTGCCATTTGACCACCTGGCTAAAACAGGATCTCCTGAGCGAAGATCTTGCAGCTGCACACTAACGATAAGCCGTCATTAATGTCACCGCAGATTTCACCTGCTAACCAGCCATTCCGTCGTCCCAACAGTTAAATACAGTGGTATGCAAATGTTTGGGCACCACTGATCATTTTCAAGATTTTCCTTTATAAATCATTGGTTGTTTGGATCAGCAACTTCAGTTAAATGTATCATATAGCTCACAAACACAGTGATATTTGAGAAGTGAAATGAAGTTTATTATTATTTAGGATTAAGAGAAAGTGTGCAATAATTACTTGAACAAAAGTAGGCAGGTGCATAAGTTTGGGCACCCTTGTTGTTTTATTGAATTGAATACCTTTAGCACTAATTATTGGAACACAAGATTTGTTTGGTAAGCTCAGTGACCCTTGACCTACATACACAGGTGACGCCAACCATCAGGAAGGGTATTTAAGGTGGCCAGTTGCAAGTTGTTCTCCTCTTTGCATCTTCTCTGAAGAGTGGCAACATGGGAGCTTCAAAACAACTCTCAAATGACCTGAAAACAAAGAGTGTTCAACATCATGGTTTAGGGGAAGGAAACAAAAAGCTAGCTCAAAGATTTCATCTGTCAGTTTCCACTGTGAGAAACATAGTGAGGAAATGGAAGACCACTGGTACAGTTCTAGTTAAGGCCCGGAGTGGCAGGCCAAGAAAGATCTCAGATAAGCAGAGGCCAAGGATGGTGAGAACAGTCAAACTCAACCCACATACCAGCTCCAAAGACCTACAACATGATCTTTCTGCAGATCGTGTCACTGTGCATCATTCGCGCGCTCTCATCGACACAGAGTTCAGCTCGAGGCTCAAATACACTGTGTTTTGGGAGGGAGTCAACATGTTTTTTCTCCCAGTTCACCAGAAACCCCAAATTGTGAAGGTGATTGATTGGAACATTTGTTTAAGCCACAGCTAGCTCTCTTGAGTCTGCAATTAGGAGCAGATTGTCCAGATATGACATCACTCTGATGTCCTGAGCATGTAGAGGAGCAATTGCTACCTCTACAATCACTGAAAAGATCTTCGGCGCCAGGGAGAAACCGAATGGGAGGACACAAAACTCGTAGCTTTTCCCCTGCACAGCAAACCTCAGGTATTTTCTGTGCCTCTCCACGATCTGGATGTGGAAGTAAGCATCCTTTAGGTCCACTGAAGTGACCCAACTTCAGGCTAATATGATCGTTTTTGGGCCCAGCGGTCACATGTGTGACTGGTCGGGTGTGTGTGTGTCCCGCTTCCACTTGGAGGTTCGGGCTCATATGTGACCAAGGGGGAATCACATGTAATGCTTGGTGTACTAGGCTTTCGCTGGCACGGGACTGAGTACAACTGCTTTCCTTTTCCGTGTTACAGGCGGTCGAAGTGACAAGTGCCACAGATGACAATGAGTCACAAAAAAGAAGCCCATCAACTGTCCCTCCAGAGGAGGCGTGGTGAGGTAGCCCAACTCTGGCTCGGTGAGCAGAGTCGACCAGGCACTGTAAGCCTGGATGGGAGAGCGAGTCTTCTGAGGAGCCCCCCAGGAAGATTTTACCTCCCTCGTTAAGCCGTCCAGAACTGGCAGCGGGTGAAGTGGCGTCGGGGAGGACATGGACTCTGTGAAATAAGCCCTAGCTGATGGTCGTCTTCGGTTTTGCACTGCATACGCTGTGCTGGAGGAAGAACGGGAGGTGAGACGATGTCTGCTGATGGACACGGAGAAACCTCCCTTTCCGCGTCACCGCTTGTAGGCTTGGAAGCAGTACAAGTAGGACATATCTCTCTCTCTCTCTCTCTCTCTCTCTCTATATATATATATATATATATATATATATATATTATGGGTGGGAATCGATTAAAAAATTAATCTAATACATTAGAGAATTTGTGATAAATTAATCACAATGTAATTTGGAATTAGTGAAACTAATGATGGACCCCTACATGCGTTTAAACAACAAAATATTGTTTATTTTGCATCGGTTCACGATGGTGGCTATATTCAAGTTTTTATATCACCTTATTTAAACTAAAGCTCTTTTAATGTCTTGAAAATATTTGTATAAGAATTTCAATTGTATATGAATTTCAAGTACATTCCGAGTCGTTGAAACCCTGGTCATTGTGTATCGAAAAAGAAAAGCATCTGTTTGCCTTTGTTCAGGGATTCCTCCATTTTCGTTGTTTTGTCATCCTAGCGGCGACGTGTCTTGTGCATCAGTGTGATCAGTGGACCAGGAACTCCTGCACTTAAAAAGTTTTTTTTTTTTTTTTCACTCTCAGTCTCAGTCTTTTGCATTTTATACAGTATATTGACACAGTTTTTCTTCTTTTTGTCTATGTCACTATATGCTTTTCTTTAAGTCTTGTAAAATGACGTTGGTTGTTATTCCAAGGTTTGGTTTGTATTCTAATCAATTTAAGATCTTCTGATCAGTATAAGAACAAGTCATGAAAAGTCATTTGCAAAGGTTAATTAATTTAAAGTGCTAATGTAAATATTAGTTTCCTTGGGACTAATTCCAAGGCGTCTGTGATAATTCCTTCCCCACATTCATGACACGGGCTCATGGACATACATATTTGTCTTGACTCACTTTTACGCTCCGTGTGCGTGAACACAACAGCTCATGCCAGTGGCTATAACTGTCAACTGTAGTTAAATAATCCAAGTATGTGATGACTTCTGATTTGGCCTATGATGTAAGCACAAAGACATGCCAAGATACCCTTGCAGGCCTGCAACCTCACACATCAGTCGGATAAATATGAACTCTGCTGGTAGAATTTGTCTGTCTATCTATCAGCTGATGGTGTTTCAAATACGGTAAATGTTCCCTCTACCTGCTTTCATTCTGCTGTATTGGCTCAAGTGGTTAATATTCTTGTTGTATCTTGCACTGACGTAAATAATCACTGTAAAGTCATTATTTCGTATTTCCATGTCTGATTCTTTTTATTAATTCAGCTCACCAGTGTGATCTTCTAGTGCATTTCCATGTTGTGCAGCAGGTCTTTTATAGTTGCTTGCACAGTTATTGGTTTGTTATGTTGAACCCCTACTGCGGGAAACCCATAGCCTCCTCACCCACTGTTTGTGTACCAGTACATAGTGAGGATGGCAACAACATTTGACAATACTTTGGTAACTGTAAATTATTTATTTTGTTCCTAACTGTGTGTTCCTTGTCCTTATCTGTCACTGCATATGACAGATCCACACTGCTTGTGTGACTCACAGACAAACAAAACAGCTGGTGGTGCTGATGTCATACAGAACATGTTCAGTATAAATCGCAAGCCTCTCCTATGTCTGCCAGAGAAGTTGTAAATTGGATGATAAATAACTAGGAACTAGCGCTAGCAGACCTTAAATACTGTTATATGCATATTGAACCTTACTTGTTTCAATTACAATAATGAGCTACTTTACTTTTTGTATATATGTTCTATTTAGTTTTATGTAAATGATAAATACGTATTCATATCTATATATATGACTATATATAAATATAAATATCCCTTACCAAAATGCCAAAAATAATGCCTATTGTATTTTTGCTTTCTTTATTTTTGATCATTATAAGCGATTTGCTGGCTGCACTACCAGTGCCCTGCCGTTCTATCCAAACCACAAAAACTCCAAGACTGGAGATCTTTCAGAATGGTACCCTCTGGGTGAAGAGGGAGGCTACAATGCAAGGAGAGGGCTATATGCTGGGGATAAAGAGGGTCAGAAGGCTGTACTGTAACGTCGGCATCGGTTTCCACATACAGGTTTCACCAAACGGGAAAATCAGAGGTGCACATGATGAGAACAGATACAGTAAGTGATTTGGTTTTTTTGTTTGTTTTTTGTTTTCGTTCACTCAGACAAATCCATTATGTGTATATTTTTAATCAATTTCAGCACTTCTAGAAATTTCACCAGTGAAGACAGGAGTGGTGACGTTGTATGGACTCAGAAGCAGCCTGTTTATCGCCATGACTGACCAGGGAAAACTTTATGGCTCAGTAAGTAACTGTCATCTGCATGAACATGCAATATTAACTAATGGCAACATTCGATCTTCATCTAAATGAAGTTAAAAAATAGAAATGATAGATGGATGGATGATGGATGGATGAATGGATGGATGTATAGTTACATAGTTACCTTTTTTCTGCATGGTAAATGTTGTATCCTCTCACCACATTTCCACCAACTCAACTTGGCAGGGTCACTACAATAATGACTGCGATTTTAAGGAAAGTCTCCTGGCAAACAACTACAACAGCTATGAATCAGCAACGCATCCTGGTATGTACATCGGCCTGAGCAAGACTGGAAAAATCAAGAGAGGCAACCGTCTTAAAATCACCATGACAATGGCACATTTTCTCCCGAGGATTTGAAGTGATCAATTCAGAGATTCATGTGATGACTATGAGGTGATTGGAGATAACTCATTAAAAACACCAACTACAGCAATTGCACATGACAGAAAATAAATAAATAAATGTTTTAAACACTGTATAATTATGTATGTCACATGAACTTCTGCTGGACTAAATAAATCATCATATTTCATGTTTATAGGTTTTGTCAAACTGATCTATGTGGAAAAGGATGATTCTAACACGAAAAATATATGTTTTTGGAGAACACAGTGTGATTTTTGTTTTTTTTAAATAATCACATTTTACAACCATTTATTTTCAGTACTTTCAAAAGACCTATGAACCCTTTACTTACATACATGATGACCGGGCATGTCCCACAAAAGACAGTGCAGGTACCAAATCTGTCTGCTCACTAAATGCCGCAGGATGATGACATCACATCTGCCAGATAGGATTTGGTTTTCCAATGTTTTAATGAGCCAGAGAAACATGAAATGAAGGATTTGATGTCACTTCCTACCACATGCATAAAATTTATACCTTGCAAAATACAATGTTTGTCAACGGGTCGTTGACAGGTTCTTCTCTGTGGTCTGAGAAACAACACATTGTGATTTATGTGACATGTAGTGCTCATTGCTTTCATTTGATATACACCTCTCAAGATATTTTTATTCATTTTCCAGGAGACATGTACTAGGGTTGTCAAGTAAAATTTTTTATGGTGATGAACCATACTAAAGTCAGAGTTAAGTCGTTATTAATCGCAAATTAATCACACTTTTTTAATTTACGCATTTATACATTAATTGCAATCCTTTCACACGTTACAAACAATATAAATGTATGACATTACATGTTACATGACTATTTTAAAATCGGTTCTACACTTCTTGGGCCGTACAGTTGTGAGCAGAAAGAACCACAGAAGTAATGGGATGCAAGCTTTGGTTTACTCCACATCAGCATTATTATTATTATTATTTCATTTTGTTGACGGCACTTTATTCCGAAGCACTCTCCCATTTGGGGGGGATCCCCATTGACTTTGGCAATAAATTTGATTCTGATTTTGATCAGCAAAACATCATCTCAGCATCATCGCTTAACATTGACACATTAAATGGAGACTGGATCGTTCCTCATACCTGCTGCACATTATCACACACACACAGATGCCCATATTTATCATTGTAGGCTGTTCAGTCACTGGAAGTGTTTCTCAGAATTGAAGACACTTGGCTAGGTCGCCATGACATAAACTTCAGGAGACACTGGACATAACAGATATCCCTGTTTACACTCAAAGGGAGCCATCTCTAGTGTATTTGGAAACTTGGCTGAACATTATTTTTGCACAAAAGTGAATGTTATCATGAAAATGACCAAATCCAACATGAGAGCATATCTGGCCAACATTCCATTGGCGCTGGGAAGAGAGTTATTATTTAACTAACTATTGCACATGTCCCTAATGAGACATATCCAACTTCTCCAACAAGCAGCCCATTGAACGAGTTAATAATGTTGCATAGCAGTGAGAGTATATTGAATACAAGTATATAGGAAAATGTTAATGAAGTGATTAGATAACTGGAGTTTAAAGTTGAGTGATTAATAAAAATGGTCAATATCTTCAATGCTGTCTGAATAATAAAAAATTTCGACAGCGTACATTGTTAGTACACGTTGCAGGAAAATGTTCAGTTCACTTCCTGGAAGCGTCAAAGATTTCCGAGATGACATGCTGAACTCTTAAGTAATTTTTAGCGCAGCTTGGCGAATATGAACTGAACATAAAACTCAAACGTGAACATTAGACCCTAGCACTTGACAAAGTGCACAACTATGATGATCAACAATAAAAAACTATTTTCAACATGATGAGGATTCATTCAGTTGGGTTTTTTCTTTTGCTTCTTTTTTCACACTGAAGACTTCTCCCCTTTTTTCATGCAAACAGAACCCGTTTTAATATTAAACGAAAAACAATCCATCATGGAATAACGACAGGTCAAGGCAAAGTGAAATACAACAAAGTAAAACACATCTCATTTCATGTCAGGTTAAAGTAAATATAAAGTCGTATTGCTCAACAGAAAACATTATTTAATATGCACATCATCTTGAAACTTTTCACTGTCATCACTGACAGTCCTTCAGATAATCGTACAAAGGTCTGGAGCAGGGATGAGATGTGGTTGTACTGTTACCATTTGAGCTTTTTGTCGTTCATCAGTCATTGTTAGGCGTCAGACACCATTCATGACGTTCAATCGTTGCCAACCATACCCCTACCACAAGTGGTCGTTCAAGAGCGATCCACCTATTTCAACAGAGCAAAGGTCCTTGAATATTATAATTCATCTGTGAAATAAAACGAAGCTGTGTGTCATTTTGCATAGTGCTTTTGATTTTGTTTTTTTCTGTGATGGCATTTCCACAAAAAAAAAATGTTCATGGTCAAACTTTTTATTTGCAAAACTAAAATAACTCACTCATTTATACTCATCCAATACACCCAGAATCAATATCAAACTTGAAGTGAACTACATAGGTATGTTTTGAAGGACAATTTCTGTATGAAAGCAACCAGGGCCTTGAAAACTATCTCATCTTCTGAGCTGGCTATGTGGAGGGAGTTCATTAGTAGATGTTTGAACTCAGCATCAGCATCCGGCAACCTCTTCCTCTGTTGGTCTCTTCCTTTGGTGTCCTGTACATAATGAAATCCTCCGTCCTGTAATGATTAATAGTAATAATAATCTGTACAGGACAGCAATAGAGTTATCCTAAAGCAAGTTATGTCACTATGACAGTGCTCAGATGACGTAGTCCAAAAACCTTTAATAAGAAATAGAATAATACAATAATAATGAAAATGCTATTTGTACATACTTCGGGACCAGCAGTGGATGAGGAGGGGTCAGTGGCAGGTGGAGGAGATGCAGCAGCACCAGGTGAGGGAGGAGGAAGGTCCATTCCCCATCATCATCATCATCACCTACATCATGAATGGGTCCATCCTCCTCCTCTCATTAATGTCAACATAGTGTGACTATATTCAGTATTGGTGAGTCGCAGCGTGACTATCGTGCGTGAAGTGTTGAAGTTAAACTACTTTCACTGTACGCAGTTTATGTGTGCGTGGTTGTGTGAGTGTGTGTAGGCGCTCTGACATGCGCCGGGACAAGAATTATAGAACTAACAGATTAGAATGGTTGAAGAGATAACTCGGTGATTATTCCATTAAATAAAAGGAGGGAGAGGAAACAAGTACAGTGGAACCTCGGCTTTGGAACGTCCCAGACTTTGAGCAAATCAGTGTTCGAACGAAAATTTCGAGATTTTTTTGCTTCTGATTTTGAAGGAAAAACCAGAAATCGAACGCCATCGGAAAAAGCCGGAAAAAAACACCATCAATTCTATTTCACATGTGCTCTGCCCTCTAATGGCCTTCACTATTGGTTGAAAACCACGGCGAATTCCGTAGGGATTAGTTTCCTCCCAGCATGGCCTTACAGAAAACCAGTCAAGGACAACCAACTCAACGACCAGAGGGTCCAGCCATGGTCGAAGATCCCCGAACAGACAAAACAGTGTGAGCCACTGAAGCGTCCGTCATGTCTCTCAGATAACTCTGAGCAAAGGTCGAAGCAGATGATCAAGAAGCAGCTTGACAGATGTCTTCCATGGAAGCACCTCTGAAAAGCGCAGCAGATGAGGAAATGGCCCTAGTCGAATGAGCTCTGAGGCCCTCCGGAGCCACAGAGCCTTCAGCCTTGTATGTGGCAGAAATGGCCATACAAACCCAGTGAGCAAGACGCTGTGACGTGTCTTGTCAACATAGCAAGACATAACCGGTGCATCCTAGCCTCCTGATCAGTCTGATGAGGCGGGGAATAAAAAGCCCTCAACATCAGGACTTGAGACCGATAAGAAGTCGTAATGACCTTCGGTCTGAAAGCCGGATTTGGATGAAGAGTCACAGAAGTCTGACCTTCACCAAACGACATACACCGTGAGCTCACTGACAAGGCTGTCAGATCGCTCACTCTCTTAGCAGAAGCTAAGGCTAGAAGAAGAGGCGTCTTCAAGGACAGTATATCCAGCGAAGCGGCCGCCAGTGGTACGAACGGAGCCTTACAAAGCCCTGCAAACTCCAGGGTGGAATTAGACTCCTCACCTGACGCCAAATGCACCGAGCACCAAGAAGAAACCTCTTAATGATCGGGGGACTCCTCACAGAGACTCGACTAAAGCCTTGGTGCCCAGCCGAAATGGCAGCTGCAAACACGTTGAGTGTGGACGCCGCCCGGCCTTTGTCCAACAGCTCCTGCAGGAAGGACAAGACCTTCGCCACAGAGGAGTTAGATGGCGAAAGCTGTTTTGCTGCACACCAGTTAGCAAATACACGCCACTTGGAAGTGTAAAGCTTGTTAGTAGCTGGTGCACGGGTGCTTTGCACCATATGGATGACTGCGTTCGACAGCCCCATGTCCAGCAGTCTCACCCTTTCAGCAACCAGACCTTGAGGGGTCGACCCAGAACAGGACGGGATCTAATCTGATCTAATCTAAACTGATCCTGCACCAGAGCCCCCTGAAAGTCCGGAATCATCCGGGCTGGACCCGTCGCCATGCTGACCAGGTCCGGAAACCATCTGGTCCCGGGACTGTTGGGGGCCACCGTGATCACCCTCAACTTCTGCGTCCTTACGCGTAGAAGGAACGGCATCAACAGTCTCAGAGGAGGAAACGCATTCAGAAGCCCTTCCGGCCAAGTTGCGTGAGCCAGAGCATCCACCCCGAGGGTGGGATTGTCTGACGCCCTCAAGGAGAGCCACAGGGGGGCTTTGTAGTTCTCCTTTGAGGCAAACAAGTCCACGACTGGAACCCCGAAGCGAGGCCAGACCGCCTCTACCATTTGTGGTGCGAGACCCCATTCTTCTGCCAACAGGCCTCCTCTGGACATTCTGTCTGCGTCTACGTTCAGCACACCTGGAATGTGACGCGCTCTCAGAGACAAAAGATGAGAGGACGCCCACGTCAGAATGTGAGCCGCCACTCTGTGCAAAGAGATCACGCGATGGCCCTCCAACCGTGGCGCAAAGTGCTCCAGCACTTTCTCCACCGCCAGCAACTCCAACTTGTTTATATGCGGCATGGGATCCCACCAAAGTCCTCCAAAGGAATGACCTACGACTCCCTGGCAGCGCATACATGTGGACTATGCTGGTCCATTTTTGGACCATATGTTTTTTGTAGTCGTGGATGCACACTCAAAGTGGCCTGAAGTGTTCATGGTAAAGAAAGCAACAGCTGCTATGACAGTTTCCCTTCGTCGAACGCTATTTGCTGGGAATGGTCTTCCTTCTCAACTTGTGAGTGATAATGGCAGCCAATTCACAGGGGAAGAGTTCCAGAGTCTCCTCAGAAGTAATGGCATAAAGCACACAACTTCAGCGCCACATCACCCAGCTACCAATGGATTAGCAGAACGTTTTGTACAAACATTCAAACAATCCATGAAAGCAAGTGTAAAAGAAGGTCTGTCACTACAACACAAGGTTTCCAACTTTATGCTGGCGTACAGAAACACTATCCATGCAACAACGGGACAGACACCAGCAGTGTTGTTCTTGGGAAGGAAACTCAGATCACGCTTGGACTCATTAAAACCAGACATCCAGAAACATGTGCAGGAAAGACAATCTTCGCCCAGCCAACAACAGAATAGGTTGAGGACCTTTGATATTGGACAGAAAGTATTGGCTAGAGATTATCGTAGTCCTAACCAAAAGTGGCAGTCTGGTGAGATTGTGGAGAAGACAGGACCATTATCCTACAAAGTTTCTGTGGGTTCCAACTTGGTCTGGCGCAGGCATGTCGACCGGCTTCTGGATGCTTCATGCTCACAAGTGCAGACACCAATACAAACTGCGGACCCTTCTCAGAACTCAGATGAAGCTTTTGGTGCCTTGGATGATACTGCCAATAGCAACAACAACCAAACATCAGAGGTTGTCAACCCTGAGTGTGTATCCGAACCAGATGTCTCTGTACGGCGTTATCCTGAGAGGAAATGAAGACCCATACAGAGATTGGACTTGTAGTTTGTAAATCTTAACAGAGTTCTACATTAAAAGAAAACAATAACATAGGCAATATGGTGTTTTGATGTTTTTTATTAATGGTGCTTCAGATTTCTTTTATCTTTCCTAGATGTTAAGTGTTTTCTATAATAAGGGTATTATAGCTGTAAGGGAGGAATTGCTATGTATTTGCAAAAATACTATGTTATTTTATTTTTATAAAATAGAAGCACTACTTTTTGTTGGGTAGAAATACAGCAATCGTGCATAAGTGATTCGCCTGCCCATTAATACATGTGTGTGTTTGTAGTCCGGTAGTTCAGGAAAATAAACAGATGCAAAAGAGTATCACTGGCTGAGTTCCTAATTGTTTGCATGCAAGTTGGGAACATAACAGAGAGAGCAAGACTTCTTTTTCCACAGCTGCTTAACATGGTAAATACCAGGAATAGCGTATACAACATTGTAAACATGGGCCACTGAATCTTTTGACCATGAGCCACTGGGTGATGATACCTCGGAAAAAAACATGCATAAAACAAGGTAATTCTAGTCTATTTTCTGTTACTTTAATGATTCCTTCCTCCAAGATACAAGAGTGGAGTCCTATGAATGGTCACTATCCAGCTTCAGTGTTTTGGGGGTTTCCAGACTGGTCATTAAGTACTGATTCTTTGGAGAACCTAATAGGAAGACCCTTCCAGGAGATGAGTTGATGAACCTAAGGCTGACCTCGCTGGCCTGACCTGTGAGTCACCTCACTCATGCCCTCTCATGCTTCAGAAGGAACAAGAGTCAGATCGGTCTGTGGATGTGTCTAAAAGCATAAGCAAAAGAAGCAAAAGAAAGGTTAATGCTAAGAGCCCATCCCACGAGACAGTCACGCAAGCAAGATGCCATTTTTACATTTGATTCTGAAAGTTTAAGTGAATGGTTCAATGGTTGTCATATTGTGATTACTCTCCCCTGTTGAATTTGGTCTCATTTGAAATCTTACAATGAGATGAGTTTTGACAGATTGTTAGCAAATCCATACCTCAGAGAATGTTTTATTGTCAGAAAGAACTCAACAAATTCAGCTGTGAACGGGAATGAAAACTCTGTCTAAGATTACATTGTGTTCTTTTTTCATAATGTGTGTGTATGTGTATTTATGTTAACATATAAATATGTACACCCATTTCTGTGCCCTGAAATGTCAAATATCATAATTAATGTATTTTCTGTTGAAGCTTGAAGGGGACAAGTAGTTGAGTGAAAAAAAAGAGATTGACTTCAAAATGTTGCTCATTCCAGGGACCGTCTCAGTGTCATTAACACCAACAGAAGGTAGCTTTTTGAAAAGCTTCTACTTCTTGCTGTGTCCCAGTGATATTTACTCTGTTGAGAACCTGTTGAGTGATTTTAATCCAATAATGCCTGGACACATCTTGTTGTAGTGGTCACAAGGGGACACCACTTTGGTCTTTCATCATAGAATAGAGTTATACAATCCCACTTTTATTTCCTGTGGATGAAGCAGTTGTTGTAAGAGGTAATAATTCATATTCACTTTGTCTTGTGACCTGAAGACAGTCGCGGTGCCGTTCATTGAGAAGAGGTGCATCAAATATGGTAGTTGTTATGAGCACCAGATAAGTTTGAACTCCGTAGATTCTATTGACACCCATGCAGAAAAACTACATGGGTGTCAATAGGTAATGTGAGATTGGCAACAGTGAAGTTGAGAGAGATTAAAAAAAAGAGATGATTTCAAGTTTTTTGGCTCTGTTCTTCAACCGAATGAAGAACCGAATGAATAAAAGAGGTGACAAGAGATGAGTGTCGGGGCAGTGCGTGACAGAAGATTAGCAGCTATAGTTAATGGGAAGCTTTATAATACAGAAGTGAGGCGTGCAATGATGTGTGGGTTAGATACAGTAGCATTTCACACAGAGACAGGATCATAAAAGAGTCAGAGTCCGGTTGACTCGCAAGGAGCAGTTAAAGTAGGAAATGGTATATTAGAACAGCTAATGTGGAGAGGCTTGGAGATAAAGTCGCAGAGGGCACATCGAAGAGCAGTTTGGGGAAAAAGTGGGAGAAAACCACTGGTGCTTCTTAATGAATAACTGAAGAAGATGTGCAACGTATTTAGTTCTTGCAAACCACAAAGATGAATAACAAGAACAATCATTCTGATCAAATTTGTCAGATATTGTTAATTAGTTGGATTGTTTTGTGGTTTCATATACATGTCTAGAGGTTCTATTTCATATGAGCGCCACCCTCTAACGGCCTTTGCTATTGGTTAAACCACCTCAAGGCACTGGCCTCGGTCTGACTTGGGTTGATTGGCTCTCCGCCCCCGGAAGACACCTCCCACCATGTATGAGACACCCGCGCTCCCGCCACTCTGCTACCAGTCGGGCTCATTCAGCACATGTACCCATGGATGAAATGCCTAGTCTCTTCCAAGCAGCTGAGGAGGTACTAGGAGTACAACTCAATGTCCCCCTGGAGCTGGAGAATGAGGACTTCTCCACGTCCCTGTACACCAGGGCCCAGAAGATGTCCGCCAGACCGAGAGCTACGTGCCCCAAGATGGCGCAGACTGCCTGTCAAATAATGACTTTCCTGGTGCCAGCATTGGACCGGGCCCTCTTCGAGAAGGCGAGGCTGGAAGAGGAGGAGCTCAGGTTACAGCGGCTGCTTCCCAGATGTTCCCATGTTGGTGGACATTGCCAACGACATGTCCACTGACATGGCCATCGCTGAGTGAGCACATCCGCGTGCTCACTCAGATGGCCGCTTGCAACCTCTGGCTTTCAAAAACCGGCCTCAAGGAGTCAGAGATGCGGTCCCATCACGGACGACTTGTTCGTCCCCAACATTTCCGACTATCTGGAGAAGATGGAGACCAATAAGTCGTCCGCTCATCTGTCGAAGCACCGTCTGTCTTTCCCAGGGTTCTCACCCGGTCCAAATAAATCGTTTAAAACATATGTGCTGTCTTCAGGTCCTTCTTCAGGTAATATTGACATTTTTGTGTCTCAACATATGGGTTCCGCTTTTACAGGCCCTTTGGTACCTGGTCCCGAGGGACTGTCTTGTTCGACTCGACCTAGCTCGCAAGCTAAAAAAGCTAAGCTAATGCTCCACCTCATCAGACTGACCATGAAGCTAGGATGCACCTGTTGTGCCCGGTGTGGGCTCTAGCTTGTTACACCAGTTGAACGAGAAGTTTCTGTCTGACTGACGGACTGTTTGCCTGTTATAGAGGAAATCTGAAAGGCGTGACGTCACAGTGCCTTGCACACTGGATTTGTCTGGCCATCTCTACTGGAGAGCCTCAGCGCTTACTTGACAAGGGCATTAGCTGCACTTTCTGGTGGTGCTTCTATGGAAGACATCTGCCAAGCAGCTTCTTGGTCATCTGCTTCGACCTTTGCTCAGAGTTATCTCAGGGACATGATGGACACACGCTGTCTTTTCCGGAGGTGGTTCTTCGGCCATGGCTGGACCCTCTGGTCGATGAACTGTGCTTTCTGTTGTTTGGTCTTCTGAAAGGCCATGCTGGGAGGAAACTAATCAACAGCCTTCACCGCGGTTTTAACCAATAGCCAAGCCTGTTAGAGGCATATGAAATAGAAATGCTAGTTACTCACGTAACTAAGGTTCTATGAATATGTGCGTAGCCTTATAACTGGACGCCCAGCAGGCCTGACTTCCACTGAGTTCCAAAAGGAGCAGAGCGGCGGGAGTGGGGGTGTCTTATACGTGGTGGGAGGTGCCTTCCTGGGCGGAGAGTCAATCAATCGAAGTCTCAGGCCGAGGCCAGTGCCTTGATGTGGATTAACCAATAGCGAAGGCCGTTAGAGAGTAACCAGCATTTATGAAACGTGTCAATCCCAAATTCCTGTCGAGACAATCATAGTTGCTATTTACAGGTTTATTGTAGAGGGTAAATAATTGATTTAATTTCATGAACTCAATGTTGTTTAAAATGTAATATAAAACCTGAATATGGATTGTGTCTCTTTTCAGGCAAACCCTTCATAGCACCATACCATCAACAGCTGATGGATAAGTGCAATATGCGATATGTACTTCATTCTTCTTGGGCTAACACTTGTTTGTATAAAGTTGTTTAATAGTTTCATTTATGGTTTTTTATTTATTTAGTTAGTTGTAAAAAATGCCTTGTGAGGGCAAAGATTGCAAGTTTCCATTTCTGTAATGCTTTACTCAGTGGTGTCAAACTCATCCACAAAAGGACTGCACTGCGTGCGGGTCAAGCACAAGATAGGTTCTCCAATCAGGTGTCATCTGAAACAAACGGCACCAGACTGACATCAACTTTGACAGCTCTGGTCTATAACATGCCTAGATGTGAGAAGAATATTAGTTGCTGCAATCCAAATGTTAATATTTCAGGCACAAGGTTTGACAAATACATAATTAATGTCATTTAGTCAACAACGTGTTCATTATGAAGTATAAATATAAGTATAAATACAATTTTTATTTGGAACAGCTTTCTCTGATGGTGAGTGGCGCTTTTGCCATGTCAGCGTTGGTCACCCTGGAAGTTGGCATGATACCCAAACCTTCCGCTACACTGATGTTGCTCAAGTCCTGGAAGACAACCCTCTGCTGTTGGTCCCAGAGGGCCTGCACATTATTGCAGACTCTGCGTGTCCCCTATTGCCCCAGCTGATCAAACCTTACCGCGACAATGACAGTTGGTTTCCTCAATTTGTGTTGTTTTTCCTGCCTGATTGTCTTTTTTGGCAGCTGAAGAACACCAGAAGGGCCCGGCTGGGGTTGGCTGGGGCCAGGAAAAGAGTTTGGGATGAGGAGTGTTGACACGATGTGTGCCTGGTGCACAAGTCATCCATTTGCTAGGGAATAGATGTATGGTCTAGTAAATATTACACAATACTCTTGCAAACCCACCACTACACATAATTGTGTAAAACAGACATTAACCAATACCCTGTTAAATGTCCAATGTGGATAATACTCACAGAGAAATACTCCCAGGAGACTCTTCCCTTTCTTGATGTTTGGGACCTGTCCTATGCCTGTTTGTAGGTGGTCATCAGGTTTCCCAGCTTTTTTGGATTTTTTTTCATTGCATTTCTGTAGCCTACTGTTGTGAGACCTTTTTCCACTTCTTTAAAGAATATGAACAAAAAAACCACCCTGTTTTTGTTGGAGGGACCAAGGTGACTACGTGTGAGATACAGCAGCAAAAGGGTGACTTCATATGTGAACTCTCTAACATTAACATTGTTCAGAATTAAAATGTGTCATCCTCTATAACTCCGATTCAAATGATCTGTTGCACATTTCTGCACTTCTACACGTAAAAGTGCAACATCCTATTCCATAGTAAACTTCCATGTTTTACTCCCCCATTTTCATTCTTTTAGCAGTCTCCCTGCTGACCTGCATCTGGACACAGCACCCTCGGAATCGCTTAGGAAAATAGTGACCTTCTCCATCATTTTTGCTCAAAACAACAATGATGAATTATGTATTGTAATAACAATAATAAATTGTAATATATATGTTACTGTATATGTTTTTTTTAAACTCATTTATCATCAATGTGAGTGTCAAGCCACAGGAGGGGTTCTGGAATAGATAACTCATTTGACATGGTATGATGTCTGACAGAACCTGCCTCTTGTAGCAGTTTGCTGGAGCATCAGGATCTCATCTCACAAGCACGAGCTTATTAAACTGATTCCGACACCATGGCCCTAATCCATCATATTCAACAGACCTCCAGATCACTGTCAAATGTTTTGTGGTACATACAAACCTCCAAAGATTTTCACATACAATTTGAAAATAGGGAACAAAACAGACCTCCGGGTGTAAGTACAATTTGTGATCGTGCAAACAGATGTCTTTGAATATAGTGTGATAGCATATGTTTACATGATATGGAAAGTAGTGTTCACAACTTCTTTTTTTTTTTTTTTTTTTTAACTAGAGCTCAATCTTTTTCATGGGCATTTTGCAATTGCTTTCCTCTATCAGCATGTGGTACAGCAGCACCACCGCCAGGGCAGACATGCAAACTTGCGTTCTGCTGAGAAGGTGATCGGTTCCAGCCTGTCTCCAGGACCAAGAGACGTGCAGGTCAGGTCAAGCAAGCCTATAAAAAATGAGTTTTTAAGAAGCGCTTACGGTTAAATCTTGTTTTTCAATTACTTCAGACAGGCTGTTCCACAGTTGAGAAGTCTGACCAGCGACCGACCAGAGGATCCGAGGTCCTGGCAGGGTTGTAACTTTTCCCATGTCAAATTCATGCACTTTCCCAGCACTTTCAAAGTGCATTTAAATGATTTCCAGCACTTCACTGTAGTGGAAAATTATTGCAAAGTTATTTTCAGAAATGGCAATGCTTCTGTAGATGGATGGATGAAATGAAAAAGAAGGAATGATTTTCATGCTATGACACGTAAAGGCTACAATGAATAAGCATCCAGTTGTAGTCATTACCCTACATTTACCACCACATCACCCACCACTAGGGCTGGGTTTCATACTTAATTTCCTAATTCGATTTGATTTTGATCCAAAAGGCTCTGAGTCGGAAAATCATGATGAAAGTGCTTCACTTTTCACAATATATTTCATTGGTTAATTAAATATAGGTTTGTCTAAATATTGAAAACACATATATAAAATGTATATCCACATCTCTGAAATTAACTGACTGTAATGTTCACATCCATGGTCCGCCTTTCACGGTAAAGACAGAATCAACCGGTGGGAGGCAGCACTACCCTGAATGGTTCCCAGTGCCGAAAAAAAAAAAAAAACCGAAGAAGATGCAATGAGCAGAAGAAGAAATATTTCCGGTCATGTGATCGCTGTATAGTTGCTGTATGGCGCGTAATCGCTGATAAAAGACCTTTTATATTGTTTTCTTTTTGTAACGCTTCTAATCGCTGTCAGTGAGGAGATGTCGCGTCCCATCAGACACAAGATGCACGACGGTTTGGGGAACAGAAATGAAGACGGGTTTGTTTTGTTTATTTTTGATTTTTTTCTAGATGTGGTATTTTTGCGTGTTTTGGCAGTTTGTTAGGGCCAAATGAAAAAGTTACTTTCGCAATTGTTTGCCACCATCAGCCTTTCACGATAACGAAAATGATTATATTTCGTTGCTTCATACGTTATATACAGTGTGTATAACATTTCATGCTACATTTTAAACTGATTTAAGTAGCCAAGTGAAGAATAGGCATGCAAATGAATGCACATTATCATGCACATTATTAATTATTTAAGCAAATGATTTAGCTCGAATGTTCCAATTTAATGATTGCTCCAAGACTATTCAGTCTTTGACGTATTTACTTTACTTCAGTGGGTGTGTAATATGACAGTTATTAGTCTTGATTAAACAATTGAAACGTTTTTTGTACTTTGTAGTTTACTATTTCAATTACATTTTTGTATGAACCACAAATCGCTACTGCACCCTGATGGAAAAAAAAAGAAAAATTAAAGCAGTTATTGGTTCTCAGGAGTTTGTAACCTCTTGTGCTCAATAAGCTGCGTCTGTAGATTTGTCAAATTTTCCCTGATGCTTTGAAGTGAGGAAGCATGTGAAAATTCTAAATCACCACATCATTAAATTAATGGAAGCCCTGAGCTTGTTTCTCTGCAACAAGATGGTCCCATCTAGGAGTGACGGTTGACGGCCGTGACAAATCCATATTTCGTTCTTTCTTTTATTTCATTATCCTTTTCCCCTTCGCAAAGAAACTTTCCAAAGATGGCTGTTCCCTACTCATTTTGCAAGCTTGTGGGTTAAATTTAACTGAGAGAATCCGCTCATTTTCAAAATAAAAGGTTCTTCAGACTCAGGTAATACACAGAACGGAAATAATTAATTATTTCTTGTGTGGCCTGGTACCAACTGATCCACAGACTGGTACTGGTCCCCGGCCCGGAGGTTGGGGACCACTGGCCCACAGGCCTACAGTGTGCTGGGAAATAACCCTTAGCAAAAGATTGGAGGATATGCATTCCCCACTTCCCCAAACTAACATCTATGCAGTTTCTGACAACTTCCTGTTTTATTAGGCTCCCACCACGTGGCTTTCGTAGCAGAAAACGAGGTGTTGATGGGAACTTCCTATCCAGAAATAAAGAAGATGGTCAGAAAGATGACGTTCATACAGACAACAGCTCCACGCACTCATACCTCACTCATGGCAGGTGAGAAAATGGTCTTGTTTTCAAGGGTTGTCTTCTTTTTTGGTTTTGGTTGTTCTGTTGATTAAACTTGGTTCTCCGCCTAATCTGACTTTGGTTCTCAGCCTAATCTCAGTTGGGATGGGTATTAATTTATCGTACATGGTTTACCCCCTACAACCTCCCGTACACACAGCGCACTCGAAGCTTTGGACTTGCTGCACAGAGATAATGAGACCGTGATGGCCCGCCGTGTTCTCCAGCTCCACGGCAACTTTCACGATCATAGTTTTGGTTTTGTAAGATTGGAAGTTCTAAGACCAGGTTGTTTGAGTCTGGGTTGTTTGGGTCTCCACATAGGATGGTTTGTATAATAATTTTGAGAATGTGATATGATAAATAAGTCACATTATGAAATATTATATGTAATATTTCTTCATCCAGGAACTGAGTCCTGATGGGTTAGGCCAGGGCGATTTGGCCTGGAAATAAAATCTGATTTGTTTTTTGGCCAAAATATATGATTTATTTATTAATTTATTTTTATGCTCTTATCACTTATTTCAGCACCAACGGCTGTTTATATATACCTGTGTATATATGAACTAAATACGTACAAACGAGTCCTGGACGATAAATCCATTTTCTCGATTAATTCAAGTTTTTATCGGAAGATAAAAAAAAAAAAAGGTTTTTTTTTTGTCCCACTGTTTGCATGTATGGAGGATGCTCATACTCACTGTTCAGTGAAAGGGACTCTCTGTACAGCTTGTTCTGACGTCGTTTTCAGAACCCTGGCGGAGCAGGGGCTCATCTGGCCTTCTGACTCATAACGGCAGGGACAGCAGTTTACATGTGGTAAATAAATCAAACGCTCCTTGTGTCACTGAACACTGGTCTGCAGAATGAGCACTGGACTAGAGAAGTTGAAAGCGAGTGACTTCTATTAAGGATCTCACAAAACAAATAATGAAAATGGTTGAAATGTGAAATCACGGCTTATTACCTCAGAACCGCGATGACCTTCATTTCGATACCAGTATATGTGTCTGGTGAACTATGAAACTCTGACTAGATATTGATGACTAAATAGTCTTACAGATTAAATAACTTGTTAAGTTTTTAAAGGAGTTTAAAATGTGTGGCTGTTGTTAATGATTCAGCATGTTTACAATCCTGCCTAAATTCAAGTTTATTTCTGATAAGTAAATATAAATTTGAGTTTTTTTTTTAACAAAAAAAACAACCTTTGGTGTTGAAATAAGTGATAAGAGAAAAAGAAAATAATAAACAAAAGAATAATAAAATTTTATAAAATCGTCAATCTGAGATTTCATTCTTTGGACATATCACCCTGGCCTTATACAAACTAAGTATAAATAAACTTGAATTTCTTGAGGTGAGAATGTAAACACATTTAGATTAGATTTTAAACTCCTGCAAAACTAACTTTGAGCTATGACTGTAGTTAGTCTTTGAAATGTGCTCTTTTAAGTTTCACACTTCACACATAGCTTGTATTGAAATCAAGATGATGAGGTGGTTCTGCTATAATAAGGTGATTTCACATTTCAAGCAACCATCGCTGCTGTTTTGATTCCGAGCATCTGTAGAGCGTGTGCAGTGCAGTTTTCCAAAATTGGCACTGCACTGTCCACTGTCAGCCTTGAGTCCTTGGCACACACAAAACATTGCTTTAATCTGATTTTAAAGACAGATTCTTCATTGGTTGCTGATGACAGCAATACCGGAACAATGTTTATTTTCGTGTGCTGGTGCACCGGCAACGATACCGGTAATGATGAAGAATCTGTGAACTCGACATGTGTGCCTCTCTCTCTCGTTCTTGGCATTTTAACATTTAAAGTCTCAGAAGTCTGACTCTCACCTGCAGATAAAACTTTGGGCACGCTGTTCGTGTGTCGTAGATCCACACGCAAAAAGTTGCGGCCGTCAATGAATGAATGAAGTTGAATGAAGCTGATGTTCTATGTGATACGTGCTTCGCTTACATCGGCTCTATCCAGTGAGAGCCCTGGCAATCTACATGGACAGCACTAGAGCAGTTCATACATCGGAGAGACTGTTTGTGTACTAAGGTGGTCACTCTGGGAGGGTGGTGACCACGCAACGTTTGGCTCATTGGATCTGTGGAGCTCCAGAGCATGTGAGGCCACAGGGACTGATCGTGAGTGAGAGACAGACCACACACTGGGGAAAAAAAAAAACTTTTTTAAGCTCAGTAGCTCAGTCTGTGTAACTCATTTTATAACCCATATTGTGATAAGGAAAAAAAATACGTATATAATATTTGTCATTTGATCCAATTGATCGGTGCAGCCCTCTCTATGCTCAACAGCTGCATTACCATTACCATTACCAGTCTTTGTCACATTAATGTTGACACTTGTATATCTGTTATCTGTATATATGTTCATTCTAGTTCTGCCACTTCTGTATCTGGCTCTAGGGAGATGGATTGGGGAAGCCAAGTTGAATACGATGAGAGGAGGAGGGAGCTTCTGAGAGACATGCCACGGTAAACAGACACTGTTTACACATTTTTCACCAAGTTATTATCAGCATGATAAGTACGTCCATCGACTGTTGTGTTTTTATGAACACATGAGGGTGGGTAAGGCAACAAAAGCTCAAACACAAATTCATTGTTAGTGTATTGTTCAGTTGCAGGAGAAGGACCACTGGAACTGTAACTCAAGAAAGGAGCCCCTCCCACGAGTCCTGTGGCAGGTAACCATGTGATTCTGATAACTCCTTGGTTGTAGTGTGTCTTCCTGATTGATTGAACTGAAAACCTGTGCCCACACGGCCCTTTGGGATCGGATTCAGTTTGACTCCTGTGATCTAGAGTAATGTTTTTCATCCATTTTTTAAGCCGCTGCACACTTTGTTCATTGAAAAAACTCCGGAGGCACACCACCAAAGGAACCTCAGCCAAACACAACGTTAAGTCAAAATCCCTTTAAACAGCTACTGACACTCTTCTATTTTGGGATGCTGTTTGCAGAAAATGTTATTTCAAAATGTCTCCAGAAAGTGGTGGGCAATATGCCAAAATATACCATGATTTATTAAATTATTTTAATCACAATATCACATGTAGTTTTAACACTTACTGGCAAGTTTCTGGCCAGTGTTAATCCCAGTCCTTAGGAAAAGGAAATGACTGACAATTTAGGTCAAAGAACTTTATTATTCTAGTTTAGGTAAATTTATAATGTAAATGTAAATCTGTTACATTCCTTGCCTCAACTTGCTTCATAACTATAATAATTATTTCTCTCTTCTCATTTTGGAGCACAATTATTTTGGTCTTTATTTAGTTTTTAGCAAACCTTTTAACCATGGAGAAAACTTTGATAGTCTACAAGTGTTTAAATTAAGTGAGTCGTCCGTTAGCTGACGTGATGTTAAAGGTGAGTGGTCAAGTTGGAGGCAACTCGAACTAGCAAAATGTGACTGGCTTCTTTGCTGTGAGTGTGTGGGAAGAAGAGTACCACGTCATGTACATCTCGGCAGCAAGTGATAAATGAATCGTCACATCAGTATAGCTCTATAGTGTAGACGAGGGGTTCTTAACCTTTTTGATCTTGGGGCCCACTTTTTGCTGAACAAATGGCCCGGAGCCCATTCAAGTAATAGAACCAATTCATTGCTCTTGATTTCATTCACGATCAATAGCTGTATTTTAATCTACTTACACCTTGCAAAACCTTGTGAAATGACTTGAAACCATGTGATCATCGCAAAGATATTTATTTGTCAACTCATCAAATTTATAAAAAAAAAAATGCATGTGTGCAAACTGCATACTTGCATACTTGGATTCAAACTGTTCAGAAAATTGGAAAAACTGAATAAAATAAATCTAATAAAACCATGTCTAAATATCATAAAATACAAATAATATATTTTATTCTCCGAAGAAGATATAAGTGTACATAAGTATAAGTGTAAATAAAAGTATCGCCATAAAATGTTCCAATTAATTTTCAAAACTGCTTCTCCGCTGCTTTCATCAACAGTTTTTACTTTCATTTTTTCTTTTCAAGAACTTCTCCATAGTTGCTAACTATCACAAATTTGCAGCTGTCAAGTCAATTCGGTGACACACTAATGCCACCACATGTGGTTCATGTATTAACACTGAGCGTCTCGCTGCCCTCACGGCCCACAGGTATAAAACTTTTAGCAGCCCTCGAGGAGGCACTCGCGGACCAACCATGGGCCGTTTTTCAACACCAGTTGAAAAACGCGAATCTAGAGTACTCTACTATTGACTAAAATAAATAAATTACAAGACCTAGAAAATGACCTAAATAAAACAAGAAAAAAAACATTGACAATCTTTTTGTCCCTGTTCCAGTAAATATTGACATCACGTCTCCTGCAGTAGTGCTCAAACGTTGTCTTCACGTCACAGACTCTGCATGCTGCGGTTTTATAGTTATTGATATAATTTTCTGCTGTGTTTTTGCGACATCTTATCCACAGAGGTGAGCCCTGATGCCCTCTTTGTGTAAACCATGAACTTTTTCTATCTGCTGCTCCTCCACCTTTTTTCCTTGTTTTTTTTTTTTTTTTTTAATTTGTTGCTTTGGGTATACCGTCGGTTGCTGTAAAGTTGTCGCTAATGTTGTAAACAAGTTCACTGTACGCTGGTGTCATGGAATAGTAAGTCAAAGCCCATTCGATGTTTTCCCGATGTGTGGGTACCAATTTGATTTCTATTGCGATTCAGGTTTATATTGCAATTCTTTGTTATATAATGTGATTGTGGTTTATTAATTTAAAAAAATAATAAAATTGGACACATTTGGTCAATGTGGTGACCATGGTTGTAGTTGTGTATTTATGAAGAATATTCACTCTCTATAAATGTATAAAGCAGTTTATGTCCAATAACGAATTGCCAGAAGAGGTTCTGACATCAATATTCAGAGAGTCTTTCATCAGGCTGCAGTTTGTCTCGCCTTTTTAGTCTAGTAAGTCAGTATGTATAAACGTTATGAATGGAGTCCGTGGTGCAATCACGAAATGGCAGAGTAGAGTGACCATTCAATATGCAAGGCTGTATTTTCACCTATCCTCCTGTTTTTGCAATGTAATATTACATTTCAAATGTTGTATGAGATACAAAATGTTTAGCTTCTTTTTAATACAGCTGCGTGCAAAATAGGCCACATCAATGTTGGTTGAAACAAAAAATAAAAACAAGATGCAGCATTGTTTCACCAAAAAAATACAATAAAAAGAAATCCAAAGTGCTCCTCTTACTTACTAAACCAAATATAAGTGAATGTAAACCGTGTGCACCTCTTAGTTTGAGGTAAAAGTTCCTATTAAAATAGCTTGTACAAGTTGTAGTGCATAGATTAGAATGTAAAATATGCACTAAAATATACCTCTAACAAATAAATAAAATCTGTCAATAAAAGTGGGATTCATTTTGATTAATTCATTTTAAAAGCCATAATAATAATAATAAAATTAATAATTAATAATACATCATTAATGACAATAAAATCTAAGAATACTTAGTGAGTAATAAAATAATAATATTATTATAATATAATAAAAATAATTAACAATAAACATTTTAATTGAGTCCCACCACTAAATAATTCAAATGCGCCAGTTTTACTCTTTTGCAAACAACAAAAAGATGTATAAACATTGCACATTGCAGTCAACAAACCTATAGTGCCTTGTCTGTTGTGCAGGAGACATGCTTGAGCTTGGCTTCCCAACTGTTTACCTGGAAAGCAATATGTGGTTGCATTTTGCCGCAGTCACAATCTGGTGAAAAAAAAAGATTCTGGGCACAAAACAACGCTATTTAATATTGTCACGAGAAAAAAAAATTGTGATATTTGAGTACCGATTATTTTACTCCAGCACTTTGGAAATGCTTTTTTCATTGCCGGGTTGAAGCTGCATTTTTTTCACTCATTAATGAGATGAGGAATCATCCTTTGGTCGCATGTGTTCTCACCAAACTAAAAAGGAAACATTGTTTTTTCATTTTAATTCTCCTCATGCAAAAAAGGGTCCATAATTAAAATTCAATTGGAAACCCTGAGCAGCGCTGGAGTGTGATGTTATTGGGAGGACCAAAAGTGCAGGAGTCTTATATATATAATAGTTTTCAGTTTGATTACATTATTTTATCCTCATACTATTGTTGTACCTTTTCTGCAGCTCTGACTCCAAAGATGATGATAACATTGAGACTGATGAGGCCGTGTTGCTACGAAGACAGAAGCAGATCAGCTATGGAAAGAATACGCTGGCATACGACAGATATGTTAAAGAGGTTCCCAAGTAAGTTACAACAATGAAGCCTGTTTTTTGACCCAATGTTGAAGTGAAGGTGGTTTATTGGACTTCTTCCGAAGAAGAACATGTCTACATGCCACCAAAGAGAAAAATGCTCTTGCTTTGGCATGTCCCAGCGATTTGGCGATAGAACTCCAAAAAAAGATGTGTGGCGATAAGTCGATAATTGGACTAGTGAAAACACTTTGAATTGATCTGAAAAAATCTTTATAAGATTGTGATTATTTGTTTTGGTGTTCGGATGATGTCAAAAATAAAATTCATTACATGAACACCAGTCCATTATTGTGCTACACCTGAAAAGCGGTATCCATTTAGAGTGGTCAAAAAAGGTGATGGCTTGATTGGAGAGAGAACATGCTGAGGTCGTTCAAAGTGTTGGGACTAGATCTTGAAAGAATTAAGTAAATTTAATTACTGGGTTGGAAATCATATATGAATCTACTGGCACTGTGGCGCTCAAGGAAGAACCACATGAAATTGTGTTATCATGCCTTTCTGTATTTGTTTGTGTCATCAAGTGTCAATCTAGAATGTACATTTGTATACGTTGACCACCCACTAATAATGTAGGAAATACTTCTCCAGACTGCTTGGATGTTTCCAGGGTTGTCTCCTTAGTTCATTTCTGCTTATTATCAGTGCAAGTCACTAGACTGACAGACTGAGGACCCTTCTCGACATCGATGTAAAAATAAGCATGGTAGTAGCAAGAATCTGACTTATGTGACATTATTAAAAACAAATCAATTTTACAACAACAGTCTACTTCAATCAATCTACGAAATGTTGTTAGTAGAATTTGGGAGAATATCCCATAGCTGCTGCCCAAGGGGGAACATATACTAACTATTGTAATTTATAGACCTCTCACCTGTTTTGGAAATGCCCTCAAATTAAAGTCTGCAATTTAAGCTCATTTTTTTGTTTCATGTCTTATTAATTGTGGTGGTGCTTGCAACCTAGAAGATGTCCCAGTATTTATGGACCTGACTTGATCTGATGAATATTTTCAAAGGCACATGCGTCAGCCTGGAGTTCATCCCAAAACACCAAACCGGTTCAGAAAGTACAGTCGTCGCTCTTGGGATCAGCAGATCAAGCTGTGGAGGGTACAACTCCATGCATGGGACCCACCAACTGATGAAGGGGAAGGCAGCAAATCTAGAAATCAGTATGAAAGCTTGCACTCTTGCTTGAATTCCTATTCATTAACTTCTTGAAAAAAAATAACTGTCAGTTTATCTGTCTTCAGGGTGGAGCTTAATCTGGATGATGTCATGGAAATTGATTTTGAGCCTGCCCTGCCAGACAAAGTGAGTTTTGTGGTGACTACATTCATGGGTGTTTCTTAATGATAATTTAGCTACTTTTTTATTGAAGAAATCTCAATTGCATTATCATCTTTTTTATACATAGGACTCCCCTTGCTAGGACTGTTTCCACAAATGTATCTGGTAAATGCATTTTAAATCATTTGATAATGAGAGCTGACATCGAAAGAGGTTGTGTCCATTAGGTTCCAGGTGACAAATGTTCTCTTTTAAAATAATACATGTCAGAGAGCTGGCTATGCATGTATTTTTAAAAGAGTGAGTTTCCAGAGACAAAGTGCAGGTCTCCAGCCGGGATCAAGTCCATGGCCAAAACCCGACTCGTTTGTGTTAGGACTTCTGAGTCGAAAGAGCTTTGTCACAAGACGGAACCCACAGTCTGAATGTGCTGTTACAAACTTTCCGTGTTATCTGGAGAGCAAACTGTTGGATTAAATTAAAACACTTAAATATTTAATTAATATAAATAATATAAATATTTTGACACGTTTTTTTGTTGTAATTAATTAATCGTAATTAACTTGTTAAAGTCCCACCACTAACATAATAATTGTCACTTTTTGTTTTGCTCCTCAGGATGAAGACTTTTTGGAAACCCGAGTGAAAGTGCAGAAGACAGAAAACACAGCTGAGCTGGATCTGTTCTAAATGGTGGCTTTTCAAGTTTTGGTGGATTTTTTTTTTTTTTTTCTATGACAGTGCCCGCACAGGGAAACTTCTTGGAGTTGTGTTTTATGTGTTGTTTGTCACGTTCTTCTGATCTTGATTGATCCGTTTCAAAGGTGAGCTCTCTCTTCCTACATTTTATCTGGGTTTACAGTCAGGAGAAAACAAGCTGCCTTTGCAATATGTGACAAATTGTTTGCTCTGTAGTTCCATTTAATCCACTGGTGTGTAAATGTTTTGGATTTCTTTTTGTTTTAAATTTAGTTAATAAATGTCAAATGATATTGGGTTTTTTCCTTTATTTGCTGAAGCTTTGGAACTCGGGATCTACCTCAACCATCTGGAACTCCTTACAACTACGTCAACAGGAATCCTTGACGCGGAAGGTGCCATTAGAGCAACTACTTCCAGAATGATTCACATATTAAATCATATGTGGTAAAGGTAGCACTATGTCTAGCTGACTCGTGTATGAAGATTGCGAAAGATCTGAAAAAAGTTGATGGCAATGTGACCAAAACCTCATGACAAAGTTCCTAAATGTTAAGTGTTGAGAGTAAGAACATTGTGGCGTTAATTCAAACGTATAAGGGGAGGTAACGGAGTGCCAAGTGGATTTGTTGGGAGGAGGATGACCATTATTGTGACATTCCAGAGGTCACTAAGGTTGCCCATTTATCCAAGTGGAGAAATTCTATTGACACTATTTCAAACTTTTTAACTGGACAATAGCAGCTATTAAAATGAAAATCAACCAGATCTGCCACCCATCTGCATTCTGTTTCATTGAGCTTGGTTCGAGACAGAAGATAAGTAGGAGGATTATTATCAGTGAATACAGTGAAAGTGGACCAATAGTGTAAGGGATAATTTCCTTCGTCAGTAGTCTGTTCGTGAACCATAGGCTATCACTCAGAGTTAATCATTCTGCACTGAGGCCTGAGCCAGCAACCTGAATTTTCAGGTGTTAGAAGGGCTACACAGGTGGAATCAGGACTGACCTGTTGCTGCCCTGGCTTATGCACCATTTGCTTTTTCGCAGCCACTTTGGTGAGCTGTTGCTGTTTTGTCTTGTTTTTGCTTGGAAATGCCAGACTCAACGTATACAGTGATCACCCTTGCGTCTGTTGCAATTCCATCCTTCCGTCCTGCTCACTACTATTACAGTGGTGGACTCACTATCCATTGTTGGGCATTTGTTTTATTTAAGTATATTGCATTTTTTGTAATGTACATTTTTCTGTTTCAAAAGTGTTTCTTTAGTGTTTATGTTGTTGCTTTGTCTGTCTTTAATGTTCTTTAGTGTTTGTTTGAAGCATAAAGAATTTAATCTAATGGATGCAGTATTTGTTCAGTTAGGTGCTGCAGGACATGAATCCTGAGTCAGATGAGACTGCCCGGTTAGTTGAGGAGCATGATGTGGTGGCTTATGAAGAGGAAGATGAGGGTTTTTCTGACGTCACAGTTGACCCCAGGTTCAAGGTTCAACAGCCTTCAGTCTCTCCTGATCTTGACTCTTTCATGTTGGCTTCTGACACCACCTCTTTCCTCCATGCTGGCCCCTGAGACAGTGGCTGGATACACTTCAGCTGCTGAAGAGTACCAATTATTATATATATATTTTATTGAAACTTAAGGCATCAATAATCATTGTTGATAATAATCTTCTTACTTTTCAATTTTTCGTTCTAAGCCAAGTCATTTGCATAGGGGGATCAGAGCCGACTCTTCTCACCCTGGTCATGGACTGTTAGTTCCTCATCCCTTTGGCAGGATGCTACAGTCGATCCAGACCTGAACCTCCCATCACAGGAACAGCTTCTTCCCCTCGGCCGTCAAACTGTTGAATTTGTGATCAGCCTTTGTTGTTATTTTATTTTATTATTTATTTTTTTGTCTGCACTTTATTCCAAAGCACTTTCCTAGTTGGTGGGATCCCCACTGACCATGGCAAAAAATTAGATTCTGATTCCGATTCTGATTCTGTCCAGATCATGCCTGGATCCCAGCAGACAGACTTGCTGAGTACCTGGTCAGGCTATGGGGTCAAACTATTCTATCCTCTGATTCTTCAGACTATCCCTTAGGCTTTTCCTGTCGAGTTTCAGGACACCCTGGATGATGAGACAAACAGAAGGTGGTATCTGCAGCGTGACACCAGGAGTGACTTAAGAGTGGACGCCTTAGGACCAATGTTCCCAGAAATGTTTCATGTGTCTGAGCAAACGCACAAACTCTCTGAGCAGTCACTTGAACCACTGTGTGCGATCAAACTGATTCATTCACATTGATGAATGGAACGTGTGTGAAATTTAAAAATAAAAACGGTAGAAAAAAAGCCTTTCAATCGTCTACTAGACCAAGCAGGAAGGAGAGGCCAAAGTTTTCTGTATTGTTGGAAGGCACTTCCTTAGTTCCTGTGAACCTTGAGTTAGAGCAGCTTCTTCTGGAGGCAAGAACACTCCCCGCTGAACCTGTACCGGTACCAGAGAGTACAGTACCGGTTGCCGGTTACAGCAGATCAGGCAAACCAGACCCAACACAGCATCACATCCTGCTTAAAAATATAGTTAAAAGTCAGTAGTGCGTTGAGCCCCAACAGTTGCAGTAGGCTCAGCAGCTGTTGTCCAGCACCAGGTAGTCATACAGGCAGGAAGACCTGTTGTTCTTAACCAGTATGCCCTCTGTCAGTCAGCAGGTGGTGCCCCAAAGAGGCCACACAGGAGGACTGAACAGGCATCGCCATCAAGCAATATGCACAGCAGGTACTGCTCACAGTCCATTTCAGGGGAGACAGTACTGTCCACATCTTGGATCACATACTGAACTATGTTTGGAGGACATGGGGAGGAAGTTTGCCAAATGAGGACATTGGAAGCAGATGGAATAGCTTTTACATATTTTTGTGTTGTGCTTAATCTGGTTTGATCAAACATTTCACTTTGATGACGTTTACTTTTGTTGTCAACACTATACACATTTAGTGTACCTTTAGATGCTTGTACTGAGTTATTACAGCAAAAAAATGTGCTAAGTAGCATAATTAGTCAGATACGCGATACCGTCGCAAATGCATTACTCCCCATCTTAACTGGCCGAATACTCCTCAGCAGGAATGGGCTTTTGACATGTTTCGGCGAGTCAAACCACTTCCACTTTCCAGACGAAGGGGGGCAGCAGTGACAGCTTTGAAATAACCTCTGTCGAAGAAGAAGACAACCAGAAGGGTATCTACAGATAGAAGGTGACATATCTTTCATTCTGTATATCATCTGTTTTTTGACGGAGAAGGAAGCAATCGATAGCCATGTTCAGGGTTTTGCTTCGAGGTACCAACATTACGGCCCAGGTAAGAGCCATATTCGATCTCGAGTTGCTGACAGTAGCATGGTAGCACATCCTAGCTGTATGCGCAGGGCCCGCGGCGTTTTTGCTATGACGAGTCAAAGAGTTATTCTCCAGCTATAATTTGTGTTTGAAATGTCAAACGCCAATGGACGCTGAGGTCATTGAGCTGACGAAGATGCAGTCGTGGGCCGCACCGAAAAGCAAATGCCCGGTTCGCAAGTTTTCACGGTAGATTCGAGACTGAAGTGAATCCCCCCTTCTCTTGTTTATTTACAAACACAATGCAAACTAACTGATGCATTAAAAGTATTTTAGAATGTATTTATTGTGGTGATGTAAATCAAACACCATAGAAAACTTTTGACGTCAACAGTTGATTTCCGATCCATGTTCAGCAAGTCATGAAGTATAATGAGAAAATGAATTAATTTATGCATGTTAACTATCGAAATACAGTCATTACCCACGTTAGGCAATACAGTTAAATTTATTTTTTAAAACGTCCTTAATATCGAATGGAAATCTGAGTTCATATTTGTGTTCAGTAAAAAACAAAAGTTTGTTGTTGAAATGTTAACACCCAACACATTAATTTATTTAACCATATGGTTAATAGCTGACAGAGGTCTAGGTTCATATTCATGTTCAGCACCTCTTAGACAAAAAATATTTATTTCAGAAATACTTTTTACATGTATTGACATGTATGTACCTTTTATCTATCTATCTATCTATCTATATTATTATTATTATCATCATCATGTGATAATATGTTGTGATAATATCATTTGGACACAAAAAGATAAGAACATGTGTGTTTTTCCCCCCACAGAAAAACTGGAGGAGAAATCCTCTAATCAACCTTCAACGGTTGCAGTACCACACTGAGGGCAATTCCAGGTGCTGGTTTACGAAATAGCTATTGCATATTTATATGAATTATTGCTACATTCAAACCTGTCCTTTTTCCCCACAGTGCTACATCAAAAGTGGTTGCTGCTGGCCTGGTGACATTTGCTGGTGGCATAGGTGCTACATTGCTCTATGCCAAGTGGGACCACAAGTTTCGGATTGCTTTGGAAAAAAAAGTTCCCTATTCCGATTGGATTTTGTCCATGGCTTTGGGACCTTCCATGACAAATGGTCACCTTCCAGCACGGAAAGAGGTTTGACCAAATTCATCTTTTTTATTGAATTAATATCAAAATAATTTTTCCTCAATAATTTCCTTGTGTAGATTAGGGATGAAACTGCTTCCTGTAAAAATGTCTAACTGTGGTGAAAATCTTAGACTGTTAGAAGCACCATCAGATATGAATTTACCATTTGTCATTGCCTTAAAAGGCTGTAACTAACATATGTTATGAATAGATATCATGTAACTGTTTCAGTTTTGTGACTGGCTGTTTGAGAAGCGATTTGTTCGAAATCTGATTCAATTTTTCCCATTACAATTAATGGAAAAAGAAATAATCCGTTCCAAGCCTTAAAATAGGCTTTTGTAGGAGTGAATGTAGAGTGTCTGCTGCAGGTGCGCTGTTCGTGTATGTGTGTGGCTGCTGCATGTGGGAGGGGTTGCCGAGTGTGTGACCAGCTGAAAACAGGACATAAAAGCCTGGAGTGTGCGCCCCACCTCAGAGGTGTCGAGGAGCACCTCCCCTGTGACATTCTACCACGGTCCGGTGTGGAGACAGGAAAGGTTTTACAGAAGAAAAAACAGTCAGTACATGTAGCTAACCGGACACGTCTGCATACAGAGGCTGCGTTATACACAATAACATAGCTCGTCGTGGGTCAGCTGATCGGTCCGCTTACGTAAATTTTTTTTCTGCTTTTTTCGGGTGGGTTTGAGTTCTGGACTTTCATTCGAAATCCGAAGCAAAAAAATCGAAAAAAAAATTTCGAACTCCGATTTGTTCGAATTCCGGGACGTTCGAAAACCGAGGTACCACAGTATATGTGTTTTTTTTTTTTTTTTTGTTTTGGTTTTTTTTGTCCCACGAAACCCTGCGGACCACCTAAAATTAAACAGTCAGTGTATGATGAATTGTGCATTTCAATCAGTTTATATCATATGTTAAACAAGTTTATTATTCCATTTAGAATGAGCAGCGTCCATCAATGCTGGAACAAAATGTGGAAAAACCGAAAGTTAAAGGAGTGAAGGAACCACAGGTGGCTCAGGCCGAGGAGATAAGTCCACCTCCTACACTGCCTGTGCAGAGCCTACAAGGTATGTTAATTTATCAAGTTTTCTTTGAACAATAAATTCAGGACCTTTTTTAAGTGACCAATGTATTGCAGTGCAGTTTTTTTCTCCCTCATATTTTCATGTTCTCGATAAATGACGCGACACTATGTACTAGGTGCCCCAGTATCTTGTTTCTGCCCTTGTAGAAGGACCACAGCCACACCATTCATTGGTTATAATCCTCTGGTTTTTTTTCTGGCATTCAATCAGTGGTGGGTGTCACTGCCCTATTTGCTTCTTCATCCCGTTTTGCTTCCATGGCTCATACTTATGACGTCATTTCCTGTCCGCATGCGCACATTGGTATTTCAAGACGTCATTTCCTGTCCACATGCGCAGATGGGTCTAGCTGCTTGACTCATAAATTAAAATAAAATGAGCACCGTCATTAGGCCACGCCTCACTACACGCTCGTATTTCATCAAGAGAAGCAGAATTTGAATTACTAAAGTACTACGCCGATGTATTTTAACCTTATTATATATATATATATATATATATCACTACATTTGACTTGTATTCAACAATTTGGATATTTTAACAAGATTTCAGATAAAATAATTGGATCTTTCTGTGCAATTTGCATGCAGTTTTCTATCTTGCCTACGATGTTTTGTATATAAAATAAGTTAAGTCATTTATAAATAATGTTGGTGTGTTTTCATGTTTTGTTAATAACATGTAATCCTCAGAAAAGTTGTGATTCAATGAAAAAGACGTTTGTCCTGTTGTGTATTTGGTTGCAATAAACCAAATTAACCACTGAGACCTCGTAGGCAAGATAGAAAACTGCATGCAAATTGCACAGAAAGATCCAATTATTTCATCTGAAATGACCACTAGGTGTCGATAGAGAAAAAGAAATAAACAAGAAGAAGGACTAACAGGCTATAAGGTGAACAAGTAAACAAGGTGACCATCACAAAAGTTTCCTTTGGACGATTCATCAAACAAAACAAAATCTTGTTAAAATATCCAAATTGTTGAATACAAGTCAAATGTAGTGGAAGCAAAACGGGATGAAGAAGCAAATAGGGCAGTGACAGTGGGTCGTGCACTTCACCTCTACAGCAGTAGCCATTTTAGTTCCCAGCTTTCCATGGTGGCTCCGTGACTGGTCTGTAAATGGGCCGTGACTGGTTCATGACTGCCCCCATCCTGGACCCCTGCAGGCCCACAGCGGTAATTTAATCCCTGGTGGAACGCCCCTAAACAGCCTAAGATGCAATGCCTTATTTATCCAAGGGTAATTTAATTTACCAATTGCAAATTACCATTCATTTGTTATATTCCTCATTTTTTTCCCCCTGAATGCCAAGATCACACAAGGCACACAAGACCTATGATCCAGGACTCATTTTGAGGATTTTGTACTTTATGAAAGTCCACTAATGAAAATTAAAGTAAAAATGGTCTTGGCTCACATTAATGTGAATAATCCATTTTTAAAGATAATATGCTGTCAGTTTGGACAATTGGTTGAATTAGCATAAAATGTCTGATATGTCAACAACACCCACAGGTTGGCACAGGTTGGCCAATCGGAATAATGTGAAATAATTATTAATGTCACCATGCTAGATGGCCAGCCTTTCTCAGGTGTTGTTTATGCTTAGACGGAAGCGGAAACGAGCGGATCCGTCCCCGTTTTGTAGTTAGGTGCGATGTTCGTTAGCCACCTGAGTCTGACATTTTTGAAAACATCCGGAGTGGAAACTTTGGCACAGTCTCTAGAGAGTCACCTGCAATGTCTCGCATTGAATTAAATGTTTTTCAGTTGTCCTTTTGACAGAATAATTGCTGGATTCAGCAAGGTTTTTATTCTTTTTTGCCTCATTGAAGAGGTATATAATAATCATTTTGATTTTTCAAATTCATTCTCAATCCATGAGATTACTAACGGTGATCAATGGTGATCTGCACTCTGGCTGATTGTGATTATTGGTGATCGGCAACAAACATCCTGATCGCAGTATCCCTAAAAAAAATAGAATTATTATTTATAAATCTGAGATTTAATGTTTAGACCATATCTCGATATTTTAATTTGCTGTATTAATGAGCAGCTAAACAACTCAGGTAACCCACTCTGACTTTAGTGACTCATGTACAAATCCTTATCATGAGTCCAGGATTATGGGTCTCAGATTTGTGAGGTCCAAATTTCCATTTATTTTAATCCTGAGTAAATCTGGGCCTTGACTTTCCATGGCATTTATGTCTGAGAAATAATGAAAGAAAATAACTATTAAGATTGGTGTATCGAAAACATGCATTTGTCACGATTCGATATTTTCCCAGTGCTTTGTCCGTCTACTGCTATTACTACTGCTACTCTGCACTTCATGGTTTCCTGCAGACATGTGGTCGAAGTGGTGACTGTGATATTTGTGCATTTACGAAGAGTATTACACGTGTTTTCCACTCTAAGTGTTTCAGCCCTGTGACTGACTAGTCACGGTCTGAAACTGTTACATCTTTTTTCATTTATTTATTTACATATATATTACAACAAAAAATGTATAGTTATCATAATTTTTGAGATTTCTGTGGCTTCAAGTGATATTAATCTGTTTTGCTTCTCTTCTCACATCTTAGAGGCTTCAGCAGAAGCGACACATATCATATCAGCCATCAGCGAGGTGCCATCTGTCCCTGCGCCATGTGACACAGAAGCAGTTGACTGTAAAAATTGACACAATGTGGAATTCTTCTGTAAAAGCCATTCCTTGCATAATTATATAGAGTTTTTTATGTGTTTGTTGAAGACGAGTCCAGTAAGTTCCAAGACAAAGGGGATAGTCCTGCGGGTGCTGAGGTTACACCTGAAGTGGAACCCCTGAAAGTGCGCCCTGCTGAAGAGGTCTCGGCTCTCTTGGCTAAGCAAGACCAGGAGGAACAAGAAAAACTAGAAGGTGACTGTCAAGTTCATTTGTTTTGTACCTGAAAGGGAGCTGATCATTCTGCACGGGGCCAGAGAAATTACAATCAGGGAAGATGTTTGCCTTTTTATTTTGAGTCTTCCTTCTTCTTCTTCTTCCATTGGCCAAAGGTCGGTGAAAAACCACACATGAAGAATAGAGTAAAGAGTAAAATATAATAGTAAATAATCCAAAGTAGATTTGTGTTGTTTTCTCAAACCTTTGAAAAAAGATTTGACACAATCCTGCAGTAAACTCAATATAAATAAAGCTTAATAATTCTCAATACTAAATAAACTAAATTACTTAAGTCATTTACGGTCATCGTAACTAAAGTTAATTATTTGACCCTTCACATCAATAACTAAAATTGTAACCACATGCGGCGTCTACTTTTTGATTGTAATTCCCAGCTTGCCATGGTGGCTCCGTGACAGGTCTGTAAATGGGCCGTGACTGGTTCATGACTGCCCCCATCCTGGACCCCTGCAGGCCCACAGCAGTAATTTAATCCCTCGTGGAACACCCCTAAACAGCCTAAGATGCAATGCCTTATTTATCCAAGGGTAGGCGCGAGGATAGATTTTTTTTTAATAATGGAAATATACTTTTGTTCTTGATGTGTCAGAGATTGATTACCAAACAAAATAACGATTGACTGAACCCATATGGATTTGAAAGTGAGACTGCTGGTTCCTCAGCCGCAGGCTGTTAGCGCAGCTGATGCTTAGCAATACCCGCTGATCCCAGGGTGCACGCTCGGCACCGCTTGGCACAAACGCTGTTCGGACAAAACAGCATGAACTCCAGAGCGATGTTCGAAGAATGATTGAGATTTTAGCTAGATTGTTGTAAATGGCCTTATCACCTCACTTTCACCACTGAACGTCCTGACACTGTGATCCGTGTTGTGCGCGTCATGTTCTGATTTTTGCTTACGCAAATCACCGTTGAAACAAACCTGTGCATGTCCTCCTGACAATCATTCATTGATATGTGTGAACGAGGGATGGTCACCGGACGTTAGTTACTCAATGTGCAGACATCCAAAACGATCCAACCACAAATGAGGCTTTTCTGTTGATCTGGAGTAACTGTTAAAAACTTGATCCGGCTGCTGGGAGAGGTAGTGGCACTGTGGCCAGTTTGGCTCAAAACACAGATCATCACAATCTAAGCGAAATTTGCAGCATGTGAATTTCACTCAACATTTTACAGTAATCTGTCCGTCCACTTTGCCTTTTTATGTGCCCATTTTTAAATAAAAAAATAGTGTTAAACCGCAAGTTATTTTTGCTGCACTGTATGAGCGTGCAACAATCCAAACTGCGTTGTGCTGTTTTTGACAGCACATGTTTGTTTTAGACAAAATTCATTACATATCCTGGGAGATGTTGGCTTTTCGTGATGATTTCTAACTGTCCTTTAGTTCCACTGGTCTGTCAGCATCAAGTCACACCCACAAAGTCTGTTGGATATGAAAGATTAATTTAGACAAATATGTGTAAAAATACTGAGACTAGCCAGTACATAGACGGGATGGACAAAAAGTTATGGTGATGAATTTTATAATTTCGGCGAAAACAATGATATTATGATAAATACGTTTTCAATGTATTCCATGTTTTGGACACACTACAGTCTCTCTTGAAACTGTTTTACGATGAAACGTATTAGTGAAGTTTGTCTCCAACATCATTGTTTATATTTAAGTATAATAGTTAACTAAGTGTACAGATGAGAAATTCCATGTTTCACACCTCCGGTAGAACCCGCTCGTGTCTGACAGTCTGCTCTGCCAGCTTTATTTAGGGGTTACATTTCTTTCTGTTCCATTTGTTAATTAGTTCTTCTCTGCGTGATTTGGCTAATATTTACCTAATTTATCAATTATCATTTTCAATATGAAAATGCATTAACATCTTCCCTTTGTTTTAATTTATTCTATTCATTTTCTACATCTTCAATAGAAGTCCCGTTAGATGCAACAGTGACTCAGGTTACATAACGATGCAGAATATTTAATCAAGTCTGAATGCAATTTCTTTGTCTCCAGCCCTGTCTGCGAGCCTCGACAGCTTCTTGGCCTCATCAGCAGAAGCAACACTGCAGGCAATTGGTGCGCAGAAGGCAGCCCTGGAAGCAACCATTCGACACACCCAGAGTCTAAAAGAAGCTATGGAATCAGAGGTAAAAGGTCATCGTAGCGCTTCATCAGATCAGTAAATAGCAGACTGTCCTTTGGTCAAGGCGATGTAACCATTTGTCTTTGTACATATGTGTTGTATTGTTGCATGACAATGGGCATCACGTACAGTGGGGCAAAAAAGTCTTTAGTCAGTCACCAATTGTGCCAGTTCTCCCACTTAAAAAGATGAGAGAGGCCTGTAATTTTCATCATGATGAAAAATGATTGCATTGTTCGATTTTTAAATAATTCATTTGCAAATTATGGTGGAGTGAAGTATTTGGTCAAAAACAAAAGTTAATCTCAATACTTTGTGATATACCCTTTGTTGGCAATGACAGAGATCAAACGTTTTCTGTAACTCTTCACAAGATTTTCACACACTGTTGTAGGTATTTTGGCCCATTCCTCCATGCAGATTGCTGCTAGAGCAGTGATGTTTTGGGGCTGTCGGGCAACACGGATTTTCAACTCCCTCCAAAGATTTTCTATGCGGTTGAGATCTGGAGCCTGGCTAGGCCACTCCAGGACCTTGAAATGCTTCTTATGAAGCCACTCCTTGGCTGCCCGAGCTGTGTGTTTGGATCGTTGTCATGCTGAAAGACCCAGCCACGTTTCATCTTCAATGCTCTTGCTGATGGAAGGTTTTCATTCAAAATCTCACCATACATGGCCTCATTCATTCTCTCCTTTATGCGAATCAGTTGTCTGGTCTATTTGCAGAAAAACAGCCCCAGAGCATGATGTTTCCACCCCCATGCTTCACAGTAGGTATGGTGTTGTTTGGATGCAACTCAGCATTCTTTGTCCTCCAAACACGACGACTTGAGTTAATACCAAAAAGTTCTATTTTGGTTCCATCGGACCATATTACATTCTCCCAATCCTCTTCTGGATCATCCAAATGCTCTGTAGCAAACTTCAGACAGGCTTGGACATGTACTGGCTTCAGCAGGGGGACATGTCTGGCACAGCAGGATGTGAGTCCCTGACAGCGTAGTGTGTTACTGATGGTCGCCTTTGTTACTATGGTCCTAGCTCTCTGCAGGTCTTTCACTAGGTCCCCCGTGTGGTTGTGGGATTTTTGCTCACCGTTCTTGTTATCATTTTGACCCCACGGGGTGAGATCTTGCGTAGAGCCCCAGATCGAGGGAGATTATGGATGGTCTTGTCGGTCTTCCATTTTCTAATAATTGCTCCCACAGTTGATTTCTTCACACCAAGCTGCTTAGCTATTGCAGATTCTGTCTTCCCAGCCTAGTGAAGGTCTACAATTTTGTTTCTAATGTCCTTTGACAGCTCTTTGGTCTTGTCCATAGTGGAGTTTGGAGTGTGACTGTTTGAGGTTGTGGACAGGTGTCTTTTATACTGATGACCAGTTCAAACAAGTGCCATCAACACAGAGAACGAGTGGAGGACAGAGGAGCTTCTTAAAGAAGAAGCTACAGGTCTGTGTGAGCCAGAAATCTTGCTTGTTTGTAGGTGACCAAATACTTACTGTGGAATTTACCAATTAATTCATTAAAAATCAAACAATGTTATTCTCTGTAATTTCTTTCTCATTTTGTCTCTCATAGTTAAAGTGTATCTATGATGAAAATTGCAGGCCTCTCTCATCTTTTTTAAGTGGGTAAACTTGCACAATTGGTGACTGACTACCGTATTTTCCCCGAGTATAAGCCGCAATTTTTTTCTCGTGGTCTGAACCCTGCGGATTATGAAGCGATGCAGCTATTATATGGATTTTTACGAGGGATACTCCAATCGATCGACCACCGATTCCGAAAGGCTGAACTCGTTGTGATCTGTCAATGCCGACCACTGCCTGTCATTACCGGTCACAAAATCTGACAGCAGCCGTTCTGATGAGGCACTGCCCACGGTTTGTGATGTGTCCGCTCCTCCCTCCCTGCAGACTCGCGCGATCGCTTGGCAACGGCATGTCTAATGTGGTAGCTTTTTTCAGTCTGTCATGTCAAGTTTGCATCCTGTAGCACATGCACGTTAAAAGGCGTCAATGCCACGAATTCAATACTATATTTAAAACACCAGCACTTGACGAAGCAGTGAGTTTTGTGGTGCTCATGAAAGTGAAACTGCAGGAACCAGGGGTCACTTGCTGGTTTGAGCATGACATTTGGAACACGAAGCATATTTCCCAAGAAATAATCATTAATTTCAGATGAGCAGCCTTTCTCTGGTGTCGTTTTAAGACAGAATCAACCGCGGCCGAATCCGCTGCTGTCTTGTCTGTGTCAGATGCAGCGTTCGCGGTCCACCACCGGAATCTGAAACTTTTGCAAACATTCAGAGTGGGAACTTTCATGAAAGAGGTTGAAGACAGCTGCTTCAGCTGAGTGCTCTCCCTGTCTCTCAGAGCATCCCTAGTTTTTACAATCTAAAGAGCGTCATGCTCAAACTGATGACATCACGGGCATTTTATTTACCTTTAAAGCACTCAAATTGCGCTGTTTTCGCCCGCGTGTCCAGAGCTCTTCCAACGGAGACGATCTACTGGGGGGTGAAAACAGTGCTTTTTGAACACTTTAAATGTAAATAAGATGTGAGGAGTTCATGACTGGAGTTCAGAACACTGGCAAGATTGTTTCATGTCGCTGTCTCGACGCTGGACCCCGTTTACAGAACTAGAACTAGAGGATCGCTAGAAGTGATCCTCGTGCATTTTCTGTGGGACAGACAGCAACAGTGCACCTGCGGCTTATAGACCGGTGCGGCTTATGTATGAAAATGATCCATTTTCCTTATTAGATTTGGTGGGTGCGGCTAATATTCCGGTGCGCTCTATAGTCCGGAAAATATGGTAAATACTTTTTTGCCCCACTGTATAACATTTCTTTGAGCTCCTTGGTATATCAATTGAGAACTTGTTCCATTCATCTATGTCTTTCACTTGTCCACATATCATTTTGTTTGTGTCATTAAAAATATCCGTAATTCTTAGGTGTCACCTGAAGAGAAGTCCGCCCAGTGGAAAGATCTGGAAACGTATCTTGCAGACAGGACTTCCGCCATCACAGAAGCAGAAGCCGCTGTTATAAATGCAAAGTAAGGTGAAATACATACAAGTCACACATTTCATACCTCCCTGAAGTGTGACTTGTCACTTTGAATGTAAAGACAATTGATTTGGGACTTCCAATTGCATTCTTTCTCTGCAGTGAATCTTTGGACTCTCTAAAGTTGATGATTGAAAAGTCCAAAATGGCAAAAATTGCTGCAGCAAGCCCAATTCTTTTAGCAGCTGAGGAGAATCTTCATCAAATGATATTGGATTTGGACAAAATGGTTAAGAAGGTAAGTGTTAATGCTACTATATGTTTGAAATACTACAGTAATCAATAAAATATTAATATTACATATATTATTACCTCCTAATAATGATAAAAAAGGTAAATATCAAAAGATAAGAACATTGTATTCACTTAACTTTTGTCGACTGATGCCTGACATGGGGTGTTTTCCATGGCCGTGGTTGCTGTAAGAAACAGCCAGTCATTCTCAACTAATAACACAACAATTTCACGGGAACAACAACACATTTCAGATGAAGAGCTGATAGGAACTATGCATAGATTAAAAATCCCAATGCGGTGAAGATGAGACATATCTAGACTTTTTTTGCTCATGCATGAAAGTCAGTCCAATGACATTGGGAAATTAGATAAAATATTTACCACTTGCACACTCCTGTCTAGATGAATGGAATTAATGTGGATTTTCCTTTAAACAAAATGACTGATATTTGATTTGCATTTAACTTGCGTGCTACCAATGATTGATTTGGGGACAACTAACAAAAACTAAAAGGATTTATTTTCCTTCTGTTTACATGTATATATGAGTGATTAAAATGAAAACATTTTACAATGCTTGTGTTGTATCCTAGTAACCATTCATGACAGCTCATTCGTCACCGAAGTTTGAACATTCATCTATGGGTTGGTCTGTTCATGTCCGTTGAGTTTAGGTCCAGGCTGCTGAAGCGGAAGCTAAAGTTGTCTCCCAATATACAGAACTGGTCAATGAAGCAAAAAGGCAGTTCCAGCGGGAAGTGACCAATCTCACTCCGGAGATCCAGGCCAACTGGAAGGGACTAAGTAAGTGAGAAAGAAAGAATTCATGTTTACAACACCCTTGTGGGTGTCGGCTTGCTTGTTTTAGGGGAAATCACTCTTCAATGGTAACGTCGCTGCCCCTAAAAAATGTATTTACAGAGTGTTCATTTTTAACAAGTGCAACATATCCAAACCAATTCTATATTAATAATATATTCTAGCAGCAAATGTCAATGAAAAGAAAGACGGACTGTGTGGAGACTTGATATATCAGTTGTAAATAAGTAGCAAAGAAGACATAAGAGCAGAGGTGAAATTCTGTATTACATAGAAGAAAATAATAATTAAGTAGATCTGACCATCCTTTGGAATGCATTGAAGGCTGTACTACGAGGGAAAATAATACCATAAAGGTTGTGCATATAAAAAAAGAATGAGAACATGTGAAGAGAACTGAAACTTAAAATGCTAATATTAGAACATGAAAAGTCACCTGACTCAGAAACCTGTGCAGAAGTAAAATAATTAAATCCATACAAGAAGCAAAAATATTATGAATTGGAAACTAGGGCCATCAAATTAACAGCCAGACATATCCGTAAACAGACAATAACCAATAACAAAAATCAGAGATCCAATAACAAATGACCCAAAATATCATCTAGTAGATAGAAAACTATTATCATACACTCACAACCAACATCTTTTGATGAGGAAAGAAATTGTTATTTGTAGCATAAAGTAGAACTGATTTTGCTGGTGATATTATCATATACAACCAAATCAGTCACTACCAATTTTGAAACATTTAGGCACATGTCAGATTATAAAACCAATGTTTAAAAGCAGAAATATTAACATTCAACTATTCACCATATGAAACCTACCAACCTAATTAAAATAGTATGTAAGTTACCTTAAATATCTTATCAATATTAGAAAACAATTAACAGAAACCTATCAAGCAAACTATAAGGTAAATCGACAAGAAGATATCATGAGATCGACTCTCACCATTATTTTTCAGTTGTAAGATTTAAATGTATAAACCCGACTTCTACAGTATATTTTTTCCAAGCATTGTCAGTAAAAGTCCCTCTCCAAACGAGAGAATTCCAATGTTGGCGTGAATGTGGTGAGACAGATACCAATAACTCATACTTCTGGAAATGCCCCAAAAGTGATACAGTACATGACGCATTGAAGAGTATATTTTACGACGATGTCCGTCTAAACCCAGATATATTTTTATCTCTGGTAGCTCATAAACCAAGTTAAAATTCAAAAATGGGGAAAATGTGATCCACTGACTGAGACAACGAATGTAAAACGGTTATTGTTATTTTTATATTCTCTATTTCATTTGTCAGTGAATTGAGTTGATGTGTTTATACTTTACATACTTTATATAACTTATCCAAATAAAAATGAAAAGTGACAAAAATAAATAAATGAAATGACAAGTGCCTGTGTAGAACATGTTCTGGATAAGAACTTGGAAGGAAACACTAAGTTCTAAATATTTTTAAATTTATTTTAGCAGGAAGGCTGTCCGTGGATGATTTGAATGCCCTGATTGCTCATGCTCATCGTCGCATTGATCAACTAAACCGAGAGCTTGCAGAGCAAAGAGTCAGAGAGCAGATACACATTGATGTGGCACTGGAGCAGCAGAGGCTGGAACACCAGAAAACCCTGGAGTCAACAGTGAACGCTTCCACTTTACACATAAAAGAAGAACAACGACTTGAAAAGGAGAGGAAGGTGAGGTATTATTATTATTATTAGAACATTCTACTGTGTTCTACTTCCAAGCTAATCTGGTAGAGCACAAAACACATGAAAGAAATCAATGAATGAATTTCGGTGTGCTAGTAGAGAGACAAACATTGCTGGTCATGTTTAGAGCCAGAAATTGACTGCTACCGGGTCATCTAGCAGGACTGTTCTAATGAGGAGGAGCAGAGAAGAAGTGGCAACTTTTGTATTATTGCAAGTCCACATTTATTGATATGAGTTGGAGGAAAAGTAAATATGTAAATTTAGTCGGTGCTCCTAACTCCACTTTGAAGCAGGATTGGTTTACTTGGGAAGCCTGTCAGAAATGACTGACTTCTTAACTCTGGTTTAACTTCTTAACTGTGGTTTTAATATTAATAATGGCTGCATGGAAAAATACTTCTTCCAGAGGCAACATCATCAGATTGCAGGATTTTCATATATTGCTTAGTGATATATTCTCTCTTCTTCATTGGAGTCTGTCCCTTATCAGCGAAGAACGGAGCACAGAGAGTTTTCTGTGCTCATGAAGGTGAAACTGCAGCAACCAGCGGTCACTCCCAGAAGCTACTTTCCCAAGCAATAATTAATTTCACCGAGCTAGTTAACTAGCCAACCAAATCCGTCTGCGTTTTGAGTCGTGTGCAGCGGTCCAGACCAGAAACTTTCATCAATGCTGTCTCGGAGTCCCGCTACAAGTGGCCAGTATGTAAATTTTTCACAGACATAGCAGAGGGGGGGTGTTATTCGCCTCCTTCAGATAATGCAGCCAGTTTTCTTCTTACGCCAAGCACGGATAAATGCAGAGGGTTGCTTCAGGAAGGGCATCCGACGTAAAAACTTGCCAAACTAAAGATGCGGATGAGACAAATGTATCGACCGATACCGTATCGGTCGAGGCCCGGGTCAACAACGACCGCCATCAGTGCTGTCAACCAGCTGGGTGCTGATGGAAAGAGAGGGAGAAGAGGAAAGACAAGAGAATAGGTTTGGGAGTAGGAACTTTGAATTTGGGAACTATGACAGGGAAAGCTAGAGTGTTGGCTGACATGATGCAGAGGAGGAAGGCGGATATTCTATGTGTTCAGGAGACCAAGTGGAAAGGTAGCAAGGCTAGATGCTTAGGAGCAGGGTTTAAACTGTTTTATAGTGTAGTGGATGGCAAGAGGAATGGAGTGGGAGTCATCTTGAAGGAGGAGTTTGCCAGGAATGTTCTAGAAGTGAAACGAGTATCAGACAGAGTGATAGGTCTCAAGTCCGAAATTGAAGGAGTCATCTTCAATGTAATTAGTGCTTATGCCCCACAGGTGGGGTGTGACCTTGAGGAGAGTGAATTAGATGAACTGCTGGAGAGTATTCCCAGAGGTGAGAGAGTGGTCATTGGGACATTGCAGACTTCAATGGACACGTTGGTGCAGGAAACAGAGGTGACGAGGAAGTGATGGGAAAGTTTGGTATACAGGATAGGAACACTGAAGGTTAGATGGTTGTAGACTTTGCAAAAAAGGATGGAAGTGGCTGTGGTCAATACTTTCTTCCAGAAGAGGGAAGAGCATAGAGTGACTTACAGAAGTGGAGGTCGGAGCACACAGGTGGATTACATCTTGTGTAGACGATGTCACTTGAAGGTGATTAGTGATTGTAAAGTAGTAGTGGGTGAGAGTGTTGCCAGACAACATAGGATGGTGGTGTGCAGGATGACCATGGTGTAGAGGAAGATGAAGAGGGCAAAGGCAGAGAAGAAGACAAAGTGGTGGAAGCTGACGGAGGAAGAGTCTTGTGTTGCCTTCAGGGAGGGATTGAAGCAGACTTTGGGTGGCCAAGAAGGACTTCCAGATGACTGGACAACTACAGCTGAGGTGATCAGGGAGACATGTAGAAGAGTTCTTGTGTCATCTGGAAGAAAGGTGGATAAGGAGACTTGGTGGTGGAACGAAGAAGTGCAGGAATGCGTACAAAGGAAGAGGTTAGCTAAGAAAAAGTGGTATGTTGAGAGAACAGAAGAGAGTAGTCAGGAGTACAGGGAGGCCCAGCATAAGACAAAGGTAGTGGTGTCAATGGCCAAACAGAGGGCTTACGAGGACTTGTATGTGAGGTTGGACAGTTAGGAGGGTGAGAGAGATTTGTACAGGATTGCAAGGCAGAGAGATAGAGATGGGAAAGACATGCAGCAAGTTATGGTGATCAAGGATAGAGAGGGGAATGTTTTGACTGATAACAAAAGTGTGTTGCTGAGATGGAAAGAGTACTTTGTTCTCTCTCATTTTCCTCATTCATCAGCTCTTCAAAGAGTACAAGGAGTGAGCATTGTAGCTTCGGACGTGGCAAAGAGGCTGAAGTGAGAAGGGCATTGAAGAGGATGAAGAGTGGAAAGGCAGTGGGTCCTGATGATATACCTGTGGAGGTCTGGAAGTGTTCAGGAGAGGTGGCAGTAGACTTTTTAGCGAGAACATTTAACAACGTCTAGAGTGAGAAGATCCCTGAGGAATGGAGGAGAAGTGTGCTGGTGCCCATCTTCAAGAACAAGGGAGAACATGTCCAGTGTTGTGGCAACTATCGAAGGATAAATTTGATGAGCCATACGATGAAGTTGTGGTAAAGAGTACCGGAAAGTAGCCCAAGGGCAGAAGTTAGCATCTGTGAGCAATAATTCGGCTTCATGCCAAAAACGAACACCACAGATATGGTGTTTGCTTTGAGGATGTTCATGGAGAAGCACAGAGAAGGTCAGAAGGAGCTCCATTGTGTCTTTGTGGACCTGGAGAAAACGTATGACAGAGTGCCAATAGAAGAGTAATGGTATTCTATGAGGAAGTCTGGAGTGGTATAGAAGTATGTTCGAGTGGTGCAAGACATGTATACCAGGTGTAAGACAGTGGTGAGGTGTGCTGCAGGTGTAACAGAGGAGTTCAAGGTGGAGGTGGGACTGCACCAAGGCTCAGCTCTGAGCCCCTTCTTGTTTGCCATGGTGATGGACAGGTTGACGGATGAGGTTAGACAAGAAGCCCCTTGGACAATGATGTTTGCAGATGGCATTGTGATCTGTGGTGAGAGCAGGGAGCAAGTGGAAGATAAGCTAGAGATGTGGAGGTTAGCCACAGTAAGACAGAATACATGTGTGTGAACCCAAGTGGACAGGTGAAGTTACAGGATGGAGAGATAAAAAAGGTGGAGGATTTTAAGTACGTAGGCTCAACTGTCCAGGGTGATGGAGAGTGTGACAAAGAGGTGAAGAAGCGGGTGCAGGCAGGATGGAATAATTGGAGAAAAGTGTCAGGTGTGATGTGTGATAAAAGGGTGTCGGCAAGGATGAAAGGGAAGGTGTACAAGAGGGTGGTGAGGCCAGCAATGTTGTATGGTTTGGAAACAGTGGCACTGAGGAAAAGACAGGAGGCAGAGCTGGAGGTAGCAGAGATGAAGATGCTGAGCTTCGATCTGGGAGTGAGCAGGATGATAGGATCAGGAACCAGTATATCAGAGGGACAGCACATGTCTGGTGTTTAGGAGACAAAGTCAGAGAGGCTAGATTGAGATGGTTTGGACATGTACAGAGGATAGATAGCCAGTACATTGGTAGGAAGATATTGAGGTTACAACTGCCCGGCAGAAGGTTGAGAGGAAGGCTAAAGAGGAGATTTATGGATGTGGTGAAGGAGGACATGAGGTTTGTCGGTTTGAGAGAAGAGGAAGCAGAGGACAGGGTGAGATGGAGGAGGATGATCCGCTGTGGCGACCCCTGAAGGGAGAAGCAGAAAGAAGATTTGCCTCCTTCAGATGTCTATGAAAACGTGTCTGAATTAAAATAATTTAATGGTTCATGTTTTCACATCATGCTCACAGAAGGTGCTGCAGATTGGTGCAAGTTTTCCCTAGTAGTGAGCAAAACCTGTAGTACTGACAGTTTTGATGCAGTGAAATTTCTAATAGTGTGTTTTATTTGATTTGTTCGCATAATTGTCGTAAACATGCAAGTTATTATTATTATTATTATTGTTGTTGTTGTTATTCACAAAATAGAATACTGTTGATTTCCATGTAGTTCTTTTTGAAGGTTTGAACACATTACAACACTGTGATAATTAGTGTCACAATTATATCATAATAATAATAAAAAATATTATCAATTAAAATTTATATATATATATATATATATATATATATATATATATATATATATATATATATATATATATATATATATATATATATATATATATATACACACACATACATACTGAAGACAAAAGTGGTCTTCATTGATTTTGGAGAGATTGTCCTCCTCCCTTGCTCATGGCAATATGTTTGTTTTGAGTCCAGGTACGCAGTGGTGGCGTCATTGGTTCTGCATTTTCTGGTCAACTGAACCACGATGTCTGTGTATGTTCATCTAAAAACAATCCAGCAGTGAGGCTTTGGCTGGGTGGGATTTTAGCTTTCTGGAGTGCTATTCTTTTTTTAATGGAGGTGGTAGTGGTCAGCAGAGGCAGGCTGAAGGTTTGCTTCTGACTAATCACGGTAGACTGGGTGTTGTTGAGGAAAACGAGATTTCAGCTTGCGTGAAACGTTTTTTCGGGTCAGTCTTATGTACATTTTCTGATGTAAATATTTAAAATTATAGATTTATGTGCGGACAGAAACATATTGATGTGTTCAATATGGCTCCAATATCATTTTAAAAGACACTCAAATCAGTCCATCCGTTGCTTTGTTAAAACATCACATTAATATAGACAAAAGGCTTCAAAATTCAAAAGATGGGAAAAATGTTTAAGTGCCAGAAATTGCAAGAACTTTCCTTCACCCTGCTCTTTTTCAGTCCCTCTAAATTGTATGAAATGTTGCTTTCACTAAATGTAATGGAGGCAATGCAATATAATGCCAAGATATGCAAGTCTAGTAAATGTTAAATGTTATTGGAATGTATTGAAGGAGGCTGAAGTAAACATCATTCTTTCACTCAATGTTTTGTTTTTAGTGAGTTGCGTTCACAAAATGCAATGGTACTAATAATTATAATAGGAATAGTTATATTGTGTTTCCATTTTCAGCATTGGTTACGTCATTTTCAATGACAGCCAGGAATTTTCATTTCATTGCATCCCGATGAATTATTGTCATATCTTGTTTTCACATGCATTTCAACTTGTGTTAGTTGGCTGAGCTGAGAGATGTGTTGGAGGCAGAAATGAGGACACAGCTCAGACGACAAGCAGCTGCGCACACTGACCATGTAAGAGAAGTCCTTAAAGTCCAGGAGCAGGAATTGAGAGATGAGGCTGAGCAGGTAAAATGCACACACGCACGGAAAAATGCACTTTATGGGGTCTGCTCATTGACATGGCATAACCGTAACCAAGACTCTTGGCTAAGCTTAAACCTAATTATTATGATCCTGTTATTTGGAAGTCTCACCCTAAAGGCTTAGCCTTGTGTGGTCCAACAAAAGGGATCTGGCATGTTTTCCCTCAAATTGGTCCTCACTTGGACAGATGATCTTAAACGCACACTCATTCACACGCACACGCTGCATTAATGTCTTGTTTGCCATTGTCATCCTCTTAAAAAAAAGTGAATGCATTTTCCCCCCATATACTGTACATTGTTAAATGATTCCGTGAATGTACCAACAGGTCCTGATCAGCAAAACGCAGGAACAAGAGACTCGCCTCCGTCAGCTCACTCAAGAACAGCTCGATAACTTCATTCTTGATATGAATGCTGCTTATGCACGACTAAAGGGGATCGAAGAAGCGATCGACAGTAAGATGATCAACCAAACACATGCATAGATCCACACAACACATTCTGTTGTTTAACCGCTTAGATTTTAATGTTATTGTGCTTTGTATCTTGCACCAGATGTTCGAAATCGCAGCGCCGTAACAAAACAAAGCTCATTCTATTTGTACCTAAGTGAGAGGATTGTAGCACTCAAGGCAATAGCTTAATTTTGCTGCTGTGTTTGTTGTTCAGTCTACTTTGCATCCAATATACTGTGAACCATATTGTTAGTTCTACTGTCAATTTGAACTGGTTATCGGAAACAACTAAAGACACAATACAATTGGATATTCTATACAGTGATCGCGCCATATAACTCACATAAATAAAGAGGTCCGATACTGTCACCACAGAAGCTCATTTTGATCGGGTTTTTTGCTTTAATTGTAAAAGATTCACATCAAAAGGTGTGCTTTAGAGTGGTGCATGATCCTTGAAATGAATACAGAGCAACAGTCCTGTGACGCTGATTTACAAAGTCAATCGCTCCTCTAATATTCAAACGTGTTAACACCCGATCAAATGGATGTTGACCCCTTAGGTGGCAAAATTGCAACAGGTAGCGTTGCGGCATTTAAGCTCTGATTTCCGCCAGGATTTTTAGGAACCAACAGTATTTTGTTATGTAAAAGTCCAATGTCAGGTGATGTCATCAGGGGCGGGAGTTGGGAATTTTCGGATTTGGATGTTTCCATCTCACCTGGGCTTACAGCTAAAGCACGTTGCGATTTCATCATCATGATGAGTGTTGACCCAGTGTCAACAGAGGAGTCTTTATTTCAGTATAAGCCTGTGGATCAGGTGAACTGTGAAACTTGAAGAAAGAGTAGATCAAAGGCTAAGTTAACTAATCTTACTTGTTAGATGTAAGAGGTGTTGGAATTGTTTCACTGTCAATCAAGTACTGTATGATATAGCATTGCCAAAATGTGTTTGTATTTCCTCCTCATTAAATTTAAATTGATTTCTATTCAATTTCTATTTAATTTCTATTCTATTCTATTTGCCACTACAATAAGCAATTAATCAAAGAGTAATACAAAGAGGATTCCAACAAATCAAAACTGAAAAAAAATCTGAATTCCCAAAAATAAGACGGGTTGGGCGGGGATGAATGGAATTTGGTGAAAAATAAAATATTTTATAGGGCAATAGCTATGGCCTACAATAGCACATGGGTAGATCTACATAAAGTCAAGGCCTTTATCCTCAAAGGCACAGTGCAACTCCTTTGGACCTCTGTACTTCTCTATGTGGTGATCTTTTTCCGAGTTGAAATCCACACTGTTCCTCACTGATGCTGACCTCTTTATGTTTGGACTGAACAACTCAACATAATTGATTGATAATTGATTTTGCTTCATTTTATTTTTCTTTACTGCAGGCCATGTCGAGGCTGAGGAAGAAGCACGTAAGGCTCACCAGCTCTGGCTCTCCGTGGAAGGTCTAAATTATGCTTTGAGCACAGCAGATATTGATGCCCCCAGCAGGCCTCTGGAGAGTGCGGTCGAGGCTGTGCGTGGCTGCTGCCATGACAATGACTTTGCTGTGGCATTAACTTCAGCACTTCCAGAGGAATCCCTTAAACGTGGCATATACAGCGAAGCTTCCTTACGTTCCTCCTTCAACTCTCTTCATCAGCTTGTCCGTCGCGTTGCTCTCATTGATGAATCTCACAACTCTTTGTACCAGTATTTCTTGTCTTACCTCCAAGCTGCACTACTGTTTCAGGAGAAACCAGAAGCACCCCCAGCCCAGCTAACAATCAACGATTATGACCCGTTTAAACTTCTTTCTTATGCAAGCTACTGTTTAGAACATGGTGATCTGGAATTGGCAGCCAAGTTGGTGAACCAGTTGACAGGCGAAGCAAGGAGGGCAGTGGATGACTGGCTGAAAGAAGCCAGACTTACCCTGGAAACTAGGCAGGTTATCAGTCTTCTGTCTGCATATGCAAATGCTGCAGGTTTAGGAACTACTCAGGTGCCACTGGCTAAATCAGCATTATAAGGCTGACCTGAGTCAGCAACTTTGTAAGGATATTGGCCTAATAAGGGAATGGGTACATCTAATTTATAGAGAACTGAATAATCTTTCTATAATTGTTCAAGAGGACAGTGGTTCTCACTTCCATTTGGGTGTGAAAAGTATGTTTAACCCTGTGCTAGTTAAGGAAATTACAGCTGTAAATGTTTTTAAAGTATGCACTGTACCAATAAAGTCGCAATAGTCACCATCAAGTATCACCTGTTGACCGGCATCTGTTTGACATGTGCTTGTGGCAACACGGGGTCAGTAGCCCCATGAGTTCTGTCACATATGCCTTTCATCCACGCCATCCGGGTCTGATGTCTGCTCTCACTCTATTTGATACCAGTTCCCAGAGTGGTTATGCTGGTTATGTCTCTGTATGGACAACTGATCTGCAATTTTTGAAAACGACAATGCTCCCCTGTTGCTCATCCCAAAAGTCAGAGTAATGTTCATTCAACATCCACTGTTCAGCTTAAATATTAACACAAAATCATCAGCTACTCTTTCATTATAATGAGCAGCGCACATCATGCCACAGTTGGAGCAAACAAGCTGTTCAAAAGTGCACCGAAGAGAAAACTCTAAACCGACGAGGCGGCGACTTATGAAGCAGTTGCAAGAGAATCTCAGAACCTGAAAAGTCCATTGCAATGTCTTTGTCACCATCACTCAGAGTTACAGATACCGTCCTTTCCTTGTGGTAAGAGTAACCTTGGGGGAACAGCAGTGCCATGACTGACGAGCCATGAAATTGAGTCATAAGTCATAAAATTGAGGGTGATCCTTCAGATAGTGGAAGTATAGGTAGGTTTGCATCCAGCTTTGAGATTGTAAAGGTTTAGTCGCTGCAAACTGTCAGCATGGACTAAATATGAGTCAGAATCCGCTTTATTGCCAATGTCAGTGAGGATTCCACCAACTAGGAAAGCGCTTTGGTACAGCATGTAATAATGAACAAAAATAAACCCCCAAAAATTTAATAATGAATAAAAATAAACAATAATTATGAAAGTAACAAATAAACCACAAGCAACAAAGGCTGTTCACAAATTGATCAGTTGACGGCTGAGGCGAAGAAGCTGTTCTTGTGACAGGAGGTTCTGATCTGGATTGACCATAGCATCCTGCCAGAGGGAAGAGGAACAAACAGTCCATGACCAGGGTGAGAAGGGTCGGCTCTGATCCGACCTGCACGTCTCTGGGTCCTGGAGACATACAGGTCTTGAAGAGGTGGCAGGCTGCAACCGATCACCTTCCCCCACTACCTCCTCCTGGACCATTTAGCGGACATCAGGGTCACTGGCATTCCACTCTCCTGGATCACGTCATACCTTACAAATCGCCAACAATTTGTAAAAATCAGCAATCGCAACTGTGGTGGTCATGTAATCCATTCCCTGCTACGTTGATATCATTCAGATACTGCCGCTGTCCCTCCCACTTTCCTCATTACCTGCCTCGAAGACATCCGGACCTAGATAAATAGGAACCTCCTGATGCTTAATGGCGACAAAACTGGAGGTCTGCTCATTGGCTCCAAACGCGACAGCCCCTCCCATCATTGTAGGAGGGATTCCTCATACCATTCATCTCCCAAGTCAAGACACTGGACAGCCTCTCATTTTCATCTGGTGTTCAAAACATCACCCAACAGGCATTCTCCTACTTCCGAGCACCTCCAGAGTCTGCCCATCACTGTCCAGCACTGTTGCAGCACACTCCTCACTGGACTTCACACAAGCCTCATCACTTCACATCTCATCACATCACTAGACTGCAATTCATTCCGAACTTGCCAGTTGACATCATCACCCACACAAAACCGTTAGACCACATTGCTCCAAGAAAGTCACACACAGACCTAAAAATCTAAATACAAAGTAATATCTGTGAATGGAAACTGCATTGTTATAGTTGCTCACACATACACTAATATTCACATTGATACCAAGGAGGATGACTGAGACTGTAAGGATTACATGAAAGAAATACAGTCATCTATTTCAGCATCTTGGCTGCCTTTCAGAAGAACACATGATCGTAGTGGACAACAGTGTGCCACTCATTCATCCATGCCGCAAAGTACAATTTATAAATTCTGATAACTGCTATTCTGCATTCTATTTTTTCCTTTATTTCACTTAATGTTAGGTGTTTGAGAGACTCTATAATAAAGAAAATCAACTTTCCTAATCCACAAAAATGAAAAGACACAATGCATCCTCCTAAGAAAGTCACTCAGTTCAAGTGCATGAAAAGTTCTGGTCAAATCAGCCATGAATGAAGAAATCGGCAAGAGTGGCAATACTTTCCAACAACTTTGCTGGAGAAATTTTGGCTCTAAATAGGGACCCAGGTGGTCATTGGATATAATGTGTACTGGAAGCTACTGGATTCTGTGCATATAGGGTCTGATGACTGCTCTCCAATTTAACAATTGCAAACTCATTTTCAAGTTTCAGTTATTGTAGTTTTGCCACCACGAACTTGTCGTCTGCAGAATCCCACATGTGGCCGTCTGGTCTTTGAGGCCAGTGACTGATCATCCTAGATGTCAATTCATCTGGCCTCAATCCTCGCTATGAAAGATGAAGGTCTGATTCTCGGGGTCTGTGGCTGCCACCACTGAGATCCAACTCATGTACTGGAAGTCGGCTGCTGCGCGGTGAGTTTGAGATTTGTTTGGCATTTGCAGAATTCACTATCTGATTATGAAATTACACAAATGCACAGAAAATGTTGGCTTGTTGTGTTTTATTTAATATAAACCACATTCCATTTAAAGATGTGTCTCATAGATTTCAAAATCTACTTTCAATTCTGATGTAGTTTAAGGGAGAAGAAACACTCCTAAAATAGCCAACGGAAAAGACGAACAATTCAGAAAAATAATAAAACGAGAAAGTTATGTTTCCGTTGCATCATAATGAACAAAAACAACAACAACAAGACAAAAATGTCAAAGACAGAGAAATGTCAGAGGCAAAGTCAGCTGTGCAGTCGGGAGCTGTGGCAGACTGGTGCTGTGGAGCAGAGCAGCAGTCCGGGACTCGTGACGTGTATGGGTGTTTCATAACTCACTTGTTTTCGCCTCTATTAGGCTGATAAACAGCTGATTTTATTGACAGACAGATTTGCTTTAATGAATAATGCTGCGCTCTACAGTAACTGTTCTCGCAGCTGTCTGCATGAGGACAGCGAAGAGGAAAGACTCCGATTTTTCCAAAGTTACTGAAGATCACCAGACTATTCATTGATCATTTCTGATGTCTGGATCTGTATCACTTCAAAATCTTCTTGCTCGTCTGTAATCTCGCTCACTGCGTTCAACGTGTTGAGTAAAGCGTTGTGGTTAAATCAAGACGCTCTGTATTACGCACCTCGCTCTGGCCACCCGAGACAGAACCCGCAGTGTGAAACCGCCCTTATAGTTTAACTCTGACTCCAGGAGGGCCACATAAATTCACATAAATAAAGTGCCGCATTTGCCCCCCGGGCCACACTTTGCCCAGGTCTGTTCAACATGGAGCTGAAAGACAGAATTACCATACAACCAGAGACAGAGCTCAATTTGCCCATGGTTAAAGTGTCTGGACAACAGGATCCCATCTTCAAGTTCAGACCCAGACAAAAGCTGCCTGCTGTGACATGAGCTCAAGCCACACTATGTGAGTTGGAAAACTCCTTGTCTCAATCCTTGCTCCAATATGCCAGACATGCTCAAGGTCTGGTCGAGACTCTCAATGAAAAGGGATTATGGTGTGAGAGAAAGGAATTGGACTTCACAGTCATCAACATGGCTAACACTGCGGGACAAGCTGGAGGACATGATCATTTTCATGGACCAAGACAAGGCAGATGGACATATTTGGGGAGCTGAAAAGGGACAGAGGAAGAAAGATTGCCCCAAACTTGTTCATCACACCTAGGCTGGATGACCAGAGGTTCCTGAGAAGGAGGGTGAGGAACAGCACTTGATGTACTCGCAAAGAACACACACACACACACACACACACACACACACCTTTTTAGAATCTAAATTTAACAAAAAGCTGACTCCAACACATGCCGATGCTTCTGATGAAGTATTTTTCACAAATTTCCAATGCTAATTTTGACGATCAATTTGGAATATGACACTTTACATGGGGAGCTTTTTACGGGACCAGTTCACATTGCTGCACATGTGAAGCTCCCTGGCTATACCAACACAATGACTTATGGAGATGCGAAACATGAAATGGGAAATGTTCCTTTGTAACATTTTGTAACATTGTGCAAATTGATAGATTCCACGTACTTCACTGAAAAATGATTCCACTGTCCTAAATGAGTCTTGGACAGTCTTCAACTGCTACTTGTGTTCCATATTATTGTCCTTCAGATTTTATGGGTGCCCTTCATCATTCTGATATGTGTTTATTTGGAGCACTTTTTTTTACCTATTCCTACCACTGCAATGGATGAGCAAATGCGCTCCTGTAGCCTTTGCCAGTTTTTCTTATGTTGCTTCAGCGATACAGGATACTAAAGAGAAACATGCTTTCTGCCATCTCAAATGTTGACTCTTTGATAAGCACAATCCAGTTTTGTGCTCTAACGTACCTGATGATATGAAGCTGTGGTCTGCTGTGAGCAAAGTACTCTCTCTCTGTTCCCACAGTTAGGAGTAAGGAAAAACTGATGGGGCTGTCCCCCTAAATAATCAGCTTGAAGCTTTTCCTAACTCTACTGCGGCTGCACTGGCCGGCATAAAAGTTGAACTCACTGCTCTTTGTCTTGTTGCTCAGCAGAATTGCCTCGTGTTGGACCTGCAAACTGCTGCTACAGGAGCAGTGTGTGCTATTGTTGGTTATCACTGTTGCGCTTTCATTCCAGGAAGTGATTCAGATGGAGGTGCTATTACTCAAGTTATCATTAATCTTACAGGAATCAAAATGTCATTGTTCAAGATCATGGCATGGTCATGTCCTTTCTTCAAAAAAACTTCACTCCATCTCTCATAATCCTGATCCTTCTTTTTGTCTTTTTTACATGTAATTCCTCTGATACGTAACATGGTAACGAACCTGATGTCTCACCAACCACCTTTGCTCAACAGCCTGTGATCCAGGTCCAGATCCAGGTACTATATAGTGTATACTGTGCGCATGAATAACATTTTTGCCTTTGCAATGCTTTGCTGAAGGAACCAGGAAGATGCTTTCAAAAAAACAAAAACAGTTGAGTTAAGTTTGAGTGTGTAAACCCAATGCACGACCAACCCCCCTTAACTCCAAGACTTATAGATCATATAAAAATGCCTCTTTTGTCATGTTCTGTGTGATTAATGATGAAACAAGGTTTTATAATAATCAACACGAGGGAATTGTAATGGAAAATATCATTTTCATTATCCGCTTGAACATTTTGTGCTGGTAGTTAGTAGTTATTAGTTTGTCTGTGTGGCTTTCAGTTATTCATTAGTTTTGACACCTCATCTGCCAAGAGGTTATTGCCACAATAAATGATATATGCATATGTATAGATTCAAGCTTAAATACATATAGAGACAAATATGAATATCTGACATCCAAGGCTCATCAGCTATCAATTTCTAAAAGTAAGATATTAAGCTTAGAAAATAAGAAACAATTACTGGAACTCATCAAACAAATAAATTACATCTGCAGTAATCATTAGATAATAATGAAAACAAGAAACAAAAACTTTCAACCTTAAAGTCCTCATTAAATAAAATATACTGAATAACTCCAAAGCCAAATGTACATATATTAGGTCAAAGGTCAAGTTGGTAGAGGATGGTGAGAGTTCAGCATACCTTTGTGACCTGGAAAAAAGAGACAAGAACGGAATGCAATAAGAACACGGACAATAGACAATCAAGATTGCACAGATCCTGAGTTGATTTGACAAGAAATATTCAAATTCTGGTCCACACGGCGGCCTCGTGGTTAGCAATCTTGCCTTGCTGCAAGAAGCTTTCTTATTTGCATGTTCTCTCCACGTGTGCATGGGTTTTCCGCGGGTTCTTTCTTCCCACAGCACAAAGACATGCTCACAAGGTTAATTGGACACTCTAAAATTGCCCCTAGGTGTGCATGTGTGTGTGAATGATGTGTGTGTGTGTACCCCGCAATGGACTGGCAACTTGTCCAGGGTGTATTCCCTCCTCTCGGCCAATGACTGCTGGGACAGGCTCCAGCACTCCCCGCAACAACATGACTAAACTCGAACACGACGAAGCAGTGGTTAATTGATGATGTATGTATGTGTATTCAGATTCTATAGTGAACTGTATACATCCTCAGATGCAGATGCTTTCTTTGATCGTGTTAAAGAGTGGATCCTGAAGATAGCTGAGAACATCAGAAGCCTTTGAGAAGCTGATATCGAAATGGAAGAAACAGAAAAGGCATCAAATCGACTTTTTGACGTTGGACAAATACCCTAGTTCAGATGGAATCACAACTATTTTTTATTGGCACTTTTGGGGAGATATTAAACCCCTCCCGACTGGGAGGCATTCCTATTTACATCCAAAGGGAGCCATCTCTGGAGTATTTGGATCCAGTGGTATTTGTTCAACATTCCATTGGCACTGGGAGATGAGATATCATTTAACTAACCGTTGCACGTGTCCCTAGTGAAACATATCAAATTATTCTTGAACAACAACCTTAGACCAAAATCCTTGCTCAATAATGATTATAAAATTTTAACTCACGTACTGTACTTGCTAAAACATTAAAATGTGGAATTACTTAAATCATCTCTGGCAGAGTAAGGTCTTATAAAAAGGTTGTTCAATTCATAATAACATTCGACATGAACTTGACAATTATTTAATTGAAGAAGTATTTGATACCATTGAACATTGGTTTCCCTTCAGAACTTTAAAATGGTAGGTTTTGGTTAAAAATGTTTTAAAGTGATTACTTTTACTATTACTTTAAGGCACTCCAAGATTTGAAATTAAGAAAGGTGTTACACAAGGATGCTCTTTGTCCCCAGAAATGCTATAAACCGATGGGCTTGGGGAAAGAAATTGTGATCAGCCAACTAGTCAATGATGCCACTGCATTCATGAGAAATAGTCATAAAATACCCAGTTATAACAACTGTTAAACACCCGAGTATACACACTACTAAAGAAAAGGATTCATCAGAAAACCTCAGAGTTTGGATTAATTTATATAAGTGTAGATGAATCTCCGATGTCAAAGGGACAGTTCGATCACTGGTACAATCTTCCCAACAAAAATGGAATGTCTGTCAAGATGTGGTTCCGGATACCAAACATATTTATACATATTTAATGAAGAAGAACACTGTAATCTTTGTTGTGGATTTTTCTAACTATGATAAAGATCTTGGAAAGAAAATTGTCTTTCACTCTTATTTATTGAAAAATCAAGTCCACAGTATGAAGATAACACTGAGGAATTCTCAGCGAGCATACACTTTAATCCACTGGACGGGAGGGGTTGACAACAACATAACACGGGGGTAGGAGGTGTACACAACAAGATAACAAATTTAACAAAAACCTTGCACATCTGCGAGAAACTCTCTCTGCAATGGTACAACCAAAACAATGAGGCAGCCTTCACCTGTAACTTTTTTAGTCTTGAACAATAACAATAACTTTCCATCACACGTTCAACCTCTGAGTATGAAACACAGAAGATAGCATCAGGGCTTCCATCACCATGTTTTCAAATTATGATTATCATTTTATTTATTCATTTTTTATATGACTCTCAGACAGCATCATACACAAGCTACTTGTTCTTGTTCTTTTTCACTTTAAGGTCGCTAAAATGCATGTTAAAGTTGGTTCTACATCAATGCATTCCGCCAGGGCTGGGCAGGTGAGCGCACCTCTGCCTCTTCCTCTAACCAGAGCCTAAGCCACATTGTTTTACTGTGTTGCTGAAAAGAGCCACACACTAGTCATGTGACTTAGCGGCAGCATAGTGGTCAAAGCACATCCCTGCGTGTGACAAGGTTGCTGGTTTGCGTCCAGTGTATGTCTCTTGTGTATTTTTAAAAATTCATACATTTTATTGTGACCCTCTTTGAAATATCAAGTGGCGTAGATAGAAATGTGTGCGCCATTTATTTTACTTATATATTTTTTTACGTGGCTCATGTCACCAATAACATCGCCTCGGTCTCTATGTGTGAGCGACGCTGCAGACTGGAGCATCTCATCTTCACTCCACGATAAACAATAATAGGTGAAACACATGCCATACGTTTAGTTTAGGGAAAGACAAAGTGATAGGTGAAACTCATGTAAATTGTGTTGATCGTGGATCTGATGACGGTCCAAGTCTTAGGACTCACATCAGCATTGAATGTGCTCCAGCCCCGCCTCCAAGCTGCAGGCTAGCATGCTTGCAGGCTTTTACGCCTAGGCGTTGATTACGCTGTTGGTGAATGTCAGAATCAGAATCAAATTTGTGTTAGTGAAAAAGAAAAATGGCAAATGGAGGTTCTGTGTGGATTACCGCAGACTAAATAGTGTGACAGTGAAGGACTCTCATACACTTCCTAGGATTGATGACACCCTAGATGCATTGGCAGGCTCTCACTGGTTCAGCACCCTGGATTTTTCATATGGATATTGGCAAGTAGAGGCGGAGGAGAAGGAGAAAACCGCCTTCACAACCGGACAACGTCTTTACCAGTGGAGATCCATGCCAATGGGTCTCACTAACGCCCCTGCGACCTTTCAATGGCTGATGGAGTTGGTTCTCTGTGGACTTCCTTGGCAGGTGTGTATGGTGTATCTGGAAGATGTTCTTATTTACAGCCCCACGTTTGAACACCATGTGTCAAGTTTGCATGAGGTCTTCTCCAGAGTTCATGGGGCAGGCCTGCGGTTAAATCTTGCGAAATGTCACCTGGTACAGGATCATGTAGTATTTCTTGGACATGGTGTTTCACATTTGGGACTGCAGCCGGACCCGAGGAACACAGAAAAAGTCAGGACGTGGCCTGTTCCCCGTAATCCAACGAAGTAAGGGCATTTGTGGGACTGTGTTCTTATTACAGACGCTTTGTCAAGGACTTTGCTAAACATGCTGCTCCATTACACCGTCTCACTAAGTAAGATGTAAGTTTCCAATGGTCGTCAGAGTGTAATGAGGCTTGAGTACTTGAGAGAGGTGTTATCATCTTCCCCTGTTGTCACTCCGTCTGAGTTTAGCATTCCTTTCAGAGTGTACACAGACGCCTCATTGGAAGCCGTTGGAGCAGTGCTGGCTCAGGAACAGAACGGTGCACTGAGAGCGGTGGCGTATGCCAGTCAAGCTCTGACTTCTACTGAAAGACATTGATCCACCTTTGACAGTGAGTTATGGGCAATTGTGTGGGCCGTGAGACAGTTCCGACACTATATTGGTGCAGCTTCTTTCAATATCAGAACTGATCATAAGCCCCTGCTCAGTTGTCGTACCATGTCATGGCTGTGAAAACTGTGAGTGGAGTTTCCTCGTCTTTCTGTGCAGGATGGCCTGCTCTGCCGTACTGGAAAGTCTTCTGTCACTGGAGACAACCAGTTACAGGTTGTAGTTCCTGCAGCGATGGTGTCTGAGGTGCTACTAACACTCCATGGTAATCCAGAGTCAGCACACTTCTCTGCAGAACGCGTGTGGGAGAAGGCGAGAAAGACCTGTTACTGGCCCTTCATGTTTAGAGACATAAGGTTGTGGTGTGAGCAGTGTATGTCATGTCAGATCCGTAGAGCACCAACTCCGAAACATCAGGCTCCTATGGGTGGCTCACAATCCGTCAGACCGTTTCAGAGAGTAGCGACTGACATTCTGGAACTGCCGATTGCATCCAAAGGTAATAGATATGTACTGGTTGTTGAGGAGTACTTCTCAAAGTACGTCAATTTGTATGTGTAACCCAAACTTCTATGCTGGTCTGCGGCCTCGACGACGCTGCACCCGCCGGTACTCTGCGTTGTGTTTGTTGGGGTTTGATGTGCAGGGTGGAGCGAAAAGAGGACGAGTGGCTACGGTTCAGAAGCTGTGGATGGACTTTTTACTCTTTTCAACCTTTTCAACATACAGAACACGACTGCAATTAGTATAAAAAAAACATGAACAAACAATTTACAATCTGTTTTCACGAAACCAAAGAACGAAACAATTAACAACAGTTAATGATATGACACAGATTACACCACAGACGAACTGGACAAGAGTTACCGGACACAACTTAAACAACAACGACTCAGAGAACATTCAGACATCTTACCTTTTCAACATACAGAACACGACTGGCGGGTTATACCCCCCAAACCGATCAAGTGCTGCCCCCGTGTGGGGGAGCTATGACATGACCTACACCTACATTCACCCCTTCTTTAATTGTTGACTTCCGAGTCAATCAGAATGTTAGGAAACCTTCTAACACACACACACAACTCTCCTAAATAGAACGCAACAAAAGAAACCTTGACTCGTGTCAGTCGCCCAAGCAGTAATGTGTCATGCAAAATATAGGAACGTGTAAACAACAAAAAACAGCACCATGCGTCCAAACTACTCTGAACCCCGTGTTGCAGCATTTCTGCCCTTAAATTTCTGCCACAACTCCAAACCTCTCTGAATCTTCAATTGGTCAGCGACCTCCACAATTTGGCGCTCACAGATCAACCTCTTTGGAGCTCGACGATTTCGGTTTGGATTTCTTCTCATGGGTGTGACATCATAGGAGGATCTTGCTGTCACACACTCTTCTTCGGCCGATCCTTCTGTTTCCGTCGAATCTATATCCTCCTTTTCATCGTCATCTTTCGTCAGTGGCTCATTAACCTCTTGTCTCACATCACTTCTTACTTCCTCGTCAAGTCTTGCCTCTGTGACTTCTTCTGCCAGGTTTACCTCCTCGGTCTCCAGGTGAGTGCCATCCTCCACTGGTAGGAACATACATTGTGTGAGCAGGTTACCATGGACCACTCTCTCTGACTCCTGGCCCTCCTTTCTCACAACATACACTGGAACACCAGGCTGTTTCTTCACAACACTATAGGGACAGGACTCCCACTTGTCGCCGAGTTTTTGTCGGCCTTCCACATGGCACACTTTTACCAGGACACGATCACCCGGACTGAACTCATGACTCTCAGCTTTCAAGTCATAGTATTTCTTCTGCTGCTCCTTTGCAATCCTTGACATCCGATTGGCCACTGCATAGGCTTGTGACAGCGAGTCATGTAGAGTCTGGACATACTCATGGTACTCACAAGGTTCATCTTTGCTCCCAAGACCAAACACTAGATCGACAGGAAGTCTGGGATGTCTGCCAAACATCAGGAAATATGGTGTGAACCCAGTCGAGTCATGCTTGCTACAGTTGTAAGCATGTGTCATTGCCTGAACATGTTCATGCCACCGTGTCTTCAAGTGAGGCTCCAGAGTTCCCAGCATGTTCATCAGAGTTCTGTTGAACCTCTCGGTAGTGCCATTACCTTGAGGGTGATAAGGGGTCGTGCGAGTCTTTCTTATGCCAGTGCATTTACATAACTCCTTCACCACTGCGCTTTCAAAATTTCTCCCTTGGTCGGCATGCAATTTAGCAGGAAAGCCAAACTGGCAAAAGAAGTTTTTCCACAACACCCTGGCCACTGTTTGGGCCTTTTGGTCTTTGGTTGGGTACGCTTGTGCGAAGCGAGAAAAATGGTCAGTCACCACCAGCACATTTTCTATACCACCTTTGGATTTTTCCAGGGTTAGAAAGTCCACACAAATCAGCTCCATTGGTGCACCACTGTGGATGCTGACCAGGGGGGCTCTGTGACCTGCCGTGGGAGTCTTCCTCAAACAACATCTCTCACATTGCTCGCACCACATTTTTACATCATGGAACATCTTGGGCCAGTAGAACCTCTCTCTTATCGTCTGCAGTGTTCGTTCGAATCCCAAATGTCCACAATCATTGTGAAGTGCAGTTTTGACAAACGTTCTCAGACTCTCAGGTAGCACCAGTTGACATGTCGGTCCTCTTTGGCAGTCGTTGATGTTCCTGTACAAGAGACCATCTTTAATCACCAACCTCCTCCACTCTTTTAACAGAAGGAGCACCTGCTCTCCCCCTGCGGTTCTCTCCTGACGGCATGGTTTCTGGTTTCTACTCTTGAAGTGTAAAACCGGGCCAATCACCGGATCTTGTCCCTGACTTTCACGGATTTCCTGTTTCGTCAGAGCAGGGAGAGAGTCAGTGCCGACTCCACAGTATCTCTCATCCAGATCCACTTTCTGGCTAGTTTCAGCCTCTAATGGAACTTGTGTAGGTGACTCCCTTCCCTCTGTACCCACATCATAGACGGTGTGCGGGCAGCACCTCAGGACCTGGGTGACCTCTCGCGGTGACATGCGTGACAAAGCATCTGCATTTGTGTTGCTCCGCCCCCTCCTGTACTGGATGTTGAAATCAAAGGCTGCAAGCTGGGACACCCATCTTTGACCAGTGGCATCCAACTTTGAGGATGTCATCACATATTTGAGAGGATTATTGTCAGTTTGGACTGTGAATTTGCGGCCATAGAGATGGTCGTAAAATTTCTCAGTTACAGCCCATTTTAAAGCCAGGAACTCCAACTTATGTGCAGCATATCTGGTCTCTGCAGGACTCAACCCTCTGCTTGCATAGGCCACAACTCTTTCTTTCCCATCTTGTACTTGTGCCAGCACTGCCCCCAGGCCCTCACCTGAGGCGTCGGTTTGCAGGACAAACGGTAAACTGTAGTCGGGGTAGCAGAGGACAGGAGCAGTCACCAACTTTTGTTTCAGAGTAAGAAAAGCTGAATCACACTCATCTGTCCAAATAAATGGTGGGTCTGGGCCAGCACCTCTCTTTCGTCCTCTCTTTTTCTTTCTAGGATCACCTGTGGTGAGGCGGTATAATGGAGCAGCTACGGCAGAGAAATCCTGCACATAACGGCGGTAGTAGCCGACAAAACCCAGAAACTGCAGCAATTCTCTCTTGCTCTTAGGTCTCTCCCAGTCGTTCACTCTTCTGATCTTCTCTGGGTCAGTTCTCACTCCTTCAGATGACACCACGTGCCCCAAATACTGCACTTCTTTTCTCAGCAGGTGACATTCTGATGGTTTTAATTTCAAACCATGGTTCTTGAGTCGATCAAAGACTAGCTGCAGTCGTTCAAGGTGCTCCTCGAATGTTTTAGAAAACACTACGATGTCATCTAAATAAATGAGGAGCTGAGTGTAGTTGATGTCGCCGAAACAACAGGTCATGAGTCGCTGAAAGGTAGAGGGAGCATTTTGCAGGCCAAAAGGCATCCTGTTAGCTTCAAACAGACCCATTGGAGTGCTGAACGCCGTTTTGTGTTTGTCCTGCTCCGCCACTTCCACCTGCCAATATCCAGAGGTAAGATCGAGAGTAGAGAAGTACCGAGCCTGTCCCAGAGCCTCCAAAGCTTCCTCTATTCTCGGCAGGGGAAATGCGTCTCTCGTGCTGTAGGAGTTCAATTTTCTGTAATCTACACACAACCTCAGGGAACCATCTTTCTTAGCAGCAATCACGACTGGAGATGCATAGGGACTCTTGCTTGGTCTGATGACTCCTGCAGCCTCCATCTCCATCAACATTTTTCTGACATCTTGCCACTGTGAGGGTGGGATTCTCCGATAAGGCAGCCTGAAAGGTCTGGAGTCCACCAGGGGGATCTCGTGCTGCACAGTACTCGTGTGACCATAGTCCGTTGGATGTTGTGAAAAAACGTGTGAATTTTTCTCCAACAACTCCTTCAGAAGAACCCGCTGGCTGTCATCTTCAACTGCAGCTTCAGTTAGGTCCACCGCACTGGCCACGAGAACCTGGTTGAAACTTTTACTCTTCCCACCATCCTTTGCTTCCACCTGAGCAGGGTGAGACTCGATCACCCTGTTAATCAGAGACACTTGGCCAATGTGAGTGTGTGGCCTCAGCGTAATGGTACGTTGGGATAAATTCATCACCCTGACGGGGGCCATGCCTCCTTTCACATCGGCGACAACTCGGGCTACTAGCAGACCTTGGGGGAGACTATATGAGCTGTGACCCTCAATCAGGGCAGTGTAAGACTTTCTCTGTGGCCCAGCTCGAATCCTGCAACGCAGATCCATTTCTGTTGCCCCTGGGACTTTAATGTTCCTGCCAGTGTACACTAGCGGGCCCACAATCTCACGTGTATCTTGCTCCTCCATGTCGCCCACCTGCCGGAGAGCCGTATACCATTCTGGATGGTCTTCCTTCACTCGATGGAGAAACTGCTGACCGTAAGACGCTATAAGCTGCTCCCTGGATGCACGGATGACATTGGTTCCCACCAGCAGAGGGACAGAAGACCTGTACTCAGAGTCAGGTACAATAAATGCAGGAACACTGGGAAATTTCTTGCCCAACACTTCTAAGCTGATGTTCAGGACACCATGATGAGGGACGGTCTGACCTCCAGCACCTTCTATGGGAATGTTAGATGATTGAGGTTTTTGAGCTTTTAGTGAAGGATGACTGCACCAGTAGCTGTGAGTAATGCTGGTGATCTGAGAACCAGAATCAATGAGAGCACGGCACTTCAACCCATTTATCAGAACCTCGCCCTCATTTCGAGGACCTACCAAGGGAGCAGTCTCTTTGCTGGCCTTCTCTTTGGGTGGGGGGACTTGCTTTGTATCCATGGTTGCCCCAGTAACCATGGATCCTAGTGGTTTAAATGCTGAGGTGGCGGGGATGTCGCCCCACCGTCGGCAGGCGTCAATGACTGTGTAGGCACTAGCGGAGGAGCCTGCATGTGATCAGTATTTAACAGAACTGACCTACACACTCTTGCTATATGCCCAACCCGACCACATCTGTAACACACTACCTCTCTGCTCCGAAGTGCTTGACCACGAGCCTGTGATGGCGTTGGAGAAGGCAGGGCATCCGGGAGCTGTATCTTGGATTCCAATTGGAACAGCTTTTTCATCTGCTCTTCCTGATTCAAGGCCAGCTTCTTCACAATCTCCGTTAACTCTGTTAACTCTGTGGACGTCTCAGTTTCCTTTATGTCAGCCAGATGTCCAGCCACATGAACTTGAGAGAACATCTTTTTCGGACTGTGTCTGGACTGAAACGTCTTAGTCTCCCGGCTCAGGGTTCTCAGCTCTTCCTGCAGCTCTTTGAAAGTCAACAATCTGGGCTTCATAGGTGAGATTCGCATATACACTTCCTCGTCTGCCAGTCCTCGTAGAAACTGCCTGGTCAGCTTGTTGTCTCTGTCAGGAAAAGGACGGCCACCTCTTTCATCCTCTTCAACAGCACGCAGTGTAGCCTCAAGACTTATTGCATATGAACATGCCGATTCATCTGGTCGCTGGCTGCGTTCGTAGAAATCAGCCAGTGGATCCAGGGAGCTTTGTGCCTCGCTGTATTCGGCCCTCAACTCCTCAAAGGCTCTGGCTGGATTCTGCTCATGCACCGGCAGGTTCAAAACTAACTTCCTGGCCTCCCCGCTCAGGTGTCGCACTACAGTTGGGAAGCGCAAATGTGAGGGAAGTTCTATAGCATCTAGAAGATACTGCATATCTCTGATCCAGTCCTCCACCAGAATCCTACTGTCAGCGTTACCACTGAACATTTGCACATTTTTCACCTGATGGGTCTGCAGGAAACCCCCGTATGCAATTTGGGGATTTGCCACCCTGGAGGGCTGTGGTGCCATTGTCTCTTTGTGCCCTGGATAAAAGACTTGGGGCACTGTATTTGCCATCCTGGCACCAGGGACTGACTGTGTGCGGTGGGGTCCAGATTGCGTTTGATACGCTGGAGTGGAGAATGGCTGCACTTGATCAGGCCAGGGAGCAGGATGGTTGTAATCCAGTGATGCTAGATGAGTTGCGTCCTGATGACTGTAATGTCTTGAGAGGTCTGGAGGTGGTGGAGTTGACTGCAGAGGAGCCAGATGAGGAGTGTTCTGAGGCGTTTGGTGGAATTCAGGACTTGTGGGGGGCAGATGATAAGGCCTGAGCCGCGCCACTGGCTCTGGACACGCACTTTGGATGTTGCTGATTTCCCTCATTCCCTCTGTTTCTTCTGGGAAAGGTTGACCAGGGATGTCCACTACATATGAGTGTTCTGTTTCCCAATTAGACATGTTATGTGCTATAATATAGCCAATATATAGACAATTGTGGTACCAACAATTCAAGCAAATGTCACACTGCAGTATCTTCTTCTGAAACACTTTCTAACCCCTCATCAGTATAACAGCATCATTTGCAGTTACGTTGTCAAAAGTTAGCACATCTCACTACTCCTCAATGTCGACAACAGATCAAAAAGAGAAAAGTCTTAAAAGTTTGTCTCACGACATCCACCATCAAGGGGTCACGGCACCAAAGATGTAACCCAAACTTCTATGCTGGTCTGCGGCCTCGACGACGCTGCACCCGCCGGTACTCTGCGTTGTGTTTGTTGGGGTTTGATGTGCAGGGTGGAGCGAAAAGAGGACAAGTGGCTACGGTTCAGAAGCTGTGGATGGACTTTTTACTCTTTTCAACCTTTTCAACATACAGAACACGACTGCAATTAGTATAAAAAAAACATGAACAAACAATTTACAATCTGTTTTCACGAAACCAAAGAACGAAACAATTAACAACAGTTAATGATATGACACAGATTACACCACAGACGAACTGGACAAGAGTTACCGGACACAACTTAAACAACAACGACTCAGAGAACATTCAGACATCTTACCTTTTCAACATACAGAACACGACTGGCGGGTTATACCCCCCAAACCGATCAAGTGCTGCCCCCGTGTGGGAGAGCTATGACATGACCTACACCTACATATGCTCTGGCAAACCAGACTGCAAAGACTCCTACGACTGCATACAATCCCAAATCTGACGCGATGGCTGAGCGCTTCAACAGGAGGATACAACATATCTGTTTATGCCAGCACACATTACGCTCCATTGTTTTTGATTCATGGTCGAGAGGCTCGAGTTCCAGTGGACTTGTTGCTGTCATCTCACACTGACTTTGTAGATTCTCTCGTGACTCGACTGAGAGTTGCTTTTGGTGGTGAACTGCTTAACGGAGCAGATGCATATGAAAAGCAAAAACTCTACGATGATGGGACAAAGCGGCACCAACCTTATAAGGTGGGGGTGCACCCCATTGAAAGGGGCCTTTTCAGGTAGTATCTGTTTTTGACATTGATGGGGAAACTAGCCTGACTTACCGCATATGCGATGCCGATAGTCACCAGCAGGTGGAACACTATGACAGGCTAAAACCTTTTTCACTTTCCAGTTCTCCTCTTCATCCTTCCTCATTGCTGGCTGAGGGGTCGATGGGTGAAGGCGATGGTGTCATGAGTCCATGGGTTGGAGAAGAATTACAATCATCAGTTCAGTCAAAGCCCGTGGTATCCCGTACTGGACGCCAGATTAAGAAGCCTGTTCATTTGGAAGATTTTGTCACTTATGAAAGGATGATTAGTTAAAAAAAAAAAAAAAAAAAAAAAAAAACATTGTTCCTTTTTGGACAAAGTTTGAACCATGTTTGTGTATCCGGTCACTACTACGTTTTCATCTTTTGATGTGTGTAAGTTTGGGACATACAAGGTTAGATGTGTAAAATGAAGGAAATTGAATGTGTTTGTGCATTGTTTTACACATTGATTAGAAACGGGGACGTTTCTTTTCCTGGGGGGCGAGAGATATGTAAGGTATTCTTGTGTATGTTATAGTTGATGCATATCCTACTGTTGGGTAGTCTTTTATTTTTTAGGGAGAGGAAGTGACGTTCTCACTGTTGGGTGTTGAAGTTGGCGACCGGGAAAGAAGAAAGAAAGATGTGTGTTACACACTTGAGAAAACTACACTGCGTTCCAAATTATTATGCAAATGATGTTTTTGTTTGATTTTCCAAAATACTTGATGTGAATAACGGTCAACATAATTTTCAAGTCCTTAGCTGTCGAAATTTATTTCAAATGTTATTGAACAAAACTCCTAATGAAAACAGTATTTAAAAACAAAATAAAAAACTTAAAACGCACTGTTCCAAATTATTATGCACAACATAGTTTTAAGACATTTTCAAGTTTGTAAAGAACCTAAAAATGGTAATTTGTTGAATTTACAGCAATATAAGGTCATGTTTACTAAAATAAAAAGCTATTACAATCCAAAACATCTTAACAGGTCAAGTTACATGTTAACATAGGACCCCTTGTTTGATAGCAGCTTCACAATTCCTGCATCCATAGAACTTGAGTTTATAGACAGTTTGTGCTTGAATGTCTTTGCAGGATGTCAGAACAGGACAAAAGACTTTCGTCTGACTGATAGTCTGTTTGTCTGCTATGGAGGAAACCTGAGAGGCAAAGCTGTCACTTCACAGCGTCTTGCCCACTGGGTTTGTATGGCCATATCTGCTGCATACTAAGCTGAAGGCTCTGTGGCCCCAGAGGGCCTCAGGACTCATTCAACTAGGGCCATTTCCTCTTCTGCTGCGCTTTTCAGAGGTGCTTCCATGGAAGACATCTGTCAAGCTGCTTCTTGGTCATCTGCTTCGACCTTTGCTCAGAACTATCTGAGAGATATGATGGACACTTCAGTGGCTCACACTGTTTTGTCTGTTCGGTGATCTTCGACCATGGCTGGACCCTCTGGTCGTTGATTTGGTTCTTTCCTGTCAGGTCTTTGGTAAGGCCATGCTGGGGGTGAACTAATCTCTACGACCTTCGCTGCGGTTTTTAACCAATAGCGAAGACTGTTAGAGGGCGGAGCACATATGAAATAGAAATGATGGTTACTCACGTAACCCAGGTTCTATGAATATGTGCGTAGCCCTCTAACTGGCTGCCCAGCAGGCCTGTTTCCGCTGAGTTCCAAAAGGAGCAGAGCGGCGGGAGCAGGGGAGAGTTATACGTGGTGGGTGGTGCCTTCCTGGGCGGAGAGCCAATCAATCTAAGTCTCAGGCCGATGTCAGTGCCTCGATGTGGATTAACCAATAGCGAAGGTCGTTAGAGGGCGCACATATTCATGGAACCTGAGTTACGTGAGTAACCATCATTTCTTCTTGTTGCTGTTCGCCCCATTGTGTGTGTAGCGATGTCAGAAGCCCCGTAGTCTGGTAATTGCGGTAATCTATATTCAATTCAGGATGAATTTTTGTCGATATTTTTGTGCCCTGAGATCGTATCAGCTGTGCACAATTGCGCACGTGCGCAGCTTAAAGCGAACATTGCTCCAGTATCGCCCTCAAAACATAGGCGGCCTGTGGGAGGACAACAAAAACACAGAAGAATGAAATTGAGATCATGAAAAAAAGTGTTTTCTGTTTCAGTATTAGTGACCAAGTTTCTCAATTTTTAAGTTATATTATATTATCAAACGTCTAAACAGTAGAACATTATCCCTGTTTAAAAAAAAGGTTACAAAACATAATTGGTAGTAGAGTAATACTAAAACATCTTGTGAAACGTGTTTTCTTTTTTTAATCTCTAAAATATCAAACAGATGAGGGAAATACTTCTAGTTTTCAGTAATAGTACAAATGAGTTGTGTGAGTAGTTTTTTTTTTTTTTTTTTTTTTATTATATGCGCTATTTAAAGCAGATGATTTTTAGTTACCAAAGAAATACTTTTTTTCCCTAAATGTAGTCAAGCAGTTTTTTGCCAACAGTCATGATACTGCTACGGGAACTGACCTGCATCCACAGAGTCCCAGAACCTTTGAAATACTAGGATGTTTCTCAACGTCTGCTGATAGGGAAGGGAGTTATCTGGTGGGTGAATCTTCAAAAAACAAGATCTTAAAAAGGCAATCTCAAGATATTGTGAAAAGTCACAATAATATTCCACATCCACTCTCCTCCTCATGACGGCAGTAGCGCATACTCATCATTGAAAATAATTGGAACCAAACACTGTAGATGAAAATAAATCTGATTGTCAAAAAAGAATCAAACATCTATCAGCCTAATGAAGGCGAAACTACGTGAGTTATCAAACATCCACACACATACAGTAGCAAGTCCAAGACTGCTACGCTGTTCAGTGACTCCCATTCTCAGGCATCAATCCACACAGCCGGAGAAGGACGGTGATCAGAAACCTTCACTGCTGCACAGTTATTAGTTTCCGGCATCCATCTGACCCTCTGTGGAGAACTTCCTGGGACAAGATGCTGTCCTCCAGGCAGGATCAAGTCTCTGGCCAAAACCTGGTTCGCTTATGTTCATGTGTTGTGAGCCGAATGGGCCTTGTCTCGAGACAGGGTCTGCATGTGAGAAGCCCCTGAGAAAGTTAAGGTCTCAGGGGGAGCGATGTTGGAGGATGTGGGCCCAGTCATTTGCCCACATCCTCCCATTCTGAGTCATGGTCTCATTCAAGCCCTTCCAGACTCCTTAGGTGTCGTTCTGCTGCATCTGCCGCTCCATCTTCTCCCTGAACACTCTTCCTTCTCGGCCGTCTCTGTACCTCCTTCAACTCTTCTTTGTCACCAGAAGCATAAACCCTCTTCTTCTCCTTCCGGAGAGCTTTAATGGCCGGTGTCAACCAGGGTTTGTTGTTCCCAAAATGCCGCATAATCCTGGTGGGTACAGTGTTCTCCACACAGAAGTTGCTATAGTCTGTGACGGTGTCAGAGCTGTACTTTGACAGTCCACATGCAGAAGGTGGAATATGTCCAACGCGAAGGCGACCGCCATGTCCTGTGTTAGTGCTGTGATCAAGGGGGCTGCTGAGACTAAATGCCATACCCGTGCCTTTCTTCATTACTTCATAACTACTGCAGCATTCTGAAACAAGACCTGATGTTGATAGCTGTTATGTATTTGCAAAAATACTATGGTATTTTATTTTTATAAAATAGAAGCACTACTTTTTGTTGGGTAGAAATACAGCAATCGTGCATAAGTGATTCGCCTGCCCATTAATACATGTGTGTGTTTGTAGTCCGGTAAAATAAAGGGATGCAAAAGAGTATCACTGGCTGAGTTCCTAATTGTTTGCATGCACGTCGGGAACATAACAATGGTTATTAAAATAAATAAAAACAAAAAACAACACATGGAGGACACATTTTTCCACAGAAATTTCCGCCACTTGTTCAACAATTAACTTATGTAGTAATCAGTCATCATACATAATACAACATTGGCATAAATACACAGAATGTCAAGTGCATATTTTCAAGCTATTCCCTCAACATTCACTCAGTATAGAAAGTGTTTTTTCATTCAAATTATATACTTTTAAAAGCAAATACAAATAAATAAACATACAAAATGTATTTTTAAAATACAAGATAAATAGCCATAAAATGTACATCCTGTACCAAAATTTACATTACAAACATATTTGGGAAAATTAGCAATTACAATTATCAAATTACAAATGCAGTTTTATTGACAATTGCAAGTAATTTTTTTACGTATCCCGTGCTGGATACACTATTCGATATCGACAGTCTGGCTGTCCTTTTTATTGTTCTCTACCACAAGCTCATTTCTGCTTTCGCTGTGGTTTCCTTGTAGATGACCTAGCACTGAGTCATAGTCATCCTCTTCATAGTTCTCTGGGATCTCCTCCATAGCAGGCAGCCATTTGGTTGAAGGAACTGAGACTGGCAGTAACACATGCGTGGGGAGGGCCTTCACAGTCAGGACTGGGTTAGCGTGAGGTTTGCTGTGGCTGCTGCTATGGTAGTTCAACTTGCTGTTGGATTTCAAGGTGTGGTACCTGCCAATCTGGATCTGTTTGGATGACTCTAGGATGCTTCCTAGATTTTGAAAGTGAGTGTTCGCAGCCCAAGGCCACACCCCCTGTTGGTGAGCAGATGCACATTGTTTCCTTGGTAAATGGCCTCTTCTGTGAACTAAAGATCCAGTCAATGGAAACCACTCCCCACTGAGACTAGTCCCTTTTGGGTTATCATTTACTTGGTCGAGAGAATCCTGACCCTGAGGAGGCAGAGGTCAGCAATGATGCAGGATCATCAATTCCATCCCCATCGATTCCTCTATTCTCACCATCCACCTCCACGTCCTTCCCAAAAGTGGAGAAGCTTTGGTTGACTGAGGTGTTTGTGCAAAGTTGTCTGGGCTTTTCCTGCCATTGGTCTGTTGGCCAGTGAGCTTCCGGAAATGCAAGAAGAGGCATCCAACACTGGTCGGAGTGTCCCAGGACCCTACAATCTTCTGTACACAACCTCAGTGCTGCAGGGACAAGGTGAAATTCTGGTCAATTATATCTCAGGCACCCACAGGCAATACATTCTGATAACAGTCATTCATTTGTATTTGCACAATATGTAATTGCCAACAGATGATGATTAGAATGAAAAGTGAAGCTAAGCTTTTTTCAGTAACAAGTAAACTTACGTGCTACTCTTTTAAAACCAGTAATCAGGTTATAGTTACTTATCAAAGTCACTACGCATTAACTTTTTGCTATTTTTGGGAAGGAAAATTTGTAATATTTGTATTTTTATATTTGCTTTCTTTGCTTTCTATTTGGGCTGGTGCTTTCTGTCTTTGCTTTCTTTGCTGTCTCCTTGTGAGGAAGTGGATCTTCACTAAAAACCTTTGGTGCTCCTACTACACAATGTGCATGTCAAAGTGTTCCTTTGAAGCAGTTCTTCTCAATTATTTTCTGCTGCGCCCCCCATCGGGAAGAAATAAACATTTCCCGCCCCTCCAACTCTTTGCTCCCTCTGCAAATAGTACTATTTTTCTATAAAATTATTATAAGTTCACCTCAGCATAACATTGTAAAAGAGTTAAAGTGCATCAATTTGCAAAAAAAAATCATGAGTGGATGTGAAATTACACTTTAGTCTAGTATGGCAAAAATGTTCCGAGGTCACATGCTCCCCACCTGGCATTGCTCCACCCCCCAGGGGGGCCTGCCCCACTATTTGAGAAGGACTGAATAGGATGACTTCGCAGCACCCTTGGAAGGCTGGAATGCAGACTCAACCTACAAAGGACACTTCTAGGTATTGTCTGCAGTCAGCCTTTACTGTTGTAAACCAGTTTTGCTTCTGTGAACTCTGACTCATTTGAAGTAAAATTTCCCTTTGCTCTCAAGTTCACTGATCTCTGGTCATTTCTTTCAGGAATATCAACAAAAATAAAAACAGTTTATAAATGTCAAAATGCCAAAAGATGATAAAATGTAAAAAAAAAAAGATTATTTTTGTTTGCCGTTCCCGCCAAAAATGGGCTGCTGAAGAAACCCAGAATGTGGCAAATGTAATGACAGAATTGTGCTTTACATAGATCATTGGCATGTATGAGCTCAGACAACAAGTGAAATGCACCATGCCACAATGCTCAAGACCCATACAGTACTTGACTTAAAAAAACAACTTTGCCTGGCCAGGTAATTTTATATAGCAGTCATGTGTCATCAGATTGTTTATCTAAAATCTAACAGCTGTTTCATCTCCCCGTAACGCATATAATGCCGGAAAAGAGAATGGCTGCTTGCAGGGATTTAAATGGTTTGGTGGTGATGAGAGTGTGTGATGAGGGATGGGCTGAATATAGCGTATCAGAGCCCTCACCAAGCAGTCTTTCCATAGGTGACACCGTGCCAGCTTCATCGTCACTGTCCCCGGCCTCACTGTCCCCACGTCCACTGTCTTTCAGACTGAACTTGTCCATCTCATTCAGGACATACCTACAACAGCAGAGATATACATTTTTGTTGAAATAATTAGCAGATATAAATGGACATGAAATTTCTTCAGAGAATATCTTACAAGATAAGCACACATTAAAATAGTAAAGAACCCAATGTAGCAAAACAACTTAAAATATCATCAATGTCTATGTTTAAAATTCAGTTTTTATAGATAAGTTTAAAGCCCGTTTCCCTGGAATAGAATATATATTATTGGTTTCAAAGTCAAGGCTGGGTTACTGCATCTCTCGTTTGTACTCCATTAACTTAGATTGCAAATGTCTGTTTTTGAAAGGTGTTCTAGTTTGATGCTGTATTTGGCATCTCCTCCTACTCGAGCTGAGTGCAAGTAGAAGCACCACATATCTTCAGGTAGATTGTTGGAGCTGTGTTGCTGGTGGGAGTCAATACGTTGTCTGAAATGGATCTGGATGTGAGGACACTTGCTTTTTTTTCATTTTCTTTAACTTCTAGCAACTTTGATTAATTCTCTGTAGTATTTAAATTGCACATAAATTAACAATGGTTGTCTTGCTGCACATTTTATTTATCCATTGATGGCAAAAGTATTCTGAAAGCTGCTTTTTAAAAGTAAGCTGTAAAAGAAAAGTGTATCTTTCAAGTCAGTTTCTTTCCAAAAATTCCATTTCATTCACATTTTGAATCTTTTTCTCGATTTAAATTTTGATAAGGAATCTGTGGGGGAAAAAACTTCAAATTAAAGCCATATAATTGTACACAAATTTGCTGTGGGATCATGTTTCTTCAAATCAGCAGAAGAGGTTTTACATGAGATCATGCAAATGTTGTACAATTAATTGAATTGTAAGTAATATAATAATATGTTTTGCTTTGTTTAGTTTTAAGTTGAGTTATAAATCTGGAGGTACACAATATTGGTATCATCAAGAGATGCTAGTACAACAGTCACGCCTTGAGAACTTTAGTGTCTTCTGCACAGCAGTTGAAATACACATAGTGATGTTGGATGTAGTTTGAATATAGAACGGGAGCAAAAATGGAACCAATTGAAATTAGTCTTTTAAAGTGCCAGCCCTAGATACTGTAGCTAGCTGTTGCATCTGACTTCCACCATGGCAAAGGAAAATTACAGAAGCATTGTTATTTCTGGAGATATCAAACCATAAATGGGTGTTAGTGTGTGTTACCTGTAGCTCTTTGAGTATTTGTTGCCACGGAAGCTTGGACGTGGATGATACTGGCCCTGATGAAGCATGGACAGAAGCTGAGAGACTTGCTATAAGCCAGCGAGAACCAAAGATGTAAAAAAGAAAATGACAAAGAAAAAGAAAATTATAAATGGCGAGGGCGGACAAATGTATTCAGTAAATCAACAAAAGAAAGTTTGGTGCTGATGGTACATGACTTTTGCCATGCTATGCTTTTAAAAGTAAAAAAAAAAAGTTACAACAAATGTTTCAAATATTGCAATAAAATATAATAATTGTAAATTATGTCTCTCACCTCCACAGGTGGTGTGGAAAGCTCCAGAGCAAAGTTATCTGCCACAGTGTTGGATGATGTGGCAACCATGCTGGGTGACTGATGGCTGAGGTGGATGTGCCCCCTTCCTAGGGAGCTGTCAGAAAATGGATCTTGATGGGCTGGCAGAGTCCCTTTAAGCGCTGAGACCAGGGTTATATCAGCCTTTTGGAGCTGCTTTGTGGGCTTCTTGGGGTGGTCCTCGTAGCCGTTCTCCACAACACAACTGTTGTGGTTGTGCCGTGTGTCCTTTTCACAGTTGTAGCAGGCAGTAGCAAACATAACCATGACGACGAGCAGCAAAGCACAAATAGACCCCAAAGAAATTATAAGAATAAGTGACAGATCTAGTATATACTGGGTGCTGCCTGTGGGATACAGTGGGGGAAGAATGTACATGTTCTCCTTTAGAGTGAGCCTCAGTGTTACTTCGGTTGAGAGATGACTTATCCCTCTGTCCCGCACCTCAACTATTATTTCCATTACATCTCTTGGAAACTGCTCCAAACTTGCATTTGTTCTTAATTCACATCGCTGGGGGTCCATCATGAAAAGCCCATCATCATCTCCACTAATAACAGTGCAAAATATCTCTCCATTGGCACCAGCATCCCGGTCTGTGACCATCAGAGCGGTAATCAGCTGACCAGGAGATGCATACCTCCAAACAAGAAGTTCCGCTGTGTGATTCTGAAGAGATGGGGACAGTATGGCAGGTGGATTGTCATTTTGATCCAACACAGTCAGCAGAACGGTTGTGTTTGCGGACAGCACTGGATTTCCACTGTCCCGAGCCTGAACACTGAACCTAATGAGGCTCACGTCCTCGTGGTCAAAGCTGCGCAGGGCATAGATGGCCCCGTTTGAGGGGTCAATTGTGACGTAGGTGGAGATAGGACTCCCATGGACTTGAGTGTCTAAGATGGAATAAGTGACCTGGCCGTTGGTTCCCAGATCAGGATCTCGTGCAACCACTGTCATTATGTATCCCCCAGGCGAGTTGTTCTCAGACTTAAAGACTTCATAGTGGCTCTTCTCGAAATGAGGAGGATTGTCATTTTCGTCCAGCACCTTCACAATGAACTGTTTGACGCTTGTAAGGCTTGGGGAACCCTGATCTTCTGCAACGACTGTTAGGCTGTATTCAGACCTGGTTTCTCTGTCTAAAGAGACATTAGTTAAAATCATGTAGTTCTTCTCATAAGTCCTGTGGAGCCTGAAATGTCCATGACCATGCAGTTTGCACAGCACCTCGCCATTCAGTCCAGTGTCACTGTCATCAACGTGTACAAGAGCAATGAAGGTGTCCATAGGTGCACCTTCTGAAATATATGCCACCTCTTCTTTGCCTGGAGTCATAAGGTTTATTTTTATCTGTGGTTCGTTGTCATTGACATCTACAACCTTCACCAGAATTTTGCAAAGACCTGGAATAGAGTTTGGACCCATATCTTGGGCCTGGACATCCAGTTCGTAAGTTGCTGTGTTTTCATAGTCCATTTTTTTGATAAGGGTTATATGTCCGGTTTCTGGATTTGTTTTGAACGTTTGAAGTATTTTTGGCGAGACATGAGCACTAAAAGCGTAGATAATTTTACCGTTGCTTCCTTCATCTGGGTCAGTGGCATTAAGGTCAATAATGAGAGTGCCCACTGGAGAGTTTTCAGCCAACTCAACCACAAAAACCTGTTCATCAAATGCTGGGCTGTTGTCATTGGAGTCAGAAATGTCTATTTTGAGAAGAGTGGATCCAGACTTGGATGGTATACCATTGTCTGAGGCTGTGAGCTGCAGTTGGTAGCTGGACTGCATCTCCCGGTCCAGCTCCTGCATCACCACCAGCTCTGCATACTTGGCTCCATCCATCCTTGTTCTGACCTCGATATCAAAGAAGCTATTAGGGGTGAGAGAGTAAGTGTAGAGAGAGTTTTCCCCAACATCCGTGTCCACAGCACCATCCAGCGGAACCCGTGTCCCCACCGACACGCTCTCTGAAATCTCGATGGGCACAGTGGCTCGAGTGAAGTATGGAGAGTTGTCATTGATGTCTAACACCTCCACCTCTACATGGAAAAGCTGAAGATACTCCGTGGGCAGTGTCAACACATCAAACGCAATGGAACAGTTCAAATTCTTTCCACATAGCTTTTCTCTGTCAATTTTGCTGGCAATGCTGATTTCTCCATCTTCCTCTCGGACTCTCAGTAATGGTACACTTACCCGCTGCATTGCATGAAATTGAAAACTAGAAGTTTCTGGAAATTTGGAAAGAACTTCAGCAACGTCGTCCTTTAACCGTGCTATCACAGTGCCAACATTCTGCTCCTCGTACACTTTATATTTCAGAGTCTTGCAGGTGATGCTTTGAAAAAATAAAAACAAAAAAAACATTTTGGATAGTGCAGAGAGAAATCCAGTTCCATCGATTGGTTTGTTTCGTGACTCCATCTTCTGCGCTCTGGCGGGGCAATATTTGTCCAGGGGAGGAGAATTCCGCTTAAATGCTTGGCATGTTGACTTCTTCAGCTGTTCGTCCTTCTATCCAAAAATATTGTACTCCAAAACAAGTCTTTTTTAAAACGCTTTCCTTCTTCTGAGCAGTCCTGTGGAGAGTATCACTCATAGAAGTCCTCGGTGCAGCTTGCGCCCTGCCTGAGTGAGCAAGTGATAGCAATAATTTGTGTCTGCCTGTGTGTGCATACCCGGCTGCCGTCTACCGTCTGCCATCTCCCTTCCCCCATTCCAACTGCTTCTTGTCTCAGACAAAAACACACCCCTTTCCCAATCTTTGCAACACCCCGTTTCACTAGTCACCACTATTATTTAGGCAACATTTGCATCACCCTACCAATTACACATATTGGGTTGCCTCAATGGATTGAAGTGATTTTGCACTGCTTTGGAAACAAATGAAATAGATGACCAGATCATTCTAATGCCAACCTGGTCAAGAAAGTCCTTGCTGGTCTCAAACAATGGTTGTGATTCTCTTATGTTGTTCAAATTACAACATATAGATCCTATCCTCAAAAGATAAACAAAGGTGAACATCACATTTGATACTCTTTAAAGGCAGAAAGAGGCACCTAAGTGTGCCTTGAATCTAAAGCTTGACATTGTGCATTGCTACCAGAAGTATGGAAGCTGACAGTAATGTCTTTATTTGTAGCATCGTTCTTCGAATAATGGAGTCTTACAATACAGATTAGAGGACATCTCAAAATTACCGACGGCCTCACAATCATTGGCTGTTTCGGAGAAAGGATGTTACTGGATTTTATCAGCATAATAAATTCCACCGAATCGCGTGGCCACCTGCTTCAGATCAAATACTTAGACGTGGGGCAGGCTGTTATATGCATGAAGTCCTGACTTTTTAATAACTAAATAACTAAACAATGGTTTGTTCCAATTGATTTGCTTCCAATTGATTTGCTAAATTTGAGCCTTAAGTTTTCATGGCATATATGTCCAAGTAATTATTTAAGAAAATAACCAATGAGAATGGTCATTTAAATTTGTGTTCATTCTTTTCTCAATTTGTACTGCAAAAAACTATCGCAATGTTACACTGTGCCCGAATTGTTTTTGATCAAATTTGTTTGTTTTTGTGTTGTTTTCTTTTTTTATTTTATTTTTATTTTCATTGTGTGTTTCCTATCATGGACCTTGTTTCGTCTTTCATGTAGTTTTGTAAGGTTACTATTTCATTTCACACTGTGATTTCACAGTTATATGTGGTCAGTCATCTTCCTTATCATGACTTACTTAAAAAGAAAGTTATGACTATTTAAAAAAAAAGTAGATCATGTTTGCAGTGGCCATGTGATTGTGTGCAGAAATTGTGCATTTCATATTAAAATCTCCCTCTATGTTGAGGTAACAACACAAGCTTAGAAAGCAGAATAAATGTCACCCTGCTGGCTGATGTGGAAGATGTCGAGTTTGCCCTGGGGATTCTTAATTTGCAGGGAACACTTCTAAAGGGTCAGGGAGGATCAGATACTTTGTTATTGAAATGAAGGAGGGATGCATCATGACAAAGGGACATAGCAGGTGGAGAGAGTTGACTTACCCACCCCCACTCCCAGGGGAGAGTCAATGTGCAACATGGGTGAAAACCTGTCTCATCTGGGTGCTTCTGCCATCTGCCCTTTAAAGATCTCAATCCTACAACGAATTTATGATTTAATATGAAAAATAAACCAAGAAATAGAATTAGAGCAAAAACATTGTGATAAATTCTAATACCGACTGGGTCTACCTGGTACGTTCATGAAGGATGTTTCCTTTTGGAAACACGTGTCAGGCCAGGAGGTAGGGTGTGGTAGGGGGCTGAGCGTAGTGCACAGAAGTCGGTGGATTGTATAGGCATGCTAACAGCTGCAGCACCACCCCATTGTCATGCTGTTTCCTTTTGTGAGGTGGCACATGTCTGCTATTGAGACCGCCACCAAATACTGACACTGCTAAATTAAAGCAGTGAGCCGATAATTAAATGTAGCCATGAACCTAATCCAGACCTGGGAAAAGTGTGGCTCGGGGACCGTATGCTCGTATTTTCGTGGCCCTTTTGACGTCAGACTGAAACTATAACTCATATGTTGTCATTTTTCTGCTATTTTGTGTTCTTTCTCTTTGGGTCACCACCGCCATTCAGCAGTAAATATAGCATGTTCTTGTTTGAAGACTGTCATATTTTCTTTTTTTCATTGGGCATTTTTGTGTGTTTTACACACACATACATTGAAGGAATATTGAAAATACGTTTAGAAATAAATTGCCTTTTCATCTTGAACTCCACAGTTATGTTGATTTATATTCAAAGGGTATAAAATGGAATATTTCAACAGGTTTCATCCCATGAAACCTGTTGAAATATTCATTTGTCCTTGTTACTTCAGTATATATTTGGGATATTTTTCCATCATGTTTTGCAGATGTCGCTGTCTTTCTTTTGATGATGGCCCCTCACAACAGTTACCTATGTTATCTAGGTTATCTATCTATCTATCTATCTATCTATCTATCTATCTATCTATCTATCTATCTCACCCCATAATTGTGCTTTCACCAACAAAACTGCTGTTTGTTTCTTTATGTTTATTGAAATGTATGACATTAATTAAATAAATGAAGACTGAAGTAAACAAACTGTTTTGGTATGTTCTACTTTTGTTTGGGTTCTTGCTGTATTTGTATGTCCTCTTTGTTCTGACAGTACTGCCTCCTACGGCACACACCTGGGATAGCACTAAAACCACTACACAAACGTCGAACCACTACATGAATGAAGTCGTATCCATCTCAGCGGCTTCAATCAGTGTATACAATCGTGAATAATCACACTCTATTCTATGAACGCTGTTGGATGTGGACAAGCCGATCAACACCACACTGCACACGGGTATGCAGAACTGTTACATTAATAGGTTATTGTATATATTATGCCAGATGAGGTGCCCATTTGACACAAGCTTGCAATCACTGAAACAATTTTTTTCTCCACTAAATAGTGATAGAAGGTGTTTTTGCACCTTGTTACTGCACTTAAACTGCACTGTAATTTATAGAATAAATTTATAGAATAAATTACTCACAGAGTTGTGACTCAATGGCATCGGTATCACCATGGACCTTAGTGACGTCTCAGATGGCAACTTGTTTCTGACCCTGTTCTGAAGAGCTCTTGAGATAGCACCCAATGTGTTGGTCTGTTTATTTTTTGGCAAGGGATATTTATCCTTATATGTTTTGACCATGGTGTCTCCTGTAATGAATGTTTTAAAATTCAAATCACCAGTGCAGTCAGGGGTCTCCAACTGAATTGCTGCCAGAGCTGCATGAGGGTTTTTTTTTTGCACATCGAAGCTCATTTGGTTCCATTTCTAGCATGTAATTCAAGCCAGACACCACTTAAATAATTAACATTAAGGTCTTTATCTATTTGCACTGGAAATGCACTTGCTTTCCATCCACCTCAATGTTGATGTACCTTGAAGACCAATAGAAGAATAGAAGGCTCATTTAAAAAAGCCCATGAGCCCCAGATATGTGACACAAAGTTGGTTTCAATAAGTCATCTCCACAAATAATGCGTGCCTTGAATATGTTGGCCAATGTGCTTGTCTTGAGGTGAACCAGCATTCAGTGAAGGGTTAAAAAGGTTGCACCTTTTGTGTGTGTCGTGTTCAATATAGGTAACTCACAATACTGTCACGATATTTGGCCCACGACAACAATAATATCTCGACACAGTATCTGCAATGTCCGTTCATCAATTAAAGCATCAATGCGTAACATGTAGACATAAATACATTATTTTTCTTATTTCCTGAGATGACAGGTTTCAGTATGAACAGTCAAAAATCCTGAAGTCAGATGCTCCAGCTCTCTGAGCAAGCCGCCCAGAGGCATGTTCTGAGAGTGGCATCACTGGCCCAACTCCAACCCCACCGTGACACTTTACAGCAGAGCGATACTTTGTGTACTTTGTGTGCAAAAATGACTTGTTCATGTTGTAACACAATTATGGATGTCTGCTGTTTCTTGTATTGCACTGTCAAAGCGTACTGTGAACATATAGCCAAACCGATTAGCCACGATGCTCATAATCGCACTCATCATGTTAGTCAATATATTGTAGGAAAAAAAAGAGAGTTTGTCCTGGACTTGTAAGGTTTGTTTCTACCGCTGGTCTTGGGAGTGTTATCAATTGTGGGGAACCTATTTATGAGATGCGAACAAACGTATAAGCGTCTATTACTCATCTTATTGTGTTTATCGCAGTATAGTGAACATTTCACCAGCAAAATGGATTAGCTCTGATATTAGCCACTAGAGGCTAACATCTGCTTATCAGACAGATAAAAATAGTTTAGCTGATTCATTGCCATTAGCATTGTATATGGTCCATCTGGTTTGGACAAGTGTAACAGGTTATACCTCATGTTCTAGCTGTAGATGCTGCAGCTGAGTCCACTGTCTTCCTCTGCAGACCTGCTACACTATACAGATTTATTTCTCATAACTACAAGCGGTTTGTTGTCATCAATTCAGTAAATGTCCAGTAAATGTTTGTTCATTCGGAAACATTTGAAAAAACAGTTGAAATAAAGTTTTATTATCTGGGTCGGTCAGCTGCTTCAACCTCTTGCTGGATCCTGGCTTTCCTCACTGGCTGCATGATGCAGTTCAATTCCTGATTTTGAATGATAGATGTTTGACAGTGTTGTGTATATTGCCATCTGTGATTAAATATCACCACAGTCTTTCCTCATAAATCAACCTGGGATGGGGCAGGACAGGAGACCCAGCTTGCAGTTACACTCATATACCAGCGGTGCTGCCAAAAGCAAATATTCTTAAACTACCCAATGCCACTTTAACACCTTGAGTTCATGGAACAATTTCAAGAAATTCTATTTATCAGACTGTGATCTTGATTTAATCCCGCACCGACCAATGCATTTCAAGATAGAGCATGATGATGGAGTGTCGATATAAACTTAAGAGTCCCAGTGAACAGGCGTACTAGGATATGTTGATATGTTACTAGGATATGTTGGTGAATGGGAAATACAGATTTTGAATTGGATATCCTGGGTAATCCACAATGTGTGTTGGAATAAAATGTCAATATTTGCCTTCAGTGTATCGATTATATATTGTGACAGAGAGCACAACAAAATATTGCAACATTGATTTATTTTCCGCTTATATATTTTAGATTGCATGACTGTTAAGGAGGCTCATGGGTTTCTGTTTACCCTGCAAGTATTGAAACATAGACTGTGATTGAGCATGGCCCTTTGCACACATGTGGCATATGCTGATCTGACACCAGATCCCTTCTTTTTGTAACTGTACAACACCCACTTCATCACCACACCCTCTTTTCAAACTGAAAAATGATCAGAACCTGCCCACTCTTGGTCATAGTGTTGTACCTTCTGTACAAACACATCAGCTCCCTGCTGCGCAGTAAAGTCCACCACTCTTTCTACATCCTTGGTGAACACATAACACAGACTCACAGTAGCTAAGGATCTTCCAGCTGTGGGATAACTTTATTTATACTGTGCATATATGGAGCATTGTTACGTCGAGTATGATTTCAAAGAAGCACGAGCAGCTTGTTTGTATGACTCACTGCAAAGCTGCACTTACTGATCACTGGAGCACAACTTGTCTCAGATATTACACGAAGGCGAGACTCGCCTGTTGTGCAAGATTTCCATCCTCTTCTTTTCTTATGAGTCTCAGGTGTTTTCTTCTATGTTCAGTTTGGGGTCTGGTAATGGCTTATGCAATACAAATCTGTACAACACAAATTGAAGCTTTCATTTACTAGTTTAATTCATCATAGAATAGAAAATTATTGGTCATTCATGCGCATTCATTATGATATACTGTTGATTTACAAGAAAGCTCACAGCAAATGCAAAATGCCACAACAAATGCAAACACAGAAACACAACAACAATAAATCATCCACAAAAGCCACTACATTACGACATAAACAACAATGGAAGTTGGGGACGGATTGCTGTTGCCAGGGACCAAATAACCTTGGGAGAAAGTGGCGAATGATTTTGGAAAAGTAAAGTGCATAGCTGTCGCTTTCTGGTTTTCAGTACTGTGCTATCCGTTAGGGAGCAGCTGCAGTCAAAGAGAGCGAGACAGTTTATGAGCAAAAACTTTGTTGAGCAAACTCAATCCGTCTGAGAATCAATAACTAAGGAGATTTTTTTTTTTTCACAAAAGCCCGTCTAACCAGCATAAGCCTCCGGTGTGGCCGTGGTTGGTTGGTGAAGTTAATGTGAGTGAGCAGATGCAGCCGCTAAAACTGACGCAGAAGCATCAGCACCAGCTGGTGAGGCAGACATTTGCTGATCTTCACACTGCTGACCCACGACTGTGCCCCCACCTACAGCTCCAACCACATAATCAAGTTCGCCGACGACACGACTGTGGTGGGCCTCATCTCCAACAACGACGAAGCCCCCCCGGACATTTTACACACCCGCCTCACCCATCAACATCACCAGAGATCCCTCCCACCTATCCCATCCCCTCTTCAGTCTCCTGCCCTGTGGACGAAGGTTCCGCAGCCTCAGAGCCCACTCCAATAGGCTGTTAAACAGCTTCGTCCACCAAGCTGTCAGGATGTTGAACTCTGCTTCTGTATGGAAGTCAGTTATCAATGAGTCATGAAATGATCATGAAAAAAAACCTCTCATATATTGGATCAGAATTTAGAGAAATATGAGAAGTTTTATGCAGTCTGTCAGCAGTCATGTGGTCAGAAAGTTTTGACAAGAAGGGCACAGCTTCCTTCAAGAGACTGTAAGCATGCGCTGTTCTACCTACCTACACATGTACACACACCATGGAATTAAAGGAAAGATGGGTGATGTCACAAATATCAAGATGAGGGGTTGAAAAGAGTAGGGGTTGAAATCTCTAAACCCTCAGGCGTGCATTTAATAACAACGGCATATCTTATCCAGTGTCTCCCCATCAGCTTTACTGATTTGGTGAAAGTGAGCATCCTGGAAATTGAGTTCATAACCTTACACATGAAGCTACATGGCCTGTTACGACTAGCCATTAACATGAATATGCCACAATCAGCGCCACGCCAGAGCCTTGTCTGGGGAATCCCTGATTGAATATAAATAAATGTTAATATTGTAATTAACCCCTCAAGTCAAGTGTGAAACATTAGTACCTCCAAGTCCTTGCCTGTTTTTTTCTGTCCATTGGCCTGGACATGTTGTGTGTTTTGTGCAATATTGAAATGGAAGATTAAATTAGCAAATATGAAACATCTCAAATGAAAGCTAAGCAAGAACAAAGGCAATTTATAGGTGATTAGAACGATAAAGTCTTTGGTGTGTAACCTCAGGATTGGAATGTACTCTTGTCCGCTAAATCCCGTCATGCTTTTTGCATAAAGGAAGTCTACAAAGAGAATCTGCCTCTCAGCTGGCTCGATGACCTAGAGAGGACAGCCGTTTTCCAGTCAGCATATAATTTCTGTTGCTGTGCATCATATTGCCACCATAAAAGCTTTATAAGATTTTTTTTTTTTTCAAGAAATTCTTCATAGTTGGTAACTATCACACATTTGCAGCTGTCAAGTCAAGTCAACCAGAATCAGAAACCTGAGGCCTTTTGATAGAAAACAAAATATTCACAGAGCATCATGGAGAGAGCTCTTATCAGTCCGAATTCGGCCCGTTAACCCTGACATGTCCTTGGGGACTGTGAATCCCTGATCCTCATCCCCAGTGTTCCTGACAGCTTTTCTCCAGTTTGGCCCAGAGGTTGGTGATGGTTGTGGGACGTCACAGAACCACAGAAGCAGGAACACGATGGCGATTGCTACCCTGGTTTGGCATATCACAGTTATTCTGGAACCATATAATCCAGGTATTCCAAGTTGGCGGAAAGGGTGCTATGGACGAGGCTGGTGTCTTTCGTCGTTCATATTGGAATGTTGTCAGCTGCTTCTAATCGGAAGGTGGCACGCTCTTCTATGATTTATTTCCTCTATTATGACTTTGGGGTAATCCTCATCCCCATGCAGCTAATAGTGTTTTTCTAACAGTGTTATTCGTTGGGAGAGTGGATGAGTGGAAGTTAAAACGTATGCGCAATCTCATACTCATGTACACAAGCACAAGAGGGAGACATGAACCATGGCAAAGACCCGAGAAGAAGAGAGAGTCTTGTGGGGTCAGAGTGTGACCCAAGCTTGTTCGCACTGAGACAGTGTATCCGAGAGGTGAAAGGAAGACGCTACACTTTCAACTATGCAGAAAAGAAAAACTGACGATGCTATGCCATTTGAGCTTCATACGGCGATTCCAGCAACTCAAGTCGACACAACTAGGCTACCGCGGCAGTCGCAGTAGTCCAATTTTTTTAACTACTTGCGGCCGGTCACGGTGCGTTGACCAATCACAGACCAAATCCCCGAGTGACGCGTGCAGGAGGAGGAGAAGCTAATCGCTGCAATTGTTTACTTGCAGACTTTCCATCTTCCTGTCATGAGTGACATAAATTGTCAATTTTTAAAATTTGTACCGGAACATAAAGAGGAAAAATCCTGTCTGGAGGGAAAGTTCGCCACAACGGTGCCGTTCCTGGTGAGTTGAGACCTTTATTTACTTAAGTTTGCTTAAGTTATATTTGCCTTAATGCAATGTTTACCTAGTTTACATGGCGAAAGTACTGCTGCCACTGTAGAAAGTACGTTTGTATGGCGACGGGATAGTTACTGTTTCTGATTTAATTTAATTAAATCAGCTAGTACAATTATGTAATCACGCTATGCTGTCATTCATGAGAGGAGGAGGATGGATCCACTCATGATGTTGGTGATGATGAGGAGAAGGATGGACCTTCCTCCTGCATCTCCACCTGCCACTGGCCCCTCCTCATCCACTGCTGCTCCCGAAGTATGTATAAATAGCATTTTCTAGTATTATTCCATTTCTTATTAAATGTTATTGTACTACTTCAAGCACTGTCATAGTGGCAAAACTTTCTTTAGGTTAAATCTATTGCTGTCCTATACAGATTATAAGTACTACTACGAATCACAATGGGATGTAATTGAACTCAACTTTCATTATGTGCAGGACACCGAAGGAAGAGGCCAACAGAGGAGCTGAGCTCAAACATCTACTAATGAACTCCCTCCACAAACCCAGCTCAGACGATGCGATAGTTTTCAAGGTCCTGGTTTCTTTAATGCAAAAATTGTCGGCACAAATGAAAGAGCACATAATTGACAAGTAATTTTGTCAAGCAAAACAACAGATGAGTGAAATTTGGATCATTTGGATCCTTAATTTATTTTCTTTGTAGCCACAGTCTCATTAAAGGAACCAGACGTCGCTCCCCTGTCCCCCCCCTCTCTTGACCCTCATTCCTGCAGGGAAGATCCTTCAAAACACTTCAGGTCTGATTATGATTCTGGGTGTACTGAATGAGTATAAACGAATTAATGAATGAGATAATTTTATTTTTTCAAATAAAAGATTTGACGATGACCATTTTGCTTTCTGTGGAAAATGGCTTCACAGAAAAACAAAATCAAAGCACTAAGCAAAATGTCGACAAATTGAGTGGAACACAGCTTCATTTTATCGCAGAGATGAATTATAATATTCAAGGATCTTTGCTCTGTTAAAATAGGTGGCTCGCTCTTGAACGAGCAGTCGTGGTGCACTGATAACTGTTTTTCCACCAAAGGAGAAGCCTCATCTGCGACTAAAACATCTGTGATCCTCTGGTCAGCTCCTGGAAGTGGACGGTCACACCAACACAAAAGCAGTTAGTGGTGAATGTGTCTCCTGTTACAGAATATCTGCAAAATAAAAACATACATGGACATGTAAACATGTATATGATAATTTATTAAGTACGGTACATATCAACCATACAACAGTATATTTACCTCACAGGATAGTTTGATCACAATGCATTTAACTGTTGGATGAATTTTTTTACCACAAAGCTGCGCTCAATGACACTCAAAGAAAATATAGCTCTTGTTTCAGATTTTTTGTGTCCAAATTAATGACAGATTATGTATCTCCAAAAATTACTTACGCATGTACTTGTGTGTCCTGTATTCGGCCACTGATCTGGACCAACAGGTAGTCCAACTGGCGGCGGTTCCGCCCGAGGTACCGCTTGTTGCGGGCACTGCTGTAGGAGGTGGTTAAATTCACCAGTGTGAGCAGCTCTGGCGAATACTGCGAAATGAGAGAAGCCTCTTTTTCCATGTTTTTATTCAATAAGTAGCGATAGTTTGAGCACCGGCTCCACCAACTTTAATACACCGTCCACAACAACTTGAGACCACGCCCCCCGGCGATTGACCTACTTTGGCGATGTGTTCGAACCCGGCAGGTGACAACTAATCACAACTTGAGCTAGCAACCAGCGACTGACAACTGGTGCTGCTGTCGTACCTTTTGGCTCGATTCCTCTGTCATGCAGGAGAGCAGTAATCAGTCTTCTGCCAAAGAAAGGGAATCTCCAGGCCCTGCACAAACAACAAAATCCTCTCCAAATCCTTTGACAACAGGCTGACAAAGGTAACAGAGGAGGTCATCCACCTGGACCAGACCGACTGTCTGTCCATGGTAGACAATGCCTGCCTCATTCGGGATGTTTTGGAGGTCTCCAGTTCATTAGGAATTAACATAGGCTATATCGCACTAGATCAAGAAAAGGCATTTGACCGCGTTGAGCACAGCTTCCTGTGGAACGTCATGGGCAAATTTGGGTTCAGCGAAGGTCTCATCGCCAAGACCCAGGTACTTGTACAATGACACTGGCATTGGTTGATAGTTCATGGTCTGTTCTTACCCGGTTTCAGTGGAAATGTGGTTTCATCTGCCTATGCTGACAATTTTGTTGTTTTGGTGAAAGATCAGCAAGATATAAACACACTCACCACTTTATCTGAGAACTTCTCGACATTGTCTGCAGCTCGGGTGAACTGGGGGAAAAGTGACGCGTTAGAAGTCACCGGTTGGAATAACAGTGAGCCAGTTCTACTCCAAGTCTTATGGAGTAGTGATGGACTGAAATATCTAGTTGTTTCCTTGGCAATAATAGTTTCTTAAGGAAGTAAAGGAAGTGTTTTTAAACAACCTTGCTGCCTCACTGCTGTGGCACGAACTTGCCGTTTTAGATCCCCCTCCTGGCCTGCTCTCGAACATACATGAAAAAAATGATTTATTTTGTTTTGTTTTCATTGGGTCAGTCCCTCAGGCTTGGTATGGAGGGATGTGACCAGCTGTGTTCTGAAGCATGTGAACCTGAAGATGAATGCCACATTCCCCGCTAGACTTCTTGAAGTGGCATGTTTCTCTGTAGTAATCCACTTGACCAGTTCTTCAATAGACTCATCTTCACCCCTCGCAGAAGGTTATATTTATGATGGACTTTGTTTATCTGTTTGTTTAGCCTGTCTATGTTCCAATTAACTTGAAAATGTATGGTTGGATTTTGATAAAATTTTCAGGAAATGTGTGATACGAGAAAAGGACGTTGAAAAATCATTTAAAAGGTTAAATTTCTAAGTAGAGGAAAGAGATAACTGAACAGTCACATGGAATATCTTTCTAAGCTATCATGTTACAGCACCATCTTTTCTCGGATGATCACCACGAAAACCTTTCAACCTTTCAAGTTTTGCCAATAAATTATCGCAATATTGAAGTGTATGGCACCAATGGTGTCATAAACTGTAGTGTGGTTTAATTGCATTTTAAATCAAGTGGAGTATTCAAGCAAGATTTGAGTTCAATGTCCCCAGGTGGTCAAAAAATAGAGTACCAGTGAATAACACATCTGTCATATGGCAGATAAAAACAAACCAATAGCAGCCGGTCATACGGACCAAGTAATGAGACAACTTGAAGCAAACAGCAGAAGACAGAATCCTAGCCGGTGCTTTTCGTGGGAAATGAAGAATAATTACAGTCAATACAGACCACCCTGCACTGAATAGGGTGCACACACTGTTCCCAAATACTTCAAGTTTACTGATGGAAAAAAGCGCCAGAAGAACAATTTAACATTTCCCATGAAAAAAAAGCAATGAAGTTATAATAGCGCTGGTGGAGAGGCTAGCAACCAAGTGTTGCTTCAGGAGACCGGCTGCTGTGTGGGTCGGCTGTGGTGGGGGTCCAGTGGACGAGCTTCTGCTGCCTATTGTGGTGGTTAAAGCTAGTTGCTGCTAGCATGCTCCACCAGCTCAATTCCAAACAACAGTCCAAAAAGTAATTAATCCAGGCCTACACAGACCACAAGCACGACTATGTGAAGTAAGTTACACACACACACTAACACTCGAATATTGCTGGCCCAAAGCGTTCTAAAGTTAAGTGGTGCCGAGCCTGTTATGTTGGTTTCCTGCGATCAACCATAAATTTGGGACAAAAAAACACATTGTGTGCGCTTCCCAGGCTGAAATTCATCTCTCCACTCTGCGTCCAGTGCCTGGTGAGCTTGTGTTCACATCCTGGATTTTTTAACCAACTGGACTTTATTCCAAGACAGAATCTATGGCAGGGTCGCAAACTCTGGTTTACTCTAGACTGGTGGGCCAAAATATAGTTGAGGCTGGGTTACAGACTGAGGGAGTGAGATGTATTGTGGTTTTTGCACACATTATAGATAAGTTTGTTCATCTATAGCATGCAATTAAAGGCATTAAGATAATTAAAAGGAGGGTATTCAAGTAATTGCATTAGAAATGCATTTCTTATTAAAAAAATCACGAGTGTTGAAATGAAATCCAGCTTAGGGCCCTACAAAATACTTGGTTTGAAATTTGTTTTTTCCATTTTGATTTGTTAGTATCCTGTTTTTATAACTCTGTTTTCAGTCAAATACAGTGGGTTTTTTTTACATATGAAACGGAGGTCAAACAAGCTGGAAGACCGGGTATTCTTCCTGACGTACTCTGCAGATTATGTGCTGCTCACATGTCCACTTGCACGTCTGTATCACAATGATCATCGCTGCTCATTACAATGACAGATGAGCTGAAGATTTATAGATAGATGGTCTTTATTCGTCCCACAGTGGAGAAGTTCAACAAATTTCCTGTGAATATTTACAGTAAACCTGAACAGTTGCTGCAGTGTGTACTACTTTCTTGTTCACTGGTATGGGTATGAGCAGATGTATGAGTTGCTATGGCAGATGGCACCACAAAACACTGCATGAGCCTCTGCTCCTGTGAGGTTCTGTCACTGAAAACAGTGCTTGCATACATCTTTGAGAAGTTTTATAATCAAAGGAGCAACTTTTCCAGTGTTATCATGTAACCGTATGGTCAAAATCACTTTCATTAGAGCGATTCGACGACGCTTGAGTGATTTGGTGGCTTTGCACTGAGACCAAAAGCTCATTTGGCAGGGGTGGCTGGAAGTCTTGATGTATTGATTTCAAACAATACTGAAATCATATGTACTTCCACTACACCTTGAAAGGGGAAACACGAAAACGAGTACTGCATCTGCTCTGGAATTCGTCATGAAGTTCTACTGCCAGTAGTCTGCTGACAGTGTTTCATTCGATTAAAAGGGACACAGTTGGGGTCACACCAATGTTAAATGCAGCGGCATGCTACAAGTCTGACAGACTAGATCTATGGTGTGGAAGTCTACGTTCCCAAGAATTACCCAAGTGGTTAGTTCAGCAACACTGCATGATACTGAAAGACCTTCTGAGAGGGATGATTCCACTAACCAAATCTAAAAGGTTGGACACACAACTATACAACTGCATCAGCTTTCAAATCTGCACTTCACTATATTTCTTATTTTACAAAGTAAATGTTTAATACAATTAAATGCCTACTAGCGAGTGTGAAGAGCGGTGAAAAAAAGATAAACATGAATAATTGTATTTGGCAGCTGAAGACACTGCATTATTTAGAACAGAATATTTGCACAGAACAAAAGAAGCAAGTCATTTTTAACTCATGTTTTATAATACACAAGTAAAATCTACTTCAACATTGATAGTACAATGGAAAAAAATAGCATACACTTTAGTTATGCAACGTATTGTCTTGCATTTGATGCACACACGCACGCACTTTACTGCCTTCATCGTCGTTTAAAAAAAAAAAAAAAAAAAAGCAGTGCACCGACACTCACCAGTAACTGCTAGAGTGGAACAGATTGAAATGCACCTGCAGAGTATCCAGTCAATACACTCAAGAATATTGAGTCACACACATATGCACCTTTCGAAATGACACACTTGCTAAGTTTTATTTATTGACACACACTTACTGAAAAAGTACATTTGTTAACAGCAAAGTCTTTTCAGGCTTTAATTTTAATACAAAAAAGGTTCATAATCTACAATCTGATCCTGTCACACTACTGTAGGACTTGTGTGTGGTGTCTGCATGTGTACCTGAATGCATAAGTTATGTCTGTAAATGTGTTGGTCTGTTTGCTCCGCCTCCCCCATCCGAATATTTCCGTTTCATCTATGCAGTTCCAGTTTGTGCAGGCTGATACGGATCCTTGCAAACAGTGCACCCTTACAATGAGGCGGTATACTTTTCACGTTTTGCACTTCACACAGTGTCCATATTACTTCCGGCGCACCTGCTGCACTCTGCTGTGTGCTGTGCTCTCAGGAAGCCAAACTTTTGGTTGCAACAACAGGACTACAGTGAGATAGAGCTTCTGACTGTGCTTGGTCAGGTCCTGGGGGGGAAAGGTCTGGAAGGCCAGTCGTCATTTTAGATTTCGTGATCTGGACTGAAAGCTGTGGCAGTGGTTGGGCTACAGCCGCTGGCTGAGCAAGTATGAGCTGTGTAGTTTGCTGAACTTCTGATGGTTTGTTGAATTGTGTGGCCCCAGATTTGGTCTGGACGAGCTGTGTCACCTGACCGGAGGGGCTAGCCTGCATTAGTGTTGCCAGTTGATTTGCTGGGATGGTGATGATGGTAATCTTCTCGCCAGGTTTAGGGCTGCCGGGTAACATGGTGGGAAGAGCCTGGAAGACTAGTTTTGGTTGAGAGTTGGCGTTTGCTACGGTTACTGGGACTCCTGTGGTGGTGGTGAGGAAGGGGGAAGAGTTTAATGTCACCTGGCCAACAGAATTGGTCATCATTAAAGGCATTGCTCGGATTTGTCTGCAGAAGAAACAAGACATAAAAGGTTTCAGCCACCAAGCAAAATACCACAAGTCAGTGGTAGAATGCATATTTACATTTCCTTGCAAACACCTACAACAACATCTACATGCATGCATGACAACATTACATTAGACACACACACACACACACACACACACACACACACACACACACACACACACACACACACACACACACACACACACACACACACACACACACACACACACACACACACACACACACACACACACACACACACACACACACACACACACACACACACACACACACACACACACACACACACATATATGAATGCTAAAGCAGGATTACTCAAGTGACCTGCACTCGTAGAGAGAAACAGTACTGGGTCATGTTTGGAGCCAGAAATAGACTGCTACTGAATCATCTTACAATGACTGTCCTCATTGAGTGAAGAATGAAGGCTAACTAATGTAAAACAGCAGCAGAGAAGGAAGCGGAGGTCGACCAATATTGCTGTTTTGGGTTTTCATTTATTGGTCCACATCAATAAATGACCTCCATCATATGGGCCCCCGCCAATATTTATCCAATAGCGCCATCTTGTGTTAAGAATGTCGCTCATTCAGAACTGAACACAGAACTGCAGTGGTTCAGGATCAATGTTCCCTCTGAATTGCATGCCCACTACTGATGCGGTCGCCACACAGAAAAATCCATTCTAAATGGGAAATGTGCTTCTTGCCGCCAAAACATTAAGCCTTGTCACATCAGACCAATAAACTTAAGCGCTCACTGCACTGTTTGATGGTGTGTACTGCATTACAGGCCAGCATTTTCTATCACTCCTCCGGTGCAGCTGTTTCGAGACCATTTGTGGAAGCGGGTTGCTCACACATAACATGTAGTATTGCATCCACTTAAGACCACCATCCACTGATTGCCAGCACTACATACACAATAGAATTAAAAGCAAGTTGAAACCCCGGCTATTTGGAGTGAACTATTGGAACTGGCTGACCTTTAAAAGTCGACTTCTCTAAAAGTTGCTTGGGTTTGGTCAAAATGTGCACATACACTGAGCCAATTGGTAGGGAGGGATGATGCGGCAGGAGAGAAAAACAAGAGAAGACTGTTGCAGTGCAAATCGAGAAAAAAAGAAGTAACAGTATGGTCTGTGAATGCAAGCAAAATAGCAACGGAGAACAAAATTTTGTAATTCTGTAAGACTAGTAAGCCAATTACTTTATTATTCTTATTTATCATTATTTGATTTTATATAGATTTTTCAATATAGAATTTATTTAAATAGAAATATTTACAGTCCTTTTTTATAGAAAATATGTTCCTTCCGCTTTTGCCCAACTTCGATATTTGATACGACACAATATTGCTCCAATCAAGAATTTTGCAGCTGATCATCACTGATCACTGATACAGATCACATGGATTGACCATGAATTTGTTATCAAAATGATGAGACCTAGTGAGACCCAGTGCACATGATGTGAAAAAATTAACTATTAAATCATAATTCAGGCATGTTTTCTACACTTAGTGGAGGGGGGAAATAGAAAACCTTGAAGAATGCAGCAACTATTCTGCCAAAAGGACAACTGAAAAACATTTGATTTACTGTATGACGTCGCAGTTTAGTGAATCTCTTTGCTTTGTCCGTGAAATACTTACATACATGGCAGACGAATGCTGCACCTGATCCAAAACCACAACGGATTCGGTCATTTCCGTCTACGCGTAAACAATACCTGAGAAATGCTGATATTAAAGTTAACAATTGTCTACAGCGGAATGAGAAGAAAATTATTAATATGAAATCCGTTTAGTTTGTAATATAAACATAAAGAGGTCATAAACTTTTGCCTCCAGATATTCCAAAATATAATCTATATTTTGGAATATTATTATATTATCTATAATGCCCTACTCATCGTGCCAGGAAACCACTTTCCATGAAGAGTGCTTCCGCCGGTAATTTCGCAGTATTTGATCAAAATTGAACGATATCAACACTTTTGCAGCTGTAGCTTGTTCATGACGGGTGCCATATTTGTTTACCAGTGTAATCTTGTGGTTATAGACATCTCACAAGTCGGCACACTCATGGAAAGGAATTGCTGTGATGTGAACTTTAAACAATCGTTTACAAAACTAATTCATTGCTTTTTTTAAATTGGAGGAGCAGTTTGGCATGTCTTTTGGCATGAAGCTCACTCCCCTGCTCCTTTCCGCTCCACAGTGCAGCGAGATGTGCTGGGGAGCCGTGCAATTCGCTGCATGCACACAGCACTTGCCGAATGCGAGCAAAATAGCTTAAAGGGGATGAAAATTCACATGCATTTATCTTTTAAATAAATACATTTTACTGTGATCATGTGCGAAATTATTAAGCAGCAGATAAATGTGTGCACCATTTATTTTATTAATTTATTGTTTTACATGGCTCATGGCGGTAATAATAATCCAGCTATTTTGTTATAGCTGGACTTAACAAAATAGCTAGGTTTTATATATATATATATATATATATATATACACACACACACACACATATATTCTGTGTATATAGCATAAACAGAAGAAAACACATTTAAATACATGCTTGTCAAAGAAAGTTAATGTTTTATTATTTTTACTTTTTCTTAATGATTTACTTTGTTGTATACCTCAGACTTTTCGAATAATAATAATAATAAACTTAAACACACGTTACACAGGTATTTCCACAATTTGCTTTTTAGGCAACATTCCGACCTGCTGCGGACAAGTTCAATGTTCTAAGAGTGAGCAACAGCGGGATAAAGGAGCTAAATGATCTGCCAGCCAACTCACAATTATTGTCTGTCTTTTATTAATTATGACAATCAATGGCGCAGGTCAATGTTACCCTGTGATATCCTGATGTTGTAATGTTGCAGAGTGAGGCGCATGGCCAGTGAACATAATGTGAATAAACATATCAGCAATGTTGACAGTACAACAAGACTAGATGAAGCTACACTTTTTGGAGGCATATTCACTGGCTTTTAAGCTAGATGTTCCAATGCAATGAAAATGGAATCAAGTGCTTGCAGAACTTGCAAAGATTTGATTAAAATGATGTAACCTAAGCAGCCTAAATCACGTTTCAAGATTATGAAGTTGATTTATTATTGTTTGAGATGGCGTAAATTAGTAGTGGTTTAAAATACAGTAGTTAGGAGCTAATAACTGCCGTATAATATTGCTTAACATCAGATCATGACATAACTAGATTTTTAAACTTAGCAAAGTAAGTAGATATTCTTTAACTAGTCAAAAACTGCATATGAAGATGATGATGATGACGTAACCTACTTTTCACTTGCCCAAGAAAAAAACTAATTGTCATAGAATGAATTGATTCAGCAAAGAAATACACAAGAAATACCAAAAAAATGGCAGTTATGCCAGTTACTTATGAGCATAACTTCTGCTGTCTCTACTGTACTCATCCAACTCTGCAATCCCTGCAATCAAGAGCCTTGTTCACACAACAAATCTCTAATCCCAATATCAACGACCCCCTCATCCACTATGTCTCCATCCTTTCCTATTTCCTCCTCCTCGCAATCTGCACTCATTCCTCAAACTTTCCAGAACAACCTAATCATCTCCATTAGTGTTGGAATGATGAAGCTTCAAGAATGAGCCTCCTGGTCTTCAGAACTCAATTGGTGGCGATCTCAGTTTAAAATGATGTGTGTTCATTAAAATGGTTGTTCAATCCCTTTTTTTCCAACATAGAGCCATCTTGGGGGCTCTGAAAATGATTTCAAGTTTCATGGAGCCTCATAAGGCCATCACAAATCTCCCTCCTCGCATCCAATACCTCAGTCACCAGTAATTAAGTTATGAAGACAACATATTTGACAGACCTGTTGGCAGCGTTGCTCGGGATAACAGTGACGATGGTCTGTTGAGGCTGTGTGGCAGCAGGGACGTTGGTCACCAGGGTGGTGGGAGTGTGCTGGCCGGTAACATCACTATCCTCCCCTTCCTCCTCTCCACCTTCATCCTCAATCACTCTGATGTTCTTGGGCATTTCTTTGAACTGGTATGCCAGTCGCTGACCCTCCACCTTTGCAAGGATGCCACGCTGGTAATAATACCTGGACACAAAACACAGTAGTAGTAAAACTAGCATACTCTACGGGACCAATTAAAAGAAAAACAACCTTAGAGCTCGGCCCATTGTTTCATAGTTCATGTCCGGTTTGTTTTTGTGTTTGCCCCACAATTTGGACACTGCCTTCGAGTCCACTAGCTTGAAGATGCCCTTTTCCCTCTGCATCCACTTAATATATTTCGGACAAGTGTTCTTGTCCTGCAACAGCTCAAGCAAGAACTCCCACAGATAGGTGGTGTTGCCTGCAAGAGAAGACAAACACCAAGGATAAAGAGATCAAATATGTTCAAATTCAAAGAGGGCCATGAAATCCAAACCTTTCCCCTCCCGTTGCCTCTTTTTGATCCCCAGGTCAAAGGAACCATTTGATGCAGGCTGTTGTGCCTTTGGCTTTCGTCCACCTGGATATAGAAAAAAATGGATTCACTAGCTCAGACAACTTACAATTTAGAAACAGAGGTCCACCACGATCTCCATGCACACTGACCTCCTCTTTTCTTTTTAAGCACTGGCTCACAGTCCGGGGGAACTGGGAAAGTTTCCTCCTCTATGGGTGCACACTCTGTTGAGACCTCCACCACTGTTTCCATCATCACATCCTCTGCAGCCAAAAATATCACACAATGAATGATGTCCATGTTTCAGAGTGAGTCGCCTTAGGGACTAATTGTTTTCAGCCACTTTCTTTCTTTTTATCTAAGTGAGTGTTTATATGGCAACTATTGATGAGTTTGAGCAGTCAATCATCATCACAGTCGATTTATGCTCATCTGTAACTGCTGACAGGGAGAGCAGGGGGTTAGAATCCCTTATTGCACTGTCCAAGGAAATGGAAAACAGACAGACAAAGAGGCTTGAAAATTCAGACCCCAAATTTAGGAGCGTTTCACGGAAATCAATCTAGTGAAACGCGTAAAATGTCACCTGAAACACCATGCATATTATAAATCCTGGGAGCGTTCTAATATATTGAACACAGGACAGCGTAACTGCGTGCACTTTCATACTACCAAGCAAAGTCGATTGTTACCCCCTGAAACAGTGTCGTATTTTAAGAGTACTGTTATACGTGTACACAGTCACTTTTTAGTCCAATAGGTGGATGTATGACTATACCTATAAGTTCAACCTCACATAACAGTAAGTTCAAGACCTCGTACTATGTGAAGATTACCTGTGCCACGCTCATTGTGTAATCCTCCAGGGGACTCCATGTGAAGTAGTGCTTCAGCTGCTTCAAATGTTTTGTCAAAACACACCATGTCTTCACACATGTCTACAGAAATAAGATTAGAAATCACATATGAAGAAATAAAAACCATACCTGAGGTAGCGAGAAGCATTAAAGGGTAAATTGTTCTGGACATCTAAATAAACAACTGAACCTAAATAACAGGCAACAAGCAAAAACCCAAACTCACCGCTTTCTACCACCTCTGTCACAACCTCCTGCTCCTCAGCCACATCCTGCATGAGATACGTCTCATCGTCGTAGACCAGAACCTGTGCAGAGTAGCATTCCTCTACCTGGGCACTGGGAACCTCCTCCACAATAACTGCTGGGCAACTCTCCTCCTGGAGCACCACAGTCTCCTCATCCTCCTCATTAGCACTCACAACCACCTCCTGCTGTACAAATTCCTCCTCCTCTTCAGCAAGCTGCTGGTCACACTGCATATGGCAAAAGGATGAAGAAGAACAGTGTTACATGATGTCATCACAAAAATGTAGTAAAAGTAAAAACAATTTGGCTAATAATTACAATTAAAATTAGGAAATATCAGGTTATCATTTAATTTATCATTATTCAACAGTGAACACATATCTTGATTGACGACCCAAGCATGCACTGTAAATAAATTACTTCTTTAAGTTATGTTTATTGTTATAATATGATTTTTACAATGTGTAACATTGATAAGATAATGAGTGTCACCTGCTGAGTTTCTTCCACCACCGTTACATACTCCACTATATTCCCTCCACCATCTGACACTACCACCGAGGTCATACCTCATTCCTGGAAAAAAAACAAAAGAATAATATCTTAAAAAGGCATATCAATACGACTGCAATACAAGTCATAATCAAGTTTCACAGTATACCAGTTATGCCCCAGGATGTGATTTGTTCTGTCAGATGACACGCTGTACAGAGCAGACCTGCTGATATTGCAGCACATAAAGTTAATTAGATTCGTTTTTCAAAAAATGTTTACGGAAGTACCGATATACACTGCCTGGCCAAAAAAAAAGTCGCCACCAAGAAAAAGGGTCATACATTTTAATATTTCGTTGGACCGCCTTTAGCTTTGATTACAGCACACATTCGCTGTAGAACTGTTTCAATAAGCTTCTGCAATGTCACAAGGTTTATTTCCATCCAGTGTTGCATTATTTTTTCTTGCATTGATGATGGTAGAGTCTGACTGCCGTGCAAAGCCTTTTCCAGCACATCCCAAAGATTCTCGATGGGGTTAAGGTCTGGACTCTGTGGTGGCCAATCCATGTGTGAAAATGATGTCTCATGCTCCCTGAACCAGTCTTTCACAATTTGAGCCAGATGAATCCTGGCATTGTCATCTTGGAATATGCCCGTGCCATCAGGGAAGAAAAAAATCCATTGAGGGAATAACCTGGTCATTCAGTATATTCAGATAGTCAGCTGACCTCATTCTTTGAGCACATAATGTTGCTGAATAGGAAAGTATTAGGGGTAGTTCAACACAATTTTTCACACCTGAAAAACTTTTTCACATACTGATACTGCGGCTTTGAGAAACGGTCCATACTGATCATACTGCTCAACACTGACAACTAAAAACAGTACGCCACTCAAGTTGAGCGCAACTGCTTTCGCTTTCTAAAGTGCCAATCATTTCTGTTCACCATTCCTAGAAAGTATACAGTAGTGATGGCAGGATGAAGTTTCAAGAAACAGCGTAATTTTTTTTTATATGAGAGGCCATTCAATGACCCTATTTTTGAACTATTTCAATGAAAGATCATATCGTTTTAAAAGTGAGTGCCACATACAGATTACTCATAACTAATATTGCCTGTATTTGTCAGTATGCGCTTTTGAATAGTGTAAAAAAATATATACCACTACGTATACACCTGACCAAGAAACGTGAGATATTTGTTAATGTTTTCAACCCATTACCACTGTTTTCTTGATAAGAAAACAGAATAAGAATAGAAAATGTGAAGGAAATATGCAAGTTAAAAAAAACAAAAAGTTAAAGGGATCATCACTGTTGCAAGTAGCTTGAAATCACAAACTACGTCCAAAGCGAGTCCAAAGAAGGAAAAACACACACGAAGGACACAAATGAAATTCTAAACTAAATTTTCCAAAGTGACCTCTCCCAGAGATTGCTATCTCACGGATCTTGGTTGAGCAATTGCACATGCTTTCTGAGGAGACCGTTAAAGGTGTTTAGGAACGTGAAATCAACGTCAGTGCATACGTAACCAATGCAGGGGAAAACTAAAGTTTGGAAAGTTAGGACAGTTTTATTTCGCGACTAAGTAAAAAACAAAAAATAAAATTATATATATATATGGTGCAACTGTCGATGGGTGAAACAAGTACGTTGCGTGTGACGGTAAAATAGATACTCCTCATGCAACTGAGTGTGACAAATTCAAAACAGATCTGGAGCCGTTTGCGTGACGTCAATTTAACAGCAATGTTTACTTCCTGAGCCCGCGAGCACGACTGTGCGGAATGGGCTTGCTAACTGGCTAGCCTGCTAACTATTCTTTGCACCGCAAAACCTACGTGTAGCAGCATTTAGTCTTCACTTCTCGCAAATCCCCTGAGACCAAATTGACCATTTCTGCGAATTAAATATTGTGTTGCGTATATAACCCCTCGTACCTAAGAAGTTAGCACTTGCTGTTAGTTAGCTGGCTATCTTCGAACTGCCAACCATATCCTATAAGGAATAATTGCATTGTGGCGTTTCTCTAGTAAAGGGTTAATGTAAAGATTTATAGTAATTGATGAAATGTGGCTCCAGCGGGCTCATCTTACCTTTTTTCTGCGTCTGCAAACTAGAACGACGATGCTTTTAAGCTAGCGTTGACAGGGCCTGACGTTAGCCGTTTCAGGGCCGAGATTCCACTCGCGTAAATCCTCGTTAGTACATTTTTTTTGTTACTTTGAGTCTCGATGCAGACACTGAAACTGTCCTTGTGTGTCCCTGTGCAGTCCAGGCAGAAAACAGACGTAGAATGTTTGTTTTCAATTAAAAATACTATTACTATACCATTCAGGCGCGCCACCGCTTTACGAACCAAGATCCAACGTCACATTCGTGACGTCACTAAACAGGGCCATCAACATGAGTGTTCCGCGAAACAAGTGACGGCATCAAACTGCCAGACGAAGCCAAATGTGTGAGTGCGAGTCCCACCAGAGTACGGACCTATAAATGGATAAAGAGATGTGTATATAGAAGTGTGCGCTTCTATATTTTACCAGGTATGAAAATTAAAAATAACCTTTAATAAGTGGGATCGAGGCAAAATGCGGTTACCTTTCGAACAAAATCGAGCGAGATAACATATAAAATGTATTAAAACATATTTGTGTTTTTTCGAAATTGATGATAATAGTGTGCATTTTTAGTGATCTGTTTTCCGGGCGTATTTTTTTCATTTTCATTCGATTTCTCCTACTGAACAAAAGCCTCGCGAGTCGTGACTTTGGTGTCTGGAAATCAAAGAAAAAACATTTCGTTATCTCAAGCTAGCAAGCTAGTCTAGTTTAGTGGTGTGTAGTAACAGTGTTTGACCACAACGTGTCATTATCAGGCCTGATTGAGAAGAAGAAGGCAGGGAGTAAAAATACAAAAAGTCAAACTATTTCGGTTTCATTTCATTTATTTATTATAATTATTACGAGAGTATTAGCGACGGATGTCTGTCTTCTGATCAATGATATCAACAAAGTTTTTGATTCAGTTTCAATCGCTGATAATTTGAATAGAATTATCTGGCCGCCTGTGCAGGCTTTAAGATCTGAGTGTTCCCATTGATACTTCCCAGTTATTATTTACTTGCAAATAGGTCTCCAGTTTTGAGGATATGAAGTCAATAAATGAAAATTAAAGAGAAAGAACCATATTTAAGACCAGTATATCTGCTTTCAAATTAACTCATCTTGAAATTTGGTCCTTGTTTTAGACAACCTGTCCCAATTTGGATTGAGGATGCTAGTATTAAATCCTAAATCACACAAAATTACTGAAACAACAAGTCACATTAGAAATTGATTTTAAAATAATGTAAGAAGCTTTCACCATTTCGAGTAGGAGGAGCAGCTGTAGAGGTTGAGTTAAGAATTGACATCAGAGAGAGGTAGAAGGAGTAGTGAAGGTACTGGGAGTAGAAGTTGTGTACTTGGGGTCAATCTTCCAGAGTACTGCACAGAGATTAATATTATATTATTATATGATATTAATATTTATGTGTGCCTCAAACGGTCAAAACTATCCAGGGAATACAAATTCTGAAAATAACATTAAGATTTGTTTATTTTCTTTTCTCTTTATTTTTAAATTAAAATTATTCTAATGAATAATGGTTACATTATACGCAGCGGTAACTGTGCTTATAAAAGTATATGCGAAGCCAGTTGAAGGGTTGAGCCAGAGATCGACCAGATTCGCAGAATTGGCCGTTTTTCAATGGCATCTGATGTTTAATATATTGTCAAATTTGAAACAATAGATAAAGATGGTGTATGTTGGAGAATGTGTGGGGCGCAAAGTTCAATTCACTATCATATATTCTAGAGTTGTCCGAAATTAGATGGATATAGGAAAAGTGTTCATGACTCTTTAGTTAAGGTTTTTAACTTAAGAGTTGTGAACACTTTTGAAGAAAGGAGTACAGGGAGGCCCAACATAAGACAAAGGTAGTGGTGTCAATGGCCAAACAGAGGGCCTACTAGGACTTGTATGTGAGGTTGGACAGTAAGGAGGGTGAGAGAGATTTGTACAAGATTGCAAGGCAGAGAGATAGAGATGGGAAGGATGTGCGGTAGGTTAGGGTGATCAAGGATAGAGAGGGGAATGTTTTGACTGATAACAGAAGTGTGTTGCTGAGATGGAAAGAGTACTTTGAAGAGCTGATGAATGAGGAAAATGAGGCAGAACAAAGAGTAGAAGGAGTGACCATCATAGATCAGGACGTGGCAAAGATTAGTAAGGCTGTAGTAAGAGGGGCTTTGAAGAGGATGAAGAGTGGAAAGGCAGTGAACCCTGATGATACACCTGTGGATGTGTGTTAGTGTTTAGGAGAGGTGGTAGTAGACTTTTTGACTAGAACATTTGACAAGATGTTTGAGAGTGAGGAATAGAAGAGAAGTGTGCTGGTGTCCATCTTCAAGAACAAGGCAGATGTCCAGTATTGTGATAACTATAGAGGGATAAAGTTGATGAGCCGTACAAAGTTGTGGGAAAGAGTAGTGGAAAGTAGACTAAGGGCAGAAGTTAACATATGTGAGCAACAGTTTGGCTTCATGCCGAAGAAGTGCACCACAGATGCAATGTTAGCTTTGAGGATGTTCATGGAGAAGTACAGAGAATTTCAGAAAGAGCTCTATAGTGTCTTTGTGGATCTGGAGAAAGCGCAGAGTGCCAAGAGAAGAGTTGTGGTATTGTATGAGGAAGTCTGGAGTGGCAGAGCAGTACGTTCGAGTGGTGCAGGACATGTATGTCAGGTGTAAGACGGTGGTGAGGTGTGCTGCAGGTGTAACAGAGGAGTTCAAGGTGGATGTGGGCCTGCACCAAGGCTCAGCTCTGAGCCCCTTCCTGTTTGCCATGGTGATGGACAGGTTGACAGATGAGGTTAGACAAGGAGCCCCTTGGACGATGATGTTTGCAGATGACAATGTGATCTGTGGTGAGAGCAGAGAGCAAGAGGAAGATAATACCAGAGACGTGGAGGTGTGCCTAAGAAAAGAGAGGAATGAAGGTTAGCCGCAGTAAGACAGAATACATGTGTGTGAATGAGAGGGACCTAAGTGGACAAGTGAAGTTACAGGATGCAGAGATAAAGAAGGTGGAGGATTTTTGAGAGATTTGAGAGAAGAGGAAGCAGAGGACAGGGTGGAGAAAGATGATCCACTGTGGCGACCCCTGAAGGGAGAAGCTGGAAGGAAAAGAAGAAAACTCTTTAGTTAAGGTTTTTAAAATTCAAATACCTCTCAGTTTTTGTCTCGATATTTAGGCGAAATTAACATGTTGGAAAAAAAGGGGGATATTAAATTGATTGATTTGTCTCTGTCCTTCCAGATTGCTCAGCTCAGTTCTTCACTCAAAATTATTAACCGAGCCAGTGAAATTATACAAGGGAAGAAAATCTTATGTTGACTTGTTGTGTCTGAAAATATATAAGAAAAACATATGTAAAATAAAATAAAAACAGTCGTAATTGAGTGCTTTTACATTGTAACAAGCCCCTTTGCACTGGCACAGTTCTGGTTTGGTATTATCAGAAGCTGTGTGCTTTCTGTTGAGCCAGTCTGTGTTTAGACTGGGTTAAGCAGAACTGAAGTAGGAAGGCTGTAGAGAACCAGCTCACAAGAAGGTTGTAGGTTTGTGGCTAGCGACCAGTGAGAGACCAACTGTTGGACTGCTTCTGCAGTGGTAGTTCATCACAAAGCAGGCAGCAGGTCTCAGCCTGTTTGGCACCCAGTCCCTGCGGAGAGGGACCTCTGGACCAAGGGCTGTAGGCACTTTGGAGAACGTTTGGGAACTGGAACAGGTGTACAGCTAAAAATGGTCTTTGTTAAAAAGTCAGAGGGGTGCGCACGTCATAATTCTACCAGATTTCTAGACTCCTAACCATCGTTCTAGTTCATTCACATCATCAGCAGATCACTGTATTGCCTGTACTAACATGGTATTTATGGAACCGATAGTGTTCCATAATCCAAATTAATATGCGTCAACAGAAATGCTTTTTCATTTTCTAGAATGAAAGAATGTATGTTTTGACTAAAAGATAAAATGAAAAAACAATAATCCAAACTTATTAACTAACTTATTTTCACTTCCTTTCTCATGACTGTTTATGTGACGTAATTAAAATTAAAAACACATTTATTATGTCATTTTTGAGAAACTTAAGCTGCTTGTCACCAATGCACCGACACTGAAGTTTTTTGATGTGAGCCAACAGGTGACATTGTCTGTGGATGCCAGCGCAGAAGGAATTGGGGAAGTGTTGTGGCAGCAAGAACAACCTGTGGCATATGGTTCTGGAGCCCTCACTGACCGTCAGCGAAGGTACTCTCAAATTGAAAAAGAACTACTTGCAATTGTCTATGGATGTGAAAAAGTACCACCAATATGTTTATGGCAAAGAAGTCGCGGTTGAGAGTGATCACAAGACCTTAGAGAGCATTTTAAAAAAAGACACTACATCAGGCACCAATGAGACTGCAGAGAATGTTGCTGAGACTCCAGAGATACAGTCTGAAGGTCAACTACAGGCCAGGAAAGGAGCTGCACATTGCTGACACCCTGAGCAGAGCGTTTCTCAATGAACAAAAATAGGATTTGCTGGAGAAGGAGCTAGCGGTGTGCACCATCACAAGTCAGTTTCTAGTCTCAAAAAATTGGAAACATTCAGAAAAATGTCTGGTTGGCCAGAAAACAAAAGTTCAACACCATCAGAAGTTCAAGCATATTGGACCTTCAGGGATGAAATCACTCACGCAGATGGATTGATGTTCAAAGGAGCTAAACTAATTGTCCCAAATCAGCTGAGACCAGAAATGCTGAAAAAAACTTGGGAATAGTGAAGTGCAAAGAAAGGGCCTGAGATGTTTTGTTTTGGCCAAGCATGGGAAGTCAAATAGAGGAGTTGGTCTCTAAGTGTGCTACCTGCAATGAAAACAGAAACAGGAACTTCACACCATATTCCACTCAGACCCTGGGAAAAAGTAGGAACAGACCTTTTCCACCATAGATGTTCTGACTTTCTGCTATGCGTTAATTATTTCTCAAAATTCCCTGAAGTCATGAAGTTAACTAACACAACGACTCAAAGTGTTGTGACTCAAAGTCATTATTTGCAAATGTGAATTTAGACATGTTACTTCCAGCCCTGAACATCCTCAGTCAAATGGTCAAGCAGAAAGAATGGTGCAGATCATCAAGAACTTATTGAAGAAATCTGAGTTTGATGAGGGAGACCCATACATTGCTTTGCTGGAGTTTCGAAACACACCTTTGGAAGGAATAGGACTGTCTCCAGCACAACTCTTGATGGGAAGAAGGCTGAAAGGAAAGATTCCTGCATCAACACAGCTTCTCACACCAGAAGGAACCGAGGAGATTATGAAGAAGTTGGAGGAAAGACAACAAAAGCAGAAAATGTACTTTTACAGACAAAGACTCCGACTACTCAAAGGTGACACCTGGCAGCCAGCAACAGTATTGCGTCAACATGAACAGCCAAGATCTTTTCTTGTTAAAACACCTGATGGCAGTACCAACAGGAGAAACAGGAAGTTTCTGAGAAGAACATAAGAGAAGGTTTTTCCTAGAGATGTTGTTCAAGATGTTAGTGAAAGTCTGGAGTCAGAGTTTCAGAAAAGTGATCAGTCACAAAGTAACAACCTCACTGAAGTCACGACTGAAAACTGTCCAGGCCCTGAATCACACAGATGTACAAGATCTGGAAGATTAGAGTGCGCTCGCGGATCGGGTTCTGCATGTGGAGCGAACTTTCCCAGACTCTCCTGTGATGTTATGCTTGGTGACTTCAACAAGGTGACTCTGAGCGAGGAGCTTCCCAAGTACAAGCAGGTTGTAAAATGCCACACCAGAGAGCAGAGCGTGCTGGATCACTGCTACACATCGTTACGCAACTCTCATACCGTCCTCCCTCGAGCTGCACTGGGACTCTCTGACCACTTGATGGTTCATTTTGTTCCCACATACAAGCAGAAGCTGAAGCTGGCAAAGCCTGTTGTGAGGAGCATGAAGATCTGGACAAGTGAAGCTAAAGAGGAGCTGCAGGCTCGTATGGAGACCACAGACTGGGAGGTGTTCAGGGCTGCGACCAATAATCTGGATGAATATACAGACACTGTGACTTCATGGATCAGCTACTGTGAAGAGTGCATAGTTCCAACGCGCACCAAGGTGAGTTATGCAAATGACAAACCTTGGTTCACAGCTAAACTCAGACAGATTAGACCGGAGAAGGAGGCAGCAAGAGTGGGGACAGGGACTGCTACAAAGAGCTGAAGTATCGGTGGTCAGAAGGAGCTGAAGAAAGCTAAGGCCGCATACTCTGACAAACTCACGCAGCAGTTCTCAGCCAATGCCTCGGCTGCAGTGTGGAGAGGGCTCAAGGTGGTCCCCTCCCCCGCCCCCCGACTCCAGTGTTCACGGACATCTTCAATGTTCCTTGGTGTCCTGTCATGTCCCTCCCTGTTTTAAATCCTCCACTATCATTCGTGTTCCCAAAAAAGCCAGGATCACAGGACTGAATGATTACAGACCGGTGGCACTGACGTCTGTGGTCATGAAGTCCTTTGAGCGCCTGGTTCTCTCTCACCTGAAATCTATCACTGCTTCTCACCTGGACAAACTCACTGGAGTTTGCCTACAGAGCCAACAGATCTGTGGACGATGCAGTGAACCAGGCCCTTCATTTCGTTCTGGAGCATCTGGACTCCTCAGGAACCTATGCCAGGATCCTGTTTGTGGACTTCAGCTCTGCCTTTAATACAATTCTTCCAGCTCTGCTTGAAGACAAGCTTCGCCAGCTCAACGTGCCTGACTCCCTCTGCAGATGGATTACAGACTTCCTGACCAGCCGGAGTCAGCGTGTGCGGCTGGGGACGACTATCCCCGACACTCGGACCCCCAACATCGGGTCTCCTCAGGGCTGTGTTCTCTCTCCATGGCTCTTCTCCCTCTACACCAACTGCTGCACCTCCAGCCACGAGTCCGTGAAGCTGATCAAGTTTGCGGATGACATCACCATCATCAGGCTCATCTCAGATGGAGATGAGTCAGCTTACAGGAGGGAGGTGGAGCAGCTGGTGTCCTGGTGCAGCCACAACAACCTGGAGCTCAACGCCCAGAAGACGGTGGAGATGATCATAGACTTCAGGAGAGTCACGGTTTCTCCGTCCCCTCTCATGCTGGCTAGTTTACCTATTCCTATTGTAGACTCCTTCTGCTTCCTGGGCACCACCATCACTGAGGACCTCAAATGGGAACTGACCATCAGGTCCCTCATCAGGAAGGCCCAGCAGAGAATGTTCTTCTTGAGGCAGCTACGAAAACTACGACTGCCGACGAAGTTGCTGGTGGAGTTCTTCCTCACCTCCTCCATCACTGTCTGGTACAACAGCGCCACCTCAGAGCAGACTGCAGCACATTTTGCGTTCGGCTGAGAAGGTGATCGGTTGCAGCCTGCCTCCTCTTCAGGACCTGTATATCTCCAGAACCCAGGTCGGATTAGAGCCGACTCTTCTCACCCTGGTCATGGACCGTTTGTTCCTCTTCCCTCTGGCAGGAGGCTACGGTCCATCCAAACGATAATCTCCTGTCACAGGAACAGCATCTTCCCCTCTGTTAAATTAGTGATCAGCCTTTGTTGTTTAATTTTAATTTATTTATTAACAACACTTTATTTCGAAGCACTTTCTTAGTTGGTGGGACCCCCACTGACCATGGCAATAAATTATATTCTGATTCTGATTTAATTATGGATCAGTCTGGACACATTTCCTAGATACAATTGAAGAAATATTAGAAATAATGCCAATAAATGACCATTTAGTCATTTTCTCTTCTCGAAATCATGATACAAACTGTCCTTTTTCGTGTTATGAAAAACCTTTTCACAATTCTCTCTCCTAAAATGCCTTATTGAAGATTTCACTGATACCTTGACCGTCTTATAATTTGTTTTAGCATTAGCACTGCCTGTGAGAGTGTGTCCATGACTGGTGAACCCTAATCGCAACGCACCCACCAATAATGGAGCAGATGTCTGTTGAATATCCAACCATTTTCACCGCAGTGTTTCGCCGAGGCACCACCGCAGCAGGACACCTGCATGTGTAGATATTGTAAAATCTGTCTCCGCACTGGACCATGGTCGCGTGTCACAGGGGAGGTGCTCCAAGGCTGGAGCGCGCACTAGAGGGTTATATGTCCTGTTGTCGGCTGGAGCTCAGACAGGGATGAGACGATTCTCAGACAGCGCACCGCCATGCTCTCTTCATGTTTATGTATGCTCGTCCAATGCAGCAAGTGTGTCGCTGGTTTATGTTTAGATGCAGAATTGTCGTTTGTTTTTGGGGTAAATCGTGGACGATAAGTTATCGCCCATGCCTACCCAATAGCCCAAATTAGATATTCAGTTTCTTCGTCATGAGAGCTCATTCTGTGGCATTATTAAAATTAAAAAGAAACGAGTGGCACAGGAGAGTTGCGTTACTGGCTCCACAAGTGTGAAATTTGGTGGAGGAGAAATTATGGTGTGGGGTTGTTTTACAGGAGTTGGGCTTGTCCCCTTAACTCCAGGGAAAGGAACTTTTAATACTTCTGGATAGCAAAACATTTTGGACAATTCCATACTCCCAACATTGTGGGAACAGTTTGGAGCGGGCCCCTTCCTCTTCCAACATGACTGTGCACCAGTGTTCAAAGCAAAGTCTATATCTATAAAGACATGGATGACACAGTCTGGTGTGGATGAACATGACCAGCCTGCACAGAGACCTGACCTGAACCCGAGAGAACACCTTTGAGATTAGAGTGGAGAGTGAGAGCCGGGCCTTCTCGACCAAAATCAGTGTGTGACCTCACGAATGTACTTTTTTGGAAGAATGGTCAAACATTCCTACAAACACACTCCTCAACCTTGTGCACTGGCTTCCCAGAAGAGTTGAAGCCGTAATAGCCACAAAAGGTGGAGATCATATTCAACCCAATGGAATGGGATGGCACTCAAGTTCATGCAAGTCAAGGCAGGTAAGCAAATACTTTTGGGAATTTAGTGTATGGCTGTCATGAACCGGGCATCTCGGGTTGAATTTTAACCTGAGTGAAGAGTGTGCATTTATTTAACAAACCCACACTCTTCCATCCCACTTCAAAAACACCAGCTGTGGGATTCATGTCATTCCAAAAAGGACTTGCAAGCTACATACTCAAGTTCCAAGTTCAAGACAATAAACAAGAAGCGACTGATGCCACTTTCTTCACTCCGCTTTTTGTTCGGCGTTTTATTTAAATGATTAGAAACTTACAGCAACTGCATGGTCTTTCCAGAAGTGACGCCTGTGTGTCCCGCTCTGACTGGATGATCCTGCTGTCAGTTTGAAAATGAGCCAAGGGGACTCTTTCTTTCTCATAAACCAATGAGTGGTCACTAAAACATATTTCATTGGATCGATGTGCTGTCAATCAAAATTTCACCGTTCAGCAGGCCAGCAATGCATTTTGGACTCCATCAGCCCAAAATGTGATATCCACCAGGCATTGCCCGGTGCGACCAATTACCAGTCCACCCCTGGCCACGTAGCCACGGAGGAATTAGTACATTCCTAATACAGCTGAAAACGGCATGTACATCAGGGGTGTCAAACGGAATCCGAAAAGGGCCCTGTGCTTGCACACCAAACACGCTGCATCACACTGATAATCAACTGATTCAATTCTTCAGACACCCGATAGGCTGGACCAAAAACCTGCACCCACTCAGCCCTTTTGTGATCACTCTATGCAGCTGTGATGTATGTGAAGTTGTGCAATAATCGTAGCGAGTCAAAAGGTACAAGCATACATTTGAATTGGCAGAAATCTACTCAAGTGTTGCCAGTTCGCTTAGGTGGGCGTGTGTTGACGTGAGGGGTGTGCCACAGTGAGAAAGTGTGGGAGCGCGGCACCTGAAACTTGTTGAACAAAATAAACTTGGTCGGACAAGCAGAGACCCGGAGATTTTTCTTTTGGAAAACATACGGTTACCAGCGCGAGTCACACACCCGGAGGTTCCTTACCACGGTTCGGAACTGATCAAGCGGGTCCGGTAACACAAGTCATGGTCATCCACATCATCCTTCATTCACTGGAATTCTAAATAATTTGTAGAAGAAAAAAAATGTGGCCACTGAATTCAAATAGGGCATTTAGTTTTTACATGAAGCACATATAACCAAACTGCAAGTAGAAAACACTTTTATTCCTTGATGTAAACAAACATTTAACAATGCCCTCAAAGAACATGGAAGGACACAGGAAATTGTGAAATTTAAAAAAAGCCAGGACTCCTCCATACATGCATCAATGCAAAATCCATTTTGAAACTGACAAATCGCACCAGTCTTGTCACCTGAATATTATACAATAAGATACATAACCATACCATAACAGAAGAAGTTACTATTCGCTAGTAGTCCATTCATCACCCATGAAAAATATAGCTTGGGTTTACACAAACCTAATAAACACATTTAAGATAGACTGAGTAGATTGTCAGATGAAAGCACAAGAAAACAGTTTGAGACACATCAAAACAATGTCAGAAAATACTGAAATGTACACTGTGCATGAAGAGATCAGACTTTCCAGCTACTGAGGATGAACTGTAACAGCACTAACTATATCCCGAAGTTGGAGATAAGGTACAAGTGAGGTAGACCACTACTACAGAGCAGGAGAAGATGTTCAGAGAAAGCTGGTAATTCACACCCGTTTGGAAATAAAGATGCCTTCATGGAACGTTCTTTCACCAGTAAAGAGTGGAAAAATACATGTATAATATAGAATATGAGGGGTGCCACTGAATAAGAGTTCTCACGTTGCATCTAAATTGCATAGATTTATCAGCTTTGGTGGTTTGAAGTGAAGATCTGGAACAAAGCACATTCCCATCCACAGAAATCTTCGATCAGGAGCTGGTTACTATGATGGACGACAAAAACAATACAGTAATGAGCATGTCATAGTTCTCGGTAAAACCCACATCCCAGGTCAAACACCAGGGAGACAGAGGTGATTTGATTCAATATCATCTACAGTCTTCAGCGCAAAAAACAAACTCGGTACCTGAGTTGGAGCTACTGCATTTGCATCCTAAGAAGACTTCTCTTACCCTGAGTACAGTAGAAAGCAAAGTCACCATTTCCATATCCTGACCTAAATATATTCTATGACAGATATGCCTCATTCACATAGAGAAAAAATGAATAAACAAACACTGACTATTTAAAAATACAGTATAATATATATAACACAAGAAAAGAACACTGGTCAAGCTAGTCAGTCTTCCTCACAGCAAATGAACTCCTCTAAATAAGTCAAACAAAAGAGAAAGTTACCTCAGAGGCTTTATCATCAGGCTCTGCAATACTACCAGTCAAGGGGCCCACTCCCAAGACTTTGGGCTCAGCTTTCGGTTTTCCTTCCAGAACAACAACAATGTATTCTTGTTGCTCAGTAGGAGTGTCTTGCATTGCAACCACCTCATTAGCAGAGGGGACATCTGCACTTGGCATAGCAACCACCTGCGTCACATTGATGGGGGCCTCCTCCGCCACTGGCGGGATCTGGGGGCAGGTCTCATTTGCCATCCCAGTCTCTTCGCCAGGTACCTCCTGCACCATCTGAGGCACGTCAATTGTGACCTCCGTCATTAGTGGCGCCACATTAATGGGTAGCTCCTCCGACACTTGAGCCATTTCAACGGGGACTTCTGCTGCCACTGGAAACATGTGCACTGGGGACACTTCCAACAGCGGTTTCACATTGACGGTCGCATTCAATGCCTCAGGAGCCACTTCGACAGATGACTCCTCAGTTATTGGCGCGGCTTCGACTGGCACTGCCTCTGAATCAGGAACCCTCTCGACAGGGACTTCCACCTGCAGCATCACGTCAACAAGGTCCAAGTCAACCACAGTCTCACTACCCACTGAGGACACCTCAACAAGGCTCTGAGATTCTTGTTGGTTGTGGGTCTTCGGTGGGGTTTCAATAGATGCCTCTTCCACAACTGGCAAGAGAACTGGAGTTTCTTCAGTTATATTTTTTGCTACAGAGACAGGTCTTCCAGCTTCATCTTCTTCGAGAACGTCAAGTGTCAGAACTTCCTTGGTTGCAGCTACAGAAGAGTCGATTGACAGCACAGCTGAAAGACAAAAAAAAATCCCAGCATCCAAACGTCACTAACCTATGTAGGGCATGGGTCATGACAAATGTGTGGTGAAGCACAACCTCTTGGAAATAGTCCAGAGACAAAATTGAACCACAATGAGATCACACAAATAGATAAACGATTAAGAGTCACATATTGATGGCTGTCAAGGACTTTTGTCCATGATGATGCAGATGTCAGCCTTCCACACTGCATGCTGACCCATTAGGCATGGATCAAACTATTCCACTGACCAGGCATTTCGTAGTGCAGACTGACTGTTCAAACAGACCATCCAACATGTTATGGTAGGGTATCTGATAAAACTTTGAGTCAGGTGATAAATTAACATCTGCTACTGCATGATGAGATGTTTTAATTTGAAGTGGATACTCAAAGGAATTGAATAAAAGCACAAGAAAAAAAAATAAAAATGTTGAGGTGCATTGAACCAGCAGCAGTGGAAACACTATATTATTTGACAAGACCAATTGACAAGTACCAATGTGTCCAGATTGATAACTTTATTGTGCATCTGTTACTGAAATTGTTCACAATACCAGTCTTTTGATGTATGCAAAATGATGTGATCACATTTACAAACTTAATATCAGGGAATAAACGTTACAAGTACAGTTCTCTGCTTCACATTTGTAAAATGATTCATAGGGTGCACCTGGCGGAGCTAATGGAAGAACACTGGTCAATATAAGCTTTGGGGGGATTTTTCACAAACCTTATGCATAATTTCTGATATTACGCATTAGACAGCATCAGTTTAAGACTTGCAAACAAGTATTAAGATCCCAAAAGATCAGTTATTTCACACAACTGCAAATGAGAACACTGTGCTACGTGTTGATTTGCTTCAATACATTAAATGAATACAAGGTAGAGTCAAGTGATTATGACAGAAAACTGCAGCAAGCTCCAAAGACTTCCCAACTCAAATCAGTGTCATTAAGAAGCACAGACCTTGTAAATAGTGGCAAGTGAAAGTGTGGAACCAGTTTGTGTGCACACTCATATTTCCTTGGCATATCAAACCTCAGAGGCAGCCGACTTGTCACCAACTGTCATACCATTGATTTCAGGCTCCTCAGCAGAAGTGGGGATAGGCTCTTCTGCCTTTTCCACAGCAGCCTCGGCTTGGGGAACTTCCACCACAGTATCCACGTTGTGTGGGACCTCAGCCACTTCTCCTGTGATTGTTGTTCCCTCAGTCTCTAGAACTGATTCTGCCTCCTCTTCGGAAGGTGCCTCTGCCACCACCTCATCCTCCACGTCTCCTCCTGCAGCTGAGATGAAAGGAATTACCATACTGAGCACTCACTTAAGTTCTAATCACATAACCTCTGCCTCAAATCTATAAAGTGTTTGTAGGTAGTAATATTCATTTGCTTTTGCTTTTTTTCTGTGTCACAAAGCAGGATCAGTGAACCTCTGTGTCAATTAGGGCTGCACCGACCAAACTTTTATGGGATTCTAAGGATTCCATTTTTTTACTCTAGACGTCCTAGTCATCTGAACAGCCGATTTATGACCCGCGCCATCTTTTGACGATGCATGGATCTGAGCTAGCGCAGTGACACGTGATCAAATTTGTTTGTTCAGCATTTCACATGACATTATTAAACTTGCGTTGTGTTTCATTACTCATAATAGATCAGTCAATGAAGCATTTCCTTCATGTAGATATGAAGTGCAAATGGTGAACCACTATTGTATGGTGAGCCCAAATATATTTGGGTTAACTGTTCTGATTACTGAGTGATCTCATCCTCCATAACTGGTCTCTTTAAATGCATTCCAGTATGCAATCAGCCATCCTCGCACGACCTAGTGGAGGACTGCCACTCAGAACATGAAAACTTCGCTGCAGTACGCTGCAGCAACACTGAACCTTCAGCTGCTGCCATGTTATCTTTATGACGGGTGCCACGCATGACGTCAATGTGAACACTAAACAGAGTTTAAATGCCAGGATTGGCTCCTGGACCATTTTTTCCACAGATGCCCAATCCCACTTTAAGAGGCTGGATCGGGTTGATACCCGATACCAGGATCGGGATCAGCGCATCTCTAGTGTCAAGGCTTTTTAAGTTAAATATCGCAATTCATATTTAGATCGTTGCTGATCAGCTGTACTAAAACCACTACAGACTCTCAAACAGAGTGTGGATATTTTTGATAACTACCGCATCACACCCCAGTCAGCCTGAGCGTCTCTCCCCCTGAAAGTCAACAAAACTGACGCCTTCAATTAGTCTCTGAGTAAACAGCACCTTGGTCTACACAGGGGGTTTTAAGACATAATAGAATGTCCTTTTGGTTCAAAAAGCATTACAATAGTAGATGTAGTGTCAAATGTGGTCACTTGACATGCATGCTAATGTCAGGTTCCAAAGGAATATAACATTAACAAATTAAAAGGTTTCAGAAACAGAATGCTAACCAAGACAACGCCAGACAAAGATGGAAAGGAGCAGGGGTTTAAAAAAAGAAAAAAAAAAAAGAAAAAAAAAAAAAAGGTGTCATGCTTGTGGAGAAGACAGTGACAAACATTTCTTACCATCCTTAACGTTACATGCTATCAGTGCGCAGGAGTGTTGATGGGCCATGTTGCTCAAAGGTCTTAAAAATACTGAACAAATATTCGAATCTTTACCAGTCACTGTACGACAACGGGAAAGTCGAGTTTCAACCGGGGATACAATTTTGACGGTAGAAAAGCAGTATTCATGGCCACCACCTCCGAAAGAAAAACTCAGTGGTAGATTATTGGACATTTACTGTTTTAAAAAAAAGCCCCTAGCAGGACATGGTGCACAATGTTCTGGCATTGATGTTGTTAGTCAAATGCAGCTGGTATGAATGGAAAGTTAAACCTAGGTGAACGCCACGATTAAATTAAAATTAAAATTGACAATTTAGTTAATTATTTTATATTTTAAATACATTGCAGACAAACCACAAATTAAACATCAAACTTTCTTGCCTCTAATTATCAAATGATGAGAAATATGAGCATTGGTTTATTTTGGTACAATAGCTTTGGAAAAAACCTTTATCTTGAATTAAAAAAATGGCATGCATTTTAAGACGAAGTTGCAATTACTAAATACATAAAGAGCCATCTTTAAATTACATGTTGATCACTGATCTGATTCAAGTTAAATGATCCGCATCTAAAAAAAATAATTATATATTTTTTAAATCACGCATTCGGATCTGCGCTAGTGTTACAAAGGCCTTTTATCCACATGGACACTGCATTTTCAGTCACCCTAGTCACATGATCCGTGTCTCGTCAGACTGCCAATATGCAACTTTTTGAAGTCAGAAGACTCTGATATCAGTGCCCATCTGTCTCGCTGGAAATCCTCACATTGCAACAATAACAACTGACTGGAGAGTACTGCTCATGCGGCAACAACTGTTTAGATTAGTGTAGATAGTAACACAAAATCTTGAGCTAATCTTTCATTATAATGTGCAGCAAATGATCGTTGAAGACAAATAAAAATTCAAATCTTAACAGAAAACATGGAACTTGTATTCCCAAAAACATGGAACTTGTATTCCCAAAAAGCTCAGTAGCCTTTTTGAAAAGGGACAAAAATCCAAACCAAACAATTATGAACAAAAAAGAGCAAACGACAATATCAGGCAAGATCGAGCCAAATTATAATATATTATTTAATCCATTTAGACTGGGGGTCGGCAACCCGCGGCTCTTAACGGTACCCTAGTGGGGTAAAATGTTTTCCAATACTGTAAAAATGTGTAGAATAAATATTACATTTCAACATATCTGTCAACTAAGATTTGCGTCATATCTTGCGACACGTTTCAATCAGCAGGGCGGGATGCCAGGCAAGTGGCTGTGTGATGGGCCATGGATCCCACAGAAAAAAAGAGAAAAATAATTGATGAAAGAGGATTCAGCGTTTCTTGGACCGAATAATTTGCATTCATTTCAAATGCGGAAGGATTGCCTGAATGTTTGCTCTGTAGTTGAAGTAGTCAAATAAAGAGTAATGTGGAGACATTTCCAGGGAAGGCATGATACATTTGCAGCAGAGTACCTAGTTAGGAGTGAGAGGAAAAAGTGCGATTGCATTACTCTTGAGAAATTAGGAGCGCAAAAATAGATTTTAGAAGTGGATTGCATCTCCAAACTCCACCACTGCTGCAAGTTTTGTTGCAACCCGGGCGATAATAAATCGTGGATAACCGTTCACAGATGGTGTCTACAAGAAGGAGTCATTCATCAACATATCAGAACACCCATTTGCAGACTTCAAAAACTAAACCGAGACAATGCAGAAAATCAAAGACATGCCACTCTGCGCTACGACAGTGAAGGAAAGGGCCATTAAAACGGCAGGCAACATCACCGATCAGATCAAGGACATCAATTCAAGTGGCAGCATACTCAATTGCCTGTGATGAGTCGTGCGATGTGATCGATATTGAACAGACTGCGCTTTTATGCAGGTGTGAACTCCGATGAACCACCATAAGTTCTGTGCACTGCTTGTAAAAGTTGACAACAAATTGCCATGTGGCTTTCGAGTGGCTCGAAAAACTGCACTTTTTGGTGGATATGACAAGCCAGATAAGCAAGCTAAATGAAAGTCTCCAGGGGCTGGGAAACACTGCATTGCAAATGCTGTAAGCCATTTTGTCATTCAAACGCAAGCTGTCTGTCTTTGCCAGAGATGTACAGCTCGGCATGCTCTCCCACTTCTCTCTCTGAGAGAATTCAAAGAAGCCCATCACGATCACACACTCCACGGTGATTATTTACAGGGTTCGATCGTTGACATGCAAGCTGCACTTGGGTGCATTTTGCGAGTCCCAAAAGGGAAAAAAATGTACAGCGCCTTTCCCTGGAGAATGACCCGTCCAGGAGTAAATCAAGCTGACCTTGAAATGGAAATGGCTGATATAGCCGACAAAGATTTATGGGTGTCCAAATTCAAACGTCTGACAGTCACCCGCCAGAAAGCCCAGCTTGGCCAAAGCCACAAATTGAGTGAAATGAAAGCCTCCCAACACCCGAGAAACTTTTCTAGGACACATGGGATGCTCTTCCTGATAATCAAAGGAATATGACGTATGCATTTGGAGTATTAGCCATCTTTGGCTCAACATACCTGTGCGAGCAGACATTCTCAAACATGAGCTACATCAAATCCATATGATAATACATGCCCGATGTTGAGAAGCTGACCAGTGATGTCCAAAAACGGAGGTTACATTAAACGGGTAAAAACAATCTGCTGTTTATTTTTATAAATGCCGCTTTTTATTGCACTCTGTTGCCTAGATAAGGGGCATGTTGTGCACGTTCCATTTTGTCGTTTTTTTTTTAATCCTCAAAATAAAAATCACATCAAAAATAGGATTTCTTTCATTTCATCAAAGCAATGAAACATAATTCATTAATACTGTAATGAAGTTAAACTTGGGCGGGATTGTAAAACAGAGTACAGAGTGGATCGTCATTCGCTACAGGATGCATTGCTGGGAAAATATTCATGAAGGCTCATTATGTATTTGTAATCAACTAAGTCATTTTGATAGTAGGCTAATATAGATACATACAGCATGTGTTGCCTTCATTATAAAGCTTACACAAGGCTTGCTCCAGACATGTTTTTCGTTTTAATATGGCTCTTTTGGGTTGCCGACCCCTGATTTAGACCTTCTACAACGACACCCTGGCTGGAGCATAACTTCAAACTTAATTGCCCACCACCCCTGTTCTATATGATGTGGTATGCTTTGATGTAGGTCGAAAATTTACTGCAAGTGTAATTTACTACGATAATGTAATTTATCCCAATTTGGGTAAATTCGGCAACAAATATGTTCAGGTACATGTTCAATACATCAACCAATCAAATACACATTCCATACAAGCGAATGATCACTTCCAGAGCCACATCAAGAATAACTTGAGGCAATATATACCACAAACTCATACAAGGACCTACGTCGGTGATGCTAATCGTGGTTAATTGCACAAAGCTAAGCGAGACGGAGCAGATGGTGGTTTAACACCATCAATACAGTCGAGGGTGCAGTACTCGGCGGTTAGATGTTAGTTTAATCCAAATCTTTTAGGTTTTCTTTCTTTGAGCGCCTCAAGTGCAGCAAGTCTGTCTTTATGACGCTGGCTTGCAATGACTGAGGCAATTTATCCCCAACTTTCACAGCAAGTGTTCATGCATATTACAAATTGACTCTAAATGTTTACTGTAAGGTGCTCTCGCACCTAGTTATAGCACATAAATGGCTATTTCTACGTATAAAGAATGAATAATAGTCTTAATAAGTAAACCAATTTGATATTGGTATAATGCAAGGTTCAAGAAATCCTGATTTTCCTCTTTAGTAGGGCGTATAACTGCAGTGCATTAGTTGGATATTGGTCATTTAATCCAACTTAGCTATGTTTTCTGTTGGATCAGAGCAGTCATCAAGCAGTTGATTACTGAAACATTTTCACTATGACATTTTGCTGACAGGTGTGCCTGCATATCATGCAGAGCAAGGTTTCAGAAACGGTCAGGAAAAAGATCATGACAATGCACGTCTATGTTTGGATATAGCCTTTGTAACTTTTCATGTATTTTACCACAAGTTTCACATATTATGCGTTAAAAACTATGAGAAAGTCCACGCCATGGCTCTTTCTTTTGGTATCAGCTTTTACACATCGTGGAAGTGCGGAAACAATATATACAGGATCAAAGTTAGAAAAAAAAATACAACAAAAATAAACTGTTCCATGAACTAAAAAGGAAAGCAACAATTAGAGCAAACCTTCTATTGATTCTAAAGACTGGAATTGACATTGAATTAGTTTTCAACCAATTGAATAAGATGAACAAAAATGTAGTTATGTCCGATTTGGGGATCTGGGAATAAACTGCACATGGCAGGACGGCGGCGGCAGCAGCAGCAGCAGCAGAGTAGAACACTTTATTGTTTTCATATACAGTAGCAACACAGTGCAGTAGGAAACACAGGACAAATATCCTTTGGGAAAGAGTCCAAGGAAATCAGATGGGAAAAGCGGTGAAGGAGGAAAGGTCCAGTTCTAGCATGAGTAAGCCACAGAGGGGCTTAGTTATAGTTTTATGCTGGAAAGAATAGAGAAAGACTATTAGAAGTACCAGAAACAAAGGTAATCTCACTTAACTACCAGATAGGTGAGATGGATGGAGATTTAATGGAAAAAGACTAAAAGGAAATTGTGGATTTCTAGATTTAATGAGGAAACCGTTTAGGGATGCACCCGTGATTTTTTGTTGCCGATCAACACCGATCACCAATACTGATGAGATGGATTAACAATGAATTTGTGATCAAAATGAAACCTGTGTTCATAATATGAAAAATGAACGAAGATGGGGAGAGAGGAAGAGAGAGAGAGAGAGAAAATTGTGAAAAAAAAATCAAAAATATTTAAAAAATAAAGTGAACATTTCTTCTGCATTTTTTTGTAATTTTCATAACAAAGATTTTTTTCCCTCTACCAAACAGCTGCACACACTTATCTTAAAACATTTTCCCAACTCTCAGTTCCATTTTCAGAATGATATTTTTCATAAAATGGAGAATGTGTTTCCGAAAGACACTTTTTTTCCATATATACCCTTTTTTCTTCACATATTTATCAAGTCTTAGATTATAATTTAAAAAAATCCTTGAGCATTGCATCTGTACCAGCCATTAATGGTTTTATCAGTGTAACAATACTGACGACAAAGAGACGGACAGATAGAAAGAAGAGAAGGTTTTAGCTACAGAGTAAGACGAGTTAAGGCGGTAGTAAAAGGTGTTTGTAAGGAAACGTGATTAGTGGGGATGAAATTAAGAGGCAGAGTAAATGAAGTCCAAGCAAACTAATTTAATACTGAGAAAGATAACTTGCCTGTATCTTCATCTTCACCTGCAACAAAGACAAACTTAGTGAGAAATGTTCACACCACAGGAATCTTTTCTTTCTTTTCTAAAAACTAGGAACAATCCAGTCTGAGTTCTTCTGAGACTGCATGAATGATCGACTTGCTTTACAGAAGAGATAGAATCAGCAAATCAGAGTGAAGCGCGCGCACACACACACACACACACGTTCGACACGCCATTTATATGATCAACGAGCGAACACCTTTTGCCGAAACTTGATAATAAAAGGTCCACATGGTCCATCAATAGCCCATTCTTAAATATTGAATAGGAAAAAAAAAGTTTTTAATGTTGAGACTTACTCATGGGGGGCCATGGTTTCGGAGTCCACACGGTCTTGGGTCTGGAACTGATTTCTGCGATGCGTTCATTATATCTGGCACTGTCTGAGGTGACCGTACTATAAGCCTAACAAAAACAGAAATAATTACATTATTTTATAAGGATTATTGGAACAATCATCCTCATGAGGGTGTGCTGAAAATGGTTATAGTAATGGCTCTTCAATGTTCTGCACAAAACATTACACAAAATGAGCAGATAGCACCAGGGCTGAATTTGGAAACATAGAATAGTAATGAACTTACATAAGACATAGCTCCCACAAATGCTCCAGCACACAGCACAGTATAAACAATGTTCTCCCCAGACCCGCCCGGTGCCGATGACATCTGTCGCAGCTGCAAAACTGAAACACAAAGAAGACCGATGACATGGATTTCACTGTTTCGTTTCATTTTTTTTTGCTTTTGCATTGTGCAACAGGTTCTTGTACAAAAACTATGGACACTTGTTAGTGATTAAGATCTCTAGCACAGAGTTGTGCTACGGATTGTGCATGAGCCCCCCACAAACTTAGCAACCATACTAATAGTTTCGTGATGTTAATGACGTCTCCTTAAACAAACAATGAAGGTCCACCAATCTTCTCGTAACTATCACGACAAATTGAGTGAAAGTGGTTGTAAACAAATCTATGCAACTGCAGATCAGCGATCGGCAATGACAGGTAGTGATCGACATTCATTAATCATGCTGAAATCAGCCCATCATGATCGGTGACTGATCGACTGGATCATCCCTAGTGACAAGCAGCCTTTGCCGAGCTATTAATCACATTATGAGGGGAGTGTAGTCCAAATCACAGAAATTTCGAATTTCTCTCCTACAGTCGGACTAAGTTGTTTACTTGCATTTAAAATTCTGAACTTAGGTGGGCAAAGCAACAATGGGGTGTCAGGTAGCCATGGCCAGCGTCACCGCACAGTGAAGTTGCAGTTACAATAGAGGTGGGTTGACGGTGTCCCCAGCGCCATCCTATTAAAGAATTTTATCAATTATTCATCATCATTAATTGGTCCAAGGTGCAGAAATTCAACTAAATCAAATGTGTACAAGGTACAGAAAGTGCTTGCAAGCATGCAGACTTGTCGTAAGTATTTCAGTCTTATTGCGCAGTGATGATGAATTTCTCCAGTCTACTGTATGTGCCTGGTGGAGCGGGTGGCCAGTTGCACTGCAATGCTGTGGACTTTGCTTCAGCTGGGTAAAAAAGTCCAAGGGACAGTCAAGGGTAACACTGAATACCACAATATGTACAATGCAATTCAATAATAATTTTGTCACAAGTTCAGTTCATGGAACAATATTGACACAGAGGCTCACTGCCTTATTGCAAATATGGCATTACTAAGGTCAGTCTATGGCTCTAGAGAAGTCACGTTGGAAAAAAGTGTAAAATCATTTCAACATGCTGTAAAAGACGGTCAAAGCCTATTCAGAAAATAAATACACATCATTGATTAAAGACAGTCCGGGGCACGCACTGTGATGTTCTGGTATGTTGCGCTACCAGTAGTCTGGCGTCACACACGCAGATCACGTGACCAACAGCCATGTTTCCATGCTTCGTACGTGAAGGTCACATACGATCGCAAACATGCTTGGACACATTAATGCCCAGACACTTTCAGCTGACCCCGACGTCCACTTTGAACCGACAACCGCACTGTCGCAGGCCAGTGAACCGTACGCTCCATGTTGGACCGCTGTGTGCCGCTCCATGCGAAGCCCTAAACACACAGTGCTACAACAAAATACTCACCATCTCTGGGACGCCTGTAGGATGCCGACCGGGCCAGAGACCCACATCTGACCCAGACAGATCTGCAAGCAAACATCGTCGTTTCGAGCTTTGCAGGGACTTCTGAAAGTCAGCAGCACAAGAACGCGCAGCGTCAGAGAGGCGGAGCTGCTTCGTCGCGCGTACTTATGCTCTGTGGTGTATGAGAAACGATTATTGCCACTACCTACCTTCCATAACAGTTCAACGTTATACAAGTTATTGTTTATCTGTGCAAACGACGAACGTGTCTCGTGACCCTTTTCGACTGAAAACATAATCAGAGTTGTCAAATGCTTTTGTATCATCTTACTGGTGTGTTGAAGTTCATTCTTTATGCACACACAAAGAGACGGTTCTTTAAACAGAGTGTTGCTGTATGAGCAGGACTGTGTAGCTGTGATGTCACAAGGGGTGATGTAGAAAACCGGCGAAACTCGCAAATATCGTATTTGAAGTGTTGCCCGGAATCAAAAGACTCCGAATATAAACAAATAACCGTCCATATACCAGAGCGCTAGAGTTATACAGTCTGTTTTTCTGCCGCGCGTGCTTGTGGCATCAGTCGCCCTCTAACATAGGTTTTACGTTCACTCGCTAAAACCTCACGTGTGGGCCGTTGCAGCAGGCAGGCTGGCGGACACTGCTGACGCAACGTTCATGAAGGAACTCCTGACGCTCATAATACACACACGGTGAGAAAACGCTCACAGGAGACTGAGAAGCAGGAGGTTCTGACGCTGAAACTGCTGACAGAAACAGAAACCTTGACTGCCTTAAATGCCAGTTATAAAGTGTTTATTCTCACAAGCTAAAAGAAAACACAGAGAAGTCTAGAACTGTTGATGTTCATTGGAACTTACAATTACAAATACTGACTAACAGCAGGTGCTGTGAAAATGGCAGAAAACAATCATTTCATCAGCTGACAATGTCCATGGGCAAGGGCACAATAATTGTATAATAAATCAAACTTCATCCATTTTGACGAACAACGCCGTTGACAAACTCACTGATGAATCAGTTGTCTGTTCATGTCACCATGTCCTGCCAGGCAGAAGTCTGGCAGGTGCAGTAAGTCAAAACAGTGTGCTTTGAAAAAGTACTCGGACGACTGACTTCGGTTTCAAAATTGAAAAAGTAACTTAGTTCAGCAATTCATTGCTGACTAAGATAGATTACAATTTACTTTTCCAGTTACATTTAGCAGCTGCCGAAAACAGCCCTCATCTGTGAACATAAAATTTCTATGACAATTTTAAGGCTCTATGTTTGAAGCTAGAAAAAACAAACAAACAAACAAAAAAAAAACTGAACCCTTGGGGATACATTTTTTAGATATAAAACGTTTCATCTAAACTTAACAAATGTTTAGCTGGCATATTTGGTAACATTTTTCTCACCACAAAATGAATTAGAATGCAAATACAAAGTTCTGAAATGTGCACAAACTTCTCTTGAGATTAGGAAAGTTAGTTCGAATTCAGTTGCTGCCCATCCAGAATGATTCATGTCAATGTGATGATGATGTAAAAAAGTGGAACTCACTGACAAAGATAACACCTGGGGCCGATTCAAGAAGCCGGTTCACCAAAGCCGATGTGAAAACTCTATGAGCAGGTTGTTTACAATTCACCATGACAACAATTGAAAAAAAAAAGTCACTCCCAACTTCTCCTCAGTGGAGATCATTCATGCATGTTTATGCAGAAAGTGAACACATTGAAGAAAGAATGATGGCCGAGGTAACGATGTTGTTAACTAGAGAAAAAAGTTTCAAGTGTTTGTTGGCTACAGACGCAGAACTGACTCCTCTGTAACTAAAGTGTAATATTACTAATATATTATGGCATACAGTATGTTCTCATCGATCACCATTCTTAGAATAGAATTCACTTAACCGCCATTGTACTCCTCTATTAAACCTGCTGTGATGGATGGGAGGTGAACGCTGTAAAAGGGTGTTGTGGATTTAGACTGTGTAGTTAGTATTGGTGCTTCTGTAACCTTTCTGTGATGGGGCGAGCTGGTCCAATTGTCACATGAATACTTTGTGCATCACACTAAATGTTTTATTTTTCCTTGTCACTGGTTGTTACCAAGTCTCCTTGCTAGCATGACATTCTTATGGAATCCCTCATTAATTCTTTTAACAATCAACAGAAATTAATATAGGTCAAGGCCAGTCACCAAAATATTGTAGGGCTTGTAAGGCTCAAAACCTGAAGACATATTTTAATACACTCAGGGAAAGGCAACACAGAACATATACTATGCAAAATGCAATACTATGCAATGGCTCTAATATTGACAGAATGATGTTGCAAAAAAAAGTTTCATGTCCAGTATAGTCATTTTTTCATGCCTAAATTTTGTCATTTGTCCAACAATGTAACTGCAACTATGTGGCACTAAAGCAATGTAAACTGTTATACAAAATACCAAGGAATGAGCGTAGCAAAATTTTCTTTTACCTATAGGTAACGCTGTTTACTGAAGTGCAGCTACATAAATACATACATACATGTACAACATCGCCACCTCCAGGGACAAGAGCAGACTGCAGCGCATCCTGCGTTCCGCTGAGAAGGTGATCTGTCGCAGACTGCCACCTCTTCAGGACCTGTATGTCTCGGGGACCTAGAGACGTACAGGTCGGATCAGAGCCGACCCTTCTCACACTGATCACAGACTGTTGAATTCCTGATCAGCCTATTTTATTTTATTTTATTAACATCACTTTACTCTGAAGCATTTTCCTAGTTGGTGGGATCCCCACTGACCACGGCAATAAATTTGATTCTGATTCTGATTCTGATAAACATCAGCAAGACTTGTTGATCTCATTGGATGAACAACTTCAAGACCTGCAAGTACCACTGGGTTCAGTGAGCACTCAGTTTCCGGAGCCTGGACACTCCAGTTTGAGACACCTTGAACAAGACCACTGCTTCCAGTCTATATGTGGAATGTCTCGATCCTTTAAAACAGGGGTGGGCAATTAATTTTTATCAGGGGCCGCATGAGAAACCTGAATTGTGTCAGAGGGCCACCAACTTTCTTTCATTGTAAAATGCTCAAATTAAATATTTTGAATAGCTGATACTGATAATCAGAAGACTATAGCACTCTGTAAATATTTATATTAGGTTATGTGAAATTGTGGTGTATTGGTTAAATAAGAAAAACAATCATTGAACCAGTGCAATTTATTTTTAACTTGTTAATTTCCACAAACAATAACTTGTAATGTTCTCCACCTCATGTTACCTCTTCAGTGAGAATAATCCAGTCTGTTCTGGGCTTGAACAAGGGCATTGAAATCTGGCGGAATGTCTGAAGTGGCTATGCGAAGGACAGCTGAGAGGTGGTCATCAGTCATAGAGGATCTATGTTTGGATTTGTTAAACTTCATAACTGAGAATGTCTGTTCACAATGATAGGTAGATCCAAAGAGGACTAGGATCCTCTGAGCATGCTTCCTCAGGTGTGGAAAGTTCTCCTCTTTGAGGGAGGAGTAAAAATCCAGCAGTGAGACTGACTTGAAGTGATCTGCCAGAAGTGTGTCAGACTGCAGATCTATGAGTTCCATCTGAACTTCACTTGGCGCATCATCCACACTGCAGTTGAAGGGAGAAGAGACCATGTGCATTTCACTCTCAAGAGTTTTGAAATCTTGAAATCGCCTTGAAAACTCTGCATGCAATGTTTCTAACATGGTTGAGTACTTTTGGAGGTGATCGCCTGATCTTTTGGCTTCCTTAAGTGTTGGCAAGTGGGTCAGAATGTTGTCCTTCACTTGGCTTGAGAGAAGCTGCAGTTTTCTCATAAAAGCCTTCACTGCACTGTACATCTCATGCACAAAAAGGCCCTTGCTCTGCAGTTTGACATTAAGTTCGTTCATTAGTGCAGTCACATCCACAGTGAATCCGAGGTCTGCCAACCAGTCTTCATCTGAAAGTTCTGAGACGTCATGACCTTTCTGAACACAGAACTCCTGAATCTGGTCTCTCAGGTCCCAGACACTTTTCAGAATTTTGCCAAGGCTGAGCCACCTAACAGTGCAGTGATAGCTTATGTCACCATGTTCAGCCTCATTTTCCTCCAACAAAGCAACAAACTGTCTGTGATTTAAAGCTCTCGCTTTGATGAAGTTAACTATTTTAGTGACAGAATCAACAACATGTTTCATTTTTAACACTGTCTTACACAACACTTCCTGATGTATGATACAATGCAAAAATGTCAATTTCTGATCAGGGTTCATTTCTGTCACTTTATCCTGCATTCTCTTTAAAAGTCCAACATTTTTCCCGGTCAGATTTGGACAACCATCTGTTGTCACACCTGCAAGCTTGTCCCATTTCAGTCCTAACATGTCCATACATGCATTTACCTCTCTGAACAAGTCATTACCTGTGGTTGTCCCTTTTATTGACTGCATGGCTGCCAACTCCTCCGTGATTTGAAAGTCTGCGGTTATCCCACGTAAGAAGATGAGCAGCTGGGCGGTGTCACGTACATCGCAGCTCTCATCCAAAGCCAGAGAAAAAAAGTCAAAGTCGGCCGCTCTTTTCTTCAGCTGAAGCTCTAAATTTCCCGCGATGTCCTCAATCCGCCTCGTTACAGTGCGTCGGGAGAGTGAAACGTTCTCAAACGCGCCCTTTTTTTCTGGGCACATCAGCTCAGCAGAGTCCAATAAACACTCCTTAATAAACTCTCCGTCGGAAAATGCCTTACTTTTTCTGGCGATTTTATGAGAAATTACATAACTTGTCCTGACGGCTGCATCTCTGGAAGTGTGAAGTTTAGTGAAAAATCCTTGTTGGGTTTGTAGTTTTGCAAGCAATGCATCAGACTCCCTTGCACGCTCTTCACCAGACAGGTTTCTGTATTTATCTTCATGCTTGGTCGTGTAGTGGCGATTCAAATTATATTCTTTAAACACAGCAACCTGTGTACCACAGACTAAGCACACTGCTTTACCTTTAATTTCTGTAAAGAAATATTTGGCAGTCCATGTCTTGTTGAAAATACGGCATTCGTTATCAACTTTTCTTTTCTTGGGGTGTGCCGACATCTTGAGGGTACCCTGGCGAACAGTATCACCTTCACTCACTCAGGTGTATACGCGCGTGAAGGCGCTACGTCTACGACGTGTATATGTAGTCAAAATAAAATTTCAAAATAAAAGTTTTTAAAAAATTGTTTAATTTATGGTGTTTATGATTGGTCTTACGCGGGCCGGACAGGGACGTACAAAGGGCCGGATGTGGCCCGCGGGCTGTAATTTGCCCAGGTCTGCTTTAAAACAATCACAAGAAAAGAAAGTAATTATTAAATTAATTAAGTGGTCATAAGTCAAACTATTGTGAGCATTAAAGTATAAAAATGGGATAATTTACCAAAAACCAGGGCAGATAGCCTGCTATATACACACCCAACGTACAGTACTGTACAGGATGGAGTAAGATTTCATCTCACCATATTCTTTACCATAGTATTGGTATACTTTGCTGATAGTGTATGAAATATCCATTTCCTCCTCCAAAGTAAAGACATTAACACAAATGAAAACAACAATCAGAAACCAGTATATCTGAGGGACAGCTCATGTAGAAAGTTTGGACATGTGGAGAGGAACGGCAAGGAACATGTTGGACATAGAAGTATCAAGCAACAGATGGAGTGCTTTTCAAGCAGGGATTTAGGTTTACGGATGTGACAAAGGGGGGTATTAAGAACATCCTGTGACTAGAGAACGCAAACAGCTGATTCAGTGAATAATGGCGTACAGGTATATTGTGGAAAAACTATTTATGCTATAATCTCATTTGGACAGATCAGAACCATATTTCAACAATATTAACTAAAATCATTGTTTTATCTCAGTGATAAACCAAATTTCTGAACTTCTTCACTGAAGAACGTCACAGTTGTAAGACTGTTTGTGATATGTAGCTATATGAACTACATGTGAAAACAAGCTGGCTGGTGAAGGTTATGAACCAGTCTCATTTTCAGAGGTCATGAGTTACCGCTTAGAAAATGATGTGACGTTTCTTTGAAATTGTTGTCTAGTACCCTAATATTTTAGAACAGATATTGCCATCTTGTGGCCAAAGAAAACGAGGACTCTATTTCATGAAGCCTGCACATTTTTACCTACACAATATGCTTAATTTTCTTAAATGTCTAACAACCCTGTTATAATGTTTAACATTATGTAAACATGAGATTATTCCATCCATTATATCAGATTTAGCATGCATTGCTCCATTCACTAACAAAAGTTGGATGACAAGTTTTTACAGTATCTCTCGCTCCATTCCTTTCTTGGAAAGCTACCTATAGTCCCAAATATCACATGTCTGTACCTGTTGAAAAAAAGTAAAAAGATGTTTCTTACTTTTGCACACAAACACTGTGACTTTCTGACATTCTGACCTGCATCAATGTTCTGTATAGTGAATCTAGATACCCCAAACAACTGGGCAATGCAGAGAAGGTTGGATATAGTTTTCCGAAATTATCGTACTTGGATGATTAGTCAGTCATAGGTGACTCTTTTATTTTGGTGGCAGGTGTTGTGGAATTTCTTGACTTCAATAAAGAGAGAATTGTCTTTTATGAATATTTATTGAAGAATCTTTGCAAATGGAGTGTGAAGACAAGTTTGTGAACTTGTCTTGTATGAAGTTAAAACTCTCACTGAGGCAGTCTCAGTGAGCATACACTTTATTCACTGCACAGGAGGGATACAGATTAACATCGGAGATAACAAGCCAGAATGTAGCAACAACCTTAAGCAGCTGTGAGAAGCTCAGTCTGAGTCTGAGTTCTGAAAACAAGGAGCAAAGAGGCAGCCTTCACCAGTAACCTTCCATAAGTCTGAGTAATGTCAGTAACTTTCCATTGGTCTGAACAGTAACAATATTTTTTCCATCACACAGGCCATCTGATGGACTAAAGTAAAGTTAGTGCATTCATAAGATCTTACGGAATCCAAATCTGGTTCCAGACAGCACTCAGAATGACCATCTTGAAAATATTGTAGTGAAAATAGGAAATACCGCATCATGGACGACAGCGTCTGTGACGTGGATATTATAAGAATAATATCACCTCGAAATTTTGGGCACCACCTGAGATACAGTTCTCAGGAAACTATTAATATAATTAATGATAGCAAATTAATTGATAAAATAACGTAGTCAATCTCTTTATATGAAGTCGCTACTTAACTGTCGTGATTTAATGACCTTTACCGATCATAGGCACTTAGATTGATTATAATACATTCCAAAGTAACGCAAGCATGACCATGGTAATTTTATACGTTTGTTAAAGAAAAGCAGAACAGATAAAAAGGAAAGATTGTAGAAGTGATGTCCGGGCTCTCAAGTGAGGGGGGACAGTTCCTTGATTGGCGGATGAGCGCAATTGGCTGGCTCTAGTTCACCTTGATGATTGGCTGGTTCATCCGAGCTGCGCTCCTCCCAGTGTCCAGTAGTGGGAAGCAGAAGTCCATTTTGGGCTTGAGGAATGTGACCTAACTAACTAGAGTCAAAAGCCGAAAACGACAGGTGAGCGAGACGAAAAAGCTAATAGCAATATGGCGGACTTGTCAGCAGTTGTAATTGAGCTAAAAGCACTTCCTGCTATTGATGAACGCTTGGGGAAAACGGCCAGCACAGTTGCTGCCTTGGAGAACAACTTGACGGAAGTTAAAGGAAATGTTGCCACTAACACATCGCGGATCGAAGAGGCTGAGAGGCGGATCGACCTGGAAAACTGAAGCAGACGAAATCATCTTTGATCGGTCTCTGTGAGGGCACAGAGGGAACTCGGCCAATGCAGGAATACATCCATCCGTTATCGTCCGCTTTTGAGAGCTTGTTTTTCGAGCAGCGAGACAAGGCGAAATCACAAAGGACGGCAACAACCTTTACTTCACTAAAGATCTCTCGGCAGAAGCTGCAGAGGAGTTCCACCGTGAAAGTAATCTGCCTAACAAACCTTAACAACACGATGAGAACCGCGATTGTCACTCAAATGTTTTGATTTCTTCTTCCAAGTCGAGTTCTTACTGTAGAGCGATTGAACCACACTTATGATTCAATATTGAAATGCACTGCATGTGAAAATGCTGCACTTTAGTTAGCTCTATGTATCTAGCCATCTGCTGCTCCTGCTCCTAGTGCTTCTTACTAAGGAGATCAGTTGCCTGATTGTTTATGATCGCCAAACTCTACTCAGTAAAAACGCAGATGGGGAAAGCGCAGCAGGCGCCTCGTTAAACTACGAGCGCGTCTGCAGTCTGCCATGCCCTCAAGTCTTCCGTGCACTAGATTACAGCACCACCTTCATATACTGCTCCCGGTAAACTGTGACTATTTTAACTCCTGACTATAATAAACTCCTCATCGTTGGTGATTTTAGTATTCATGTTTGTTGCCCGGACAAGCCCCTGGTGAAGGAATTTCTGATAATTCTGGAATCATTTAACCTTCAGCAGTCTGTGCTAAGCCCCACCCATGACAAAGGTCACATACTCACTTGGTCCTCTCTCACGGTCTGCCTGTGTCCAACCTGGTGGTCGAGGAAACAGTTTTTTCTGACCATTGGTCGGTCATATTTGATGCTCCAGTATCCACAGCCGTTTCAAAAACTCCTGCAGCAATTAGATGCCATCGCTTTGTTAACTCCTCCACCACCAGTCACCTGTGGCTGCATCAATTCAAGCAGATACTGAACAGCTCACCACCTGGTTTAACTCCACATGTCAATCTATTCTAGACATTGTCGCACCTTTAAAAACTGTTAAACTCAGGCCCAAGCCTGAACCCTGGTTTAATAGCACAACCCGTGCTATTCGGCAGGACTGTCGCAGGGCTGAGCGCAAGTGGAGGAAGGACAAGCTGGAAGTGTCTAAACAGATCTACCGACAGTGCTGGAGAAATTATCAGGTTTCAGTTCAAAGGGCTAAAAGGGACAATTTTTCACAGCTTATTGTACGCAGCCAAAACAATCCACGTGTTCTGTTCAGTACGTTCAATTCAATTCTCGATCCTCCACAGGCTGCCTGCTCAGACTCAACCTCTGACACCTGTGATCTGTTTTTAACATTTTTTTTGCCACCACCAGGGCTTCTCTTGCAATCCCAGACGTGGATCCTCCCCGTGATGTTGTTGGTCCAGCTGTTTTTGACCAGTTTGATCCTATAACTATGACTGATCTCGAAAAAGTGGTCAGACAAATGAAACCTTCTGGATCTCCCCATGATGTAGTGCCTCCACGTCTACTCAAAGATGTTCTCCCAATGATTGGTCCACTGGTTCTTCAAATTATTAACAGCAGCCTGGCATCTGGAGTGGTTCCCAATTGTTTTAAGCATGCCACAATACAGCCACTGTTTAAAAAAAACAAGTCTAGATCCCTCAGCCATGTCAAATTACAGGCCTGTCTCCAAGCTGCCTTTCCTCTCCAAAATTCTGGAGAAAGTAGTTTACTTGCAACTACAATCCTTTTTAGATGATTTTAATATTTTGGAGGCTTTTCAGTCTGGTTTTAGGTCTCACCACAGCACAGAATCTTTCTCAGAGTTTTTAATGATATATTCTTAACTTGTGATGCTGGAGAACATTGTGTGTTGGTTTTGCTGGACCTTACCACTGCTTTTGATACAGTCGATCACAACATTTTAATTTTGTGCCTCGTCCACTCGGTGGGCATCGCTGGGTCTGCGCTAAAGTGGTTTAAGTCGTACCTGTCCAACAGAACCATGAACCTAAAATTGTTGAATCCTCCACTGCATCTGTTTCCTGTGGAGTTTCTCAGGGAACAGATGCCCTCTACTGTTCTCACTTTACCTTCAGCCACTTGGCGCCATCATCAAGAAACATGGAGTTTCTTTCCACTTCTACGCGGATGACTGTCAGCTATATCTCCCTTTGAAGAAGGATGACTGCCTCTCCGTGAACCTGTTTCTGGATTGTCTGACAGACATTAAAGCTTGGATGGCCCTAAACGTCCTGAGTTTTAACAATAAAAAGACTGAAGTGATGATTTTTAGACCCAGTAATGTCTGTGATCCTCTGTCTTTTAACCTGGGTCCTCTGTCCAACAATGTTAAACCTGTGGGTAGAAACCTTGGTTTTAAAATGGACAGTGATTTTAAATTTGATTCTCAGATCAGCGCGGTTGTCAAGTCGTGTTTCTTTTATCTCCGTCGGCTCTCTAAGGTGAAGACCATTTTATCCAGGCAGCATCTGGAAGCAGTGATTCATGCTTTTATCACGAGCCGACTGGACTACTGCAACTGTCTCCTTGTAGGTGATAGCCAGGTGTCACTGTCCCGTCTGCAGCTGGTCCAGATGCTGCAGCCAGGTTCTTAACGGGGTCACGCAAAAGTGAGCATATCACCCCAATTTTAGCTTCTCTCCACTGGCTGCCTGTGACTTTTAGAATTGATTTTAAAGTTCTTCTGCTCGTTTTTAAAGCTTTAAATGGTCTTGCCCCTCTGTATTTGGCGGAGCTTCTAACCCCCTACGTTCCTCCACGGTCCTTGGTCAGCTGACCAGCTCCTCCTTGAGGTACCTATGTCTGTCTGTGGCCCCCGGCTAAGGAATGCCCTCCCTCCCCATGTGAGACAGGCACCATCACTGTCCACTTTTAAAACACTTCTTAAAACACACTTTTACTCCTTGGATTTTATACAACCACACAGCTGATCTTCTTTTTAGTAATTGTTTTTTCTTTTCGTCTATCCGCCCTGTTTTAAGGTGGAGAGTGAGAGCGAGAGAGCGTAAAACCTATTTAAGCATAAATAGGACGTTGGATGACCTGAGAGGGTTTCCGCTGCATCCAAGTTAACGATCGTAGCGCACCGCCACTGGTATTAAATGAGGGTTGGCATTAACTTCGGAATAACGAGTCCCTTGTTAAAGTGAAACACTTTCTGCATCATGGAGGTGGATTTTATTATGGTCGTCTTCAGCGTGTATAAAGGGAACATCATTGAATTTCAGTTTGGTGTACCAAGTTATGGTGTGATTTTTGACGGTTTTGTCAATATGTCTGCCAGATATTTGTAATATCCTTGGACATGTCTCACCAAGGTCACTAGCAGTTCAGGGGGTCAACATAAAACTGTTCAGTAATGTTATCTGTTTATCTTAATCTTGAATGTCAAAACGGGTGTGCTTTGATCACACATAATGATATGATATAAATGAATGTGTCCAATGTAGCTGAAGTCAAGTCACACTACCTGTAAAAATGATGGTTACTCACGTAACCCAGGTTCTATGAATATGTGCGCCCTCTAACGGCCTTCGCTATTGGTTAATCCACATCGAGGCACTGGACTCGGCCTGAGACTTCGATTGATTGGCTCTCAGCCCAGGAAGGCACCACCCACCACGTATAACTCTCCCCTGCTCCCGCCGCTCTGCTCCTTTTGGAACTCAGCGGAAACAGGCCTGCTGGGCAGCCATTTAGAGGGCTACGCACATATTCATAGAACCTGGGTTACGTGAGTAACCATCATTTCTATTTCATGTGTGCTCCGCCCTCTAACGGCCTTCGCTATTGGTTAAAAAAAGGCCGTAGGGATTGGAAGAAGGAACGGCATCAACAGTCTCAGCGGAGGAAACACATACTGAAGTCCCTGCAGCCACGTCGCGTGCGCCAGAGCATCCACCCCCAGGGTGGGGTTGTCCGACGCCCTCAAGGAGAACCACAGAGGGGCTTTGTAGTTCATCCTTGACGCGAACAAGTCCACGACCGGAACCCCGAAGCGAGCCCAGACCGCCTCTGCCACGTGTGGTGTGAGACCCCACTCTTCCGCCGACACGCCTCCTCTGGACATTCTGTCCGCGTCCACGTTCAGCACACCTGGAACGTGACGCGCTCTCAGAGATAAAAGATGAGAGGCCGCCCACAGAACAATGCGAGCCGCCACTCTGTGCAGAGAGAGAGCTCTCACTCCCCCTTGGCGGTTGATGTAGGCAACCGTCGTGGAGTTGTCTGACCTGACCATCACGTGAGGACCTTCCAGACGCGGCGCAAAGTGTTCCAGCACTTTCTCCACCGCTAACAACTCCAACAGGTTTATATGCAGCGTGGAATCCGACCAGAGTCCTCCCACACGCTCCTCTCCTAGCACGCCTCTCCATCCTGACAGGGATGCATCCGTGAATACGTGCACGTATCACTGGACGCAGCCCATACGGACACCTTGGTGGAGACGACTGCTGGAGGCCCAAAAGATCAGATCCAGATGAACTTGGGCCGGAAGGATCACCAACTTCGATCTGTCCCTGACTGGGTCGAGCCTGAGATGCGCGAACCAACATTGAAGGCGTCTCATGTGCAAGAGTCCCAGTTTGACTACCGAGTGAGCCGCCGACATGAGACCTAAGAAGGTCATCACCTCGCTCACTCTCAACCTCTGGGCACTTCTCGCCAGTCGTCCAGATATGTCAGGATTCTTAGGCTCACAGATCTGAGCGGCTCCAACGCAGCATCCACCACCTTCGAGAAGGTCCGTGGAGCTAGGGAGTACCCGAAGGGCAGCCGGTCGAACTGGTAACAGTTGTCCCCCACTGCAAGCAGTTGCTTTATTGTCAGCATCCTGAACGAGCAGGAGGAGATGAAGGCATTCAGTCGTCGCAGAATTGGTCTGAGACCTCCCGACCTCTTGGGGACCAGAAAATACACAGAGTAGAACCCTCTCTCGCGGTCCTCCTGAGGCACCAGAGAGATAGCTCGTTTCGGAAGCGACTCCACCTCCTGCTCCAGACACAGACGCTCTGCTGGGGAGCAAGGAGACGTGAGACGGATTCCCGTGAACTCAGGGGGGCGGCGACAGACCTGAAGTGCGTAGCCCCTGCTTAATGATCTGTTTAACCAAGGGGCGAGGGGGCCGCACAAATCCACCCACACCGAGTGAAAGTCTGTGAGGGGTTGAGCCAGAGACAGAAAATGCCCGCCCGACACATCTGGTATGTATCCGAAAGGGCCGGGTGCCGCCGTCCGGAATCGCTGAAGACACCGTGGGCCGTGAATTTCCGGCAACATGGGAGACGTCATCAGCATGGGAAGCCGGGAGATGTAGTCCACTGCTCGACACGGTGACGCTCGGCGCAGCTGCACTGGGTTCATTTGACACAGGTGAAGCAAAATGGCCACCAGTGACGACACTCACCCGAGCGCTTGGAGAACACAGACGGGACCTCCCGGAGGCAGGCGGTGCAACGTGGCTGCCAGAGACGACAGCTGCAGAGGCCGCTGGGAAATGAAGTCCCTTAAGCCGGCCAGCACTCACCTGTGCGTTTGAAGAGTTCGAACCAGGCCGACATGACACGGGCGGTGCAAGATGGCTGGTGGCCGAGGAAGCTAGTGTTAGCCTAGCCTTTTTAGCTAGCGAACACGAAGCTTGAACACGAGGGAGGCCTACGGAACCGGGCTCAGGCCGGCACGTAAAAGCAGAACCCGAGTGCGAAGACCCGCATGCAATAAAAGCATTAGACGACACAAGATACTTCTTCTGTGGTTTATTTGCAGCAGAGACAGATCTTGGGCGTTTGTGTGCGGGTGTCCTACAGCAAGGAGCGGAAGACGAAGGTCTGGCGGATGAGGTAGGGGGCTGGGCACCTTCGCGGCGGCGAAAGGGGTCCTCCTGGACGTCTCTCTGGCCCGAACGAGCAGACTGAGATCTCTGAGCCAGACGGAAGTGCTCTGAGAGCTTGGCTGATGACGTCTGTGTCTCCATAAGCTCCATAAGACCCGAGACGTTGGAGCCAAACAATGTGTCGTCCGTGATTGGTGCTCCAATTAGGTTCCGCTTCTCTGGCTCCTTAAGCCCTGTCTTGCCACAGGTTGCGTGCCGCTATCTGGGTGAGGGCGCACGTGCGAGCTCCATCCACCGAGGCCGCCAGCGCCATCTTCTGAAATCCTCCAGAGCTTGTCCCCCTGAATGGATTCCTTCTCGAACAACAGCCTGTCCATGGAAGCTGCCAGGAAGGTCATGTTGTTCGCCAGTGTCCGAACGTGCATACCGCACGCATAAGCCCGGTCCAGGAAGGTGGCGGTAGTACGGTCTTTCTCCTCAGGGAGCCGTTGCTTACTGCCAGTCCAGAGAGAGGAGTTAGGCACCAGACAAAACCCAAGCGTGTCCCCCAGAGGTGGCAGCCCCCTGGTGGGATCGATGGCTTCCACAGTGGAATACACATGCCGTGTATTCCGCTGTGGAAGCCATCGATCTCACCAGGGGATCCCCCAGGCGGCGCCTTGATCGTCAAGCCGAGTGGACCCAAAGCCTGGTCATTTTAGGGACCGTGGCTGAGGGTCTGGACGCCTTCTTCGCCGCCTTTGCGTACAAAGGTACTGAGAAGTCCTCCTCTTCTGGTTCCACCTGGACAGGAAGGGACACTCCGAGTGTCTCCACTGCCTCGTGGAAAAGTTGGGGCATTTCGTCCATCGGGTACCTGCTCTGGCTAAGTCCCGCTGGAGTACTCTCGCCCTCGTCCACCACCCCCAAGTCGTTGTAGTCGTCGTCGGGGAAAATCTTGAGGTGGACCTCCTCCTCGTAAAAACGATGCTCATCCTCCTCCGTAACGTCCGCCCAAACCATCTTCGCTGGAGGTGGTTTAGGAGTGGGCTGAGGAGGCTGAGTAGCTGGAAGAGAGGCCGACTCCTGGTCCCGCCTGCGTGGCTCTTCCAGGAGAAGAGCCACGCAGGCGGGACACGAGTCCAGCAGTCTCAGGTGTTCAGGCCCCAAGCAGACGACACAGGCGTCATGCTTGTCGGACTCACCGAGAGAATCAGCGCAGGACGAACAGGAACGCTCCATGTTAACCCGATGGTTGTAGTTGCAGGCTGAGTGGAAAAAGGAGCAGAGCGGCGGGAGCAGGGGAGAGTTATACGTGGTGGGTGGTGCCTTCATGGACGGAGAGCCAATCAATGGAAGTCTCAGGCCGAGGCCAGTGCCTCGATGTGGATTAACCAATAGCGAAGGCCGTTAGAGGGCGGAGCACATATGAAATAAAACTGAGACATGTGCAATAATGGCACGAAATTGGTTTATCTTTACTTTGCAGCAAGATTCTACCAAGACAGCAGAGACCACAGCTGCTGTACAGAACATCCTTGCAATTCTGAATCAGTCACTGGGCACCAGCTCAGATAGGACTTGCGAGACTCAGGGACAGAGTTCAGGCCAGCGCCCAAGCTTGGATCAAGAAATGGCCAGGTCTAACATTCACACATCACATATCCATGTATCTTATCACCAATGACGCTTGAGCAGTGGTCTTCAGTAGGTACAGTACCGTAGATATTTTGCATCTATCTATCATCTATCTATCGATGTAGATAGATAAATCTCTCTTTCAGTTAACAGGTTCTTGGTCTGAAAAACAGTAAAGACCCCAGCTTTAAAGTGATTGTTGATAAACAATTTACTGTAAAAAAAAAAGGTTACAGGTCTTTCCCTGGATTTTTCAAGCGAGGATCTAAGCGTAGGCAAATGACCGTCAGTAAGCCAGCAAAAGTAGTCTGTAGTGAAAGTGACGGATGGTCTAGTCACGGACGCCTGCGTCTGTGACGTGGATATTATGGAAAATAATATCTCCTCGAAAGTTTGGGGCACCACCTGAAATATAGTTTCCAGAAGACTATTAAGCTCTCTTGATTAACACTTAATTAATTAATTAACTGTGGTAACTTAATTAATTATTAGCGTAATCAATCTATTTATCTGAAGTCACTACTCGTGATGTAATGTCCTTTACTGATCAGAGGCTCTTAGATTGATTATAATACACTCCAAAGTAACGTGATCAAGACCAACGTAAATTTATAGATTTATTTAGGAATAAAAGAACAGAAAGAAACAGGAAAGATGCAGAAGTAGAATAATATGATCCCAACAATATCGCGATGGAAACGCAAACCAGTTATGAAGCAATGTCAATACTGCATCAGACGCGTATGTAACTGATGGGAAAGTTGAGACGTTCTAGTCTAACTGTCAACCTCAGGCAAGTAATGATATTACTAAACCCCAACACACCAATCTGTGCAGAGATGACAAGCAGCGGCTTACTTTGGCGATGAATGGAGGGATGAATGGAATGGAGGATGGATGAGAGGGTGATGAGTAGATGCAGAAGGTCGGTCAGGAGGTGAGGGAGGAGGCAGGCGGCTTTGGAGGGAGGCGTCCTGGTTCTCAGCGAGGTGACTTGGAGGTGATGAGGACCCGCGGCTTCAGGCGTGGATGGCACTCTCGGATCGTCTTCCGGACCGCCGTGGATCTTTCGTCGCAGACGGGGTGATCGTAGCTGGCAGAGAGCGGCGTAGGACCGAAGGCGTATCTTTCTCTCGTGCCAGGTGATTCACCGGTCTGAACAACCTTCTAGAGTGGTCGCCTTAATGACACACTCCAGGCAGCGGAAGGTTGTTGGAAGTTGGACTCGCGTGCTCGTCACGGCCGCCGGCTGTGATCACGTGGTGTGACTGGGCCGTTCCTGAAGGAGGCTCTGGCTTGGCAGACCGCTGTAGGACGAGGGCGACGTGCAACTTTGGAGAAGTTCTCGATCACTCTCACACTTGGATGGGCAGCGAGTGGAACGCTGGCACGGCTTCAAGGGTGGAGGAGAAGCAAGAGTCTTTGCAGGAAATTGAGCAGGAACCGTCGAAGAAGTTGGTTGTAGTTGGTTGTAGGAGGCGAAGGAGCCAGAAGAAGCGGCAGAAGAAGGGGAAAGAGGAGCACAGAGGGACACAGAGGGCTGAACAGAGGGGTGAACAGAGAGGGTGGACAGAGAGGAGAACCTCTGTAGACTGGGTCTTTTAAACTCTCATGAAGAGTCTCCTTGTCCAGTTTTGATTGGTTGAAGGAGTTCCATCACCTATTGCTGATTGGACGAGGATTTCCAAGCCTGGCCTTCCTCCTCCTCCTCCAACGGGGTCGTAAATTCCAGTCTTGAGATGGGAGATTTTGATCCCCCCAGTACCGGAGTTTTATTTGACAATAAAACATTACCTGAGTTGTAAAATTGCTCACAATCTGTCAAAACTTTCCCATCTCAATTTAAGCATTCAAACGACACCAAACATGACCACTCTAGCACATTGTCTTATTATAATGATCAACATAACAATCAACCATTCATGTCAAGTTTAACATCACATGTTCAGGGCATCTGGTTTGCTGGAACATCCTGTGGAAACCATGGGTAAAGTGGGAAACATAAAAGTCCTTTTTCAGAAATACACATTAAGACACATTCACATACAAGTCTGTCTTTGTTCATCTGGAACCTGGAGAAGGGGGAGCTGTGTGTGCCTCCCACCAAACACAAGTTCACAAGTTGGTCAGGGTTTTTCCTCTTACGGCACAGCATCCTGGACTGTTGCTCTAGTCTCTCCCCCCTTTGACCATTCCAATGATTTATGGTCCTTATCGGAGGGTTCAGAAACCTCTGAGCTGCAACAGGCATAGTGGAAACCCAAGGAGATGTCTCCGAGTTGAAGTTACACATTCCAGAAAAGTCCACCAGGTCCATGCTTGAATCTCTGGAGAAGGAATCACTACAAGTCAAACGCTAGAACCCGTTTGATTTCACAGTTTTTCTTTTTTACAAAAACTCTGACACAACCCCATCACCAGACCAGGACCTGCAGCACATGCAGGTTGATCTTGGTAACTCTTTGCATGAATGCAGACTTGACTCATTTAGAGGTAAGCTGTCTTTCTTTCACATCCAAACAATTATTGTTGTTTGAAGTGATATTACCAACAAATTTTTTTTAGGTCTCCAGCCTGTTCAAAGAGGCATATCCAAAGACGCAAACAAGCACTGGAGGATGGCTCCTCTACAAAGCAGCTGGTACAAATTCCTATGTATATTGTGATTAAGGATATATATGTATATATCAGTTCTGCACTCGAAGAAGGCGGACGCTTTTTCTTTTGTTACCTCCTGCCCTTATCTCCCCTGCTTCTGCTCTTTGTCTTGTGCGGTCCATGTCTGAGCTCATGGACTTGATCTGCTGGTCTCTTAACGCTATTGACCAAATTTTCTCGACAAAGAAAACGGGTGAAGGAGAGCCTGCCTGCCCTGCCGGAAGGTTTGCAGCCGGATACATGATACATGATGATTGCCGCAGGCTAGAGGCAATTTCTGAGCACCTTTGCAAAGTGGATAACAACGTGGAGAAGCTGTCAGCTCGGCTTGGCACCCTTGTCTTCAATGTCTTCTTTGGCCCCCACTGTGCCTCCCTCCTTCTTAGCGCAGAAAATGGTGGTGCCTGATTGGTAGCAGCTACCCTCGATATCTGCACTGGGAGTCCTCCCATCCCAACTGCCTTCCCCCTCCGATATGTGCAGTCCTTGAGTTCTGTTGTGTCTTTGATGTACTCATGTGCTGAGGAGTTTTTACAGAAACCCTCACTGCGCCCCCACTCACAGGAGCCTAGTTTGGGAGTTGCTTTTTTTCTCCCTCCTCCTGCCTCGTGTTGTCTATTCTTACTGTGATTGCTACTTCTGTCCTTCCTGTTATGTCTTGTATGTTGTGTCTTGTCGGACAGGAGTTCAATTTCGTTGTTTCTAATTGTGGTGCAATGACAAATAAAGCTTCATTAGCTTCATTATATATATATATATATATATATATATATATACACACAGTGGTACCTCGGTTCTTGACCACAATCCGTTCCAGACGGCCGCTCGAGAAGCGATTTGTTTGAAATCTGAATCGATTTTTCCCATTACAATTAATTGAAAAAGAAATAATGTGTTCCAAGCCTTAAAATAGGCTTTTGTAGGAGTGAATGTAGAGTGCCTGCTGCAGGTGCTCTGTTCGTCTATGTGTGTGGCTGCTCCAGAAGTGAAGAGGTGCCTGGTGCGTGTCCAGCTCTGAATGTGCGCTTCTGTGCAGTTTGGCTCTGACAAAGTAATAAACCAAGTCACGCTCTGTCCGAGACTCGCCTCATCCCTGTCTGAGCTCCAGCCGACAACAGGACACCAAACCCTGGAGTGCGCGCTCCAGCCTGGGAGGTGTGGAGAGCGAGCACCTCCCCTCTGACACTCTACCATGGTCCAGCACGGAGACAAGAAAGGTTTTACAGTTCAATATCAGTAAATGTAGCTAACGGGACACGTCTGCATACAGAGGCTGCGTTATACACAATAACAAAGCGTGTCGTGGGTCAGCTGATCGGTCCGCGCACGTTATGTCTTTTCCGGCTTTTTTCGGGGGCGTTCAAGTTCTGGGTTTTCGTTCGAAATCAGAAGCAAAAATCTCGAAATTTTTGTTCGAAATTGGATTTGTTCGAAGTCCGGGACGTTCGAAAACCGAGGTACCACTGTGTATATATATTGTTCAGGAGCAGAGGAAACATTAAGGCTGAGGCGTTGATTAACTCTTGTAGACTGCTGATGAGTTCTGGTGGGATGTTTAGGTGCTGAGATGCCATTGTTGCCAAAGAAAGCTCTTGTTGAGCAACATCCAGGAGGTACTCCATATCAGTTGTGCCATTTTGAAGGATGAGACTGAATCTTGTTTGGATTACAAATACTCGCCTCATATCCAAGGAGAAATCCCTGAAGCTCTGGAGGAGTGGAGAGTCTGACTCCCATAAGGAAATTGCCCACTGACTGGCCTTATCAAGACAGGAAACTGAAGGCGCCGGAACCAAAACACGAACCGGGAAATACACAGAGGTACTGGGGAAAAATCTGCAACAAAAGAGAGGCAAATTAATATCAAGCCTTCTAAATAGGGAGAACACAAACACGCTCGGAATCTAATTCACAAGGTCCAATCAACTAAAAGCACTACGTGGAGGAGAACACTCAAACTCACACGAAGGGAAAAAACTACAACAATTGATTACAACAAATGAAAAGTGAGAATATAAAAAAGCTCACACGCGGGCTGACTGGAGAATGAAGGAGAGGAAACAGAAGCGCAGCGAGGAGGAGAAAATGAAACTAAGGAAGAGGCTGAAGAGGCCTGAAGAGGCGCGGACAAAAACTAGAAATACTCAGAGTTCAGCGAAGAATGTAAGTCTTGGGAGAATTATCGAATGACACGAAGTGACCATCTAGCAGCTCGCAGACTGGAACCCAGGAGAAGATATTCAAGGATTGATGACTGATTGAGTTCCAGCTGCGCTGCCATGAAGGCAGGTGAGAACATGGAAGGTATGATGTCATTGTAATCAGTGATCATGCTCCCATTACACTAAATATGTATATCAATAAACTTTTTCATAATCCACCAACTTACAGTTGAGCTGGGTGCAAAATTCTGAATTTGTGAAATATGAGGGAAACAAAATTGATTACTACTTTGAATTTAATATGATGAAACTAATGCCAGTATAAGATGGGATGCATTCAAAGTATACATTAGAGGAGAAATTATTCGCTATACAAGCATCAAATCAAGACAAAGAACATTGGAAATGGAAACAGAGAGGCAAATGAGAAAGTGAGAAAGACATCTTAATGAAGATTTTGACACAGATAAGGAAAAACCAGCTCCTTTGAAGAACTAAATACAATAGAATGTCAGCTGAAGAAGTTGCAAAAAGCCTTTTGTGGCTGAAACAAAATTATTATGAAAAAGGTGAGAAAGCGGAAAGTTATTATCCTGGCAAATAAAAAAAATGCAATCAGAATGAGTTAAATGTATTACAAATTCAACTGGCCACTTAACCTCTTATCCATTGGAAATTAATGAAAGTTTTCGCCTATATTATCAAGCACTGTGTAAAACAGAAACAAGTAAAATTTTGGAAGAACAAAATGAATTTCTTGGATGTTATCAATTTCAAACAATAAGAGATGACGCAAAAAAAGAACAAGATCGTGACTTGACTGTTGAGGAAATTTCAAATGCAATTCAGAGTATGAATAGTGGAAAAACACCAGGGCCTGATGGGTTACCTGCTGATTTTTATAAAAAAAATTAAAAGACAAATTGATTACCTCACTGTTAAACATGTTTAACGAATCATTTCAAAATAAAATTCTTCCAGAATCCTGTCGATTGGCTTTGATAACATTAGTTTTAAAACCAGGAAAACCAGCTACTGAATGCTCTTCTTTCAGACCAATAGGTCTGATGGGATGTGATGCTAAAATTGTGCAAATTACTTGCAAAAATTTGAACGGTATATCCCATTCTTAGTGCATAATGATCAAAATGGTTTTGTGCTGAAACAACAGGGATTCCATAACATAAGAAGAGTATTAAATATAATCCACGAAAATTGTGATGCAAAAGATACAGCTGTGCTATCTTTGGACGCAAAACAGGCATTTGATAGAATAGAGTGGCCATTTTTATTCAATGTTCTGCTAAGGTATGGATTTGGGAACAATTGTCTTCTATAGGTTAAAATTCTTTAGAACTATCCTATGGCCAGTGTTCTAACAAGTAATCTTGCTTCAAAGCCCATAAGGTCAACTCGCCAGGGATGTCCATTATCACCCATGTTGTTTATACTCGCCATAAAACCATTAGCGATGGCCATTAGAACACAAACCAGCAATACAGGCATTAAGCTAGGGGTCTGGAACATAAGTTATCGTTATATGCTGATGATGTGATTATTTTCTTTCTTACCAAATTTATGTACCATCATCCCAACTTTGATGAGTCATATAAAATCATTTGGACAGTTCTTTGGTTATGATATTAATAACTCAAAATCATCAATACTATTTTTAAATGGTGAAGAAAGATCAAGTCCTCACATAAAAAAAACCATTTATTAATGCTAAAGATGGATTCATGTATCTTGGAGTCAAATTACCCCTCTAATTAATTATTAATTAATTAATTATGATCCTCTGATTGAAAATGTCAATCAATGGATGACATTACCTGTATCAATAAATATTGTAAAAATGAGTATTTTACCAAAATTCTTATATCTATTTCAGTCAGTTCCTCCTTATCACATACTTTCTTTAAAACGCTTGACACAATCTTAAGTGAATTCATTTGGAATAATAAAAAACCCAGACTGCGACTACGATTACTGTACCTCCCATATGAAAGGGGTGGACTACAATTACTGAATCTAAAATGGTACGACTGAGCTGCTCAAATACGAGCCACAATGTTTTATTTTGCAAATGAAACACACCCATCATGGATGCTCATTGAACGGACATCATCACCAAATCGTCCTCTAAGGATGCATTTATACTCAACAGATCCAAAAAAAAAAATGTAAAAACAAACAAAAAACCCATTTCTAAAAGATACAATTGACGTTTGGTATGAAGCACATAAACACGTTGGGGATGTCCCCTGTATTTCCCAATTCACTGCCTTCTGGAGAAATGGGCTCTTGAGAACACACAAATTCTAAACAGTCAACGTCAAGTAGATGTCCACTGAACCAGCTTGACAGATGCGAATCCAGCCTTCCCAGCAAGTGGCTGAGTAGTGCAAGCTGGGAAAAAAAGCATGACTAAGTTAAAAAAATATTCACGCTCAATAAAAGATACATATTTTATAAACATAAGTAATGACACCAGTCATTCAGCAGGTGTGATCACTGTTACAATATCATACATTATCATTATCGTGGTAACATTGTTAATTTAATTAGTTAATTGTAAACAGCTGACCAAGTGTCTGTGTTTTCTTTTGTTTTAGTACCACCGGCGTGTGAGCCACAGCCTGTGTCAGCCTCTTTGGTTTCATTTGTAAAGTTTGCTTCCTTGTCAGTTCGACAACATTTTGGAGTTATTCTTTGTTTGGATCATTCTGTTCCCCCTGGAGTTTGGATTATTTTCATATTGAACAATCTTTGTGAACTTTGAAGAGTTTGTGCATTTGGGTCCACCACTCAGCTTCACCTTACATTCTCATGACGAATTTGAGATTGGATGCTTAGAAAAGTTAAGCAGTAAAGTAGCAGTATAGCAAACAATTAACAGTTTGTTTTATATTTACCTTATTTTAATTCTCCTTCATAACAACTTGCGTGTCCTTGCTGTGACAACATGCTCCAAAACTTTATTGACACGTTCACTTGTCTCCAACCTCACGACCTCGCGACCAAAATAGACCAAATATCTTAATGTAGCTGATTGACCATACTTACGTACATTAATTTCTATACAATGGTAAATACAGTAATCGTATCCGGTATTTTATTTCTGTTCACTTTTATAATGTTTTCCCCGTGACTAAAATAATCTAAAACTAGTAGTAAATAGACATGACTAAAATGTGACAAAGACTACGACTACTACTTTCACCCAACAAATCACACTGGACAGATAAACATCAGCAGATTTTGGAGCAGCTTTAGATTATCTACTTCCCTGATTTCTCCAAACCATTTGTGCTCCACGCAGATGCTGCAAGCAAAGGCCTTGGTGCCATTCTGTACCCACTCAGGATAGTTGGAATTTCTGGAATTAAAGAAGGAAATCACTGAAGGAAATCTGTAGGTAGTAGCTTAGTAGTTTAGTGGCAACAACCCCCTAACTCTTTACAGCAACATTTTCTAGGCATGGACATTTTCTGAGACCTGTCACTTACTCCTCGAGTCCCTTTCAGTAGTTTGTAAAGTGAACTAGCACGTCAAGAGAAGTTTTGAATATATTGTGGATAATACCTTACCAGTCCTATGAAGGCCAAGTGTACTACGTTGCGTGTGCTTCGGTGCTTGTACAGTGATGGTATCCGCAGTATTGATCTTGCTTCCCTCAGCTGATTAGATTTGGCCAAGAAATTGTACCTCAGCTCTGAAAAGGTCACACTTGTGTGACCTTTTCTCTACATTTCTTTGCAAGTGGAGGACTTTTCCAACATGTTCAATGTGATCTTCAAAAGACCGTCTGTATACTAGTGTGTCATCTACATAGATGACTGTTGCAAAAGGTTGAATGTGATGGAATTGAAGAAAAACCAACACCACCACCATGGGAATTCCACCCAGGGGAATTAACAATTTTATTATCAACAATAAAATTAAAACATAATGGAAATGGCAGTGGCAGAGTTAAAACACCTACCATCACAATTACCAACGGTGGGGACAGGGGAAGGGAATCCAAAAAGAAATTAAATTGCCTCACTCTTCTGTGACACACACGTCACAAGTTTGTTGACCATTATTATTGGAGTTAAAACCTCTCACCAAAGCACAGCATGGTGTAAGAAGAGGGATAGAAAACCTGCACGCCAGACTGAGATGGAGACGTTTGGGGTTCCAGCGCCCAGGAAGCAATGGGATTTGGCGAACCTGCCGGGCTGTTCTTAGATGGCTCACAACAGAAAACACTGGCAAAGACATGGAACAAGCATACACAGAGATCAAGGAGGCCTCAGAAAACATTAAAATTATGAGACTGAAACTGGCTACACAGAGACTTGCAACACACAGAGGTGAGCAACTGAAAGTGAAGGGCACCTGCCAGCTTAAATGCAGACACAAAGATCGTTCAAGTACGCTGAGGATACCGCCACCCATTCTGAGGATGAGCGTTAGTTTGGATTTAGACCTGATCAAGTTAATATTCACAGTGTAGAAAGAGGATGACGTACAGAGGAATATGCTGATGTGTTCCAAGGAATAGGAAAATTCCCAGGAGAATGTCGCTTTTACATTGACCCGAAAGCCACACCTGTGGCATATCCACCACGCCGTGTCCCCACGGCACAGCTGACTAAAATAAAAAAAGATAAGACAGTAATAAGACAGTGAAGTTGAGGCTAAAGCTATCTTTCACTTGGAGTTATTTTCACCAGGGATGCGAAGCCACTGACTCAGCTGTGCTTATTGTGTGGTGAGAAGCAATCCAGCAGCGCCATGGTCATAAGCAAACTTAAATGCCATCTCCAAACACCCTTCCCTTCAAAACAAGCGGATGGACTATTTTTTACAAAAAACCACAAAGGTAAATGAGCACGCCCTCAAAGTGAAATAGCTTGTTGCTGAACTCGTAGCTAAATCAAAAAAAGTCTCACACTGTGACATTAAATTTGCCAGCTTGTAAAGTCATTGTAAATGTGATACTTGGCCCTCACGCTGCCAAAGAGATCGCTAAATTGCCTCTCTCAGATAATAGGGTTGGGGTTATTGCCAGGCATATTGATGACATGCCTGCAGGCACTGAAACTGTTGTTTGGGAAAAGATGTGCATCAGTAAGAAATTTGCCTTGCAACTGGATGACTTGACGGATATTAGTGAACATTGCCAGCCCATGGCCAACGCGCGTTCTGCGAATGGAGAAGCCATAAGAGTAAAACTTCCTATTTCACAAAGCAATGCCAACAGGAGAGGAAATATTGTAGGTCACGTCAGAATATCTTGACAAAAGCAGGTTTACGTGGGGAAACTGCACAGGTGTATGCACTGATGGAGCCATAGTATGGAAGTATTTTGGTTTTATCACATTGAAATGTTTTTTTAAATAGTTGAATTGAGTGATCTGTATATTGGATGGTTGAATTAGTTTTTATTGAATAATTGAAGTAATTTTATTATTGTAAGGTTGATTGTTCTTTTGAATAATTATATTTCAAAATTTGAATATTTTCAAAATGAATGATTTTTTTTTTCACATAGTATATTCTATTTCCAGTCAGTCAGTACATCATGGCTGATTCAAAAGAGGCGGTAAGATTTCAACTATTCACTTTTACGGATTGTTGTGACTTTGGCAATAAATAAAACGGTCACACGCAATGATTTCCGAAATCTTAGGTGATTTAGACCTACCACAATTTTTTTTTTTTAAGTACGGTGTAGTGTGCACGATAGTCTCACTGCCGATTGATGAGCTCGCCCAACTAGCCAGAACTCATAGAGTATGTGTTGTCACGAAGTGAAAGGTTACAAGAAGGAACACATTTGCAACATGGAAGTGTAATGGATAGTGGTGTGTTTATCAGTTTTTATGAGTTTGCCCCTATACCGAACAGACCGACAGTGCAAACAGAAATGCAGAGATGTTGCAGGGTCTAGCACAGTATAACTGTGTGGGAAGCTTTGCGGGGCACTGGGATGTCATCGAGGTGAAATTATGTTATTATTTTTTACATTTGTCACATGGTGCAGATGAGACCAGCCCTTAAAGAAATGTGTTGGCCCCGACAATTGACAAGTTAGAGATGAAGTGAAAGACGCTAAGTCAGATTTTGACAAATATAGTATTAATTAATGTCAGGTTTACATAATTAATTGCCAGTCTGTTTCAGAAAGAACTGCTCGTGACCTGCAGGAATAGGTGCTTATACTTGCTAGTTGCAAGTTATATAAATATTAATTGTAACCACTGTACATGGGACTGATAAAGGACATCTAATCAAAGTGCATGCATGCTTGTTGGTAAGTCTTTTCCTGCAATGTTTACAAGTGGTAGAAGAAGAGGAAGTGGAAAGAGGCACCACACTGCTCTCTGCCAAAAGAGAGAGAGAACAAAGAGTAGAAGGAGTGACCATTGTAGATCAGGACGTGGCAAAGATTAGTAAGGCTGTAGTAAGAGGGGCTTTGAAGAGGATGAAGAGTGGAAAGGCAGTGGGTCCTGATGATATACCTGTGGGAGTGTGGAAGTGTTTAGGAGAGGTTGCCGTCGACTTTTTGACTAGAACATTCAACAAGGTCTTTGCGAGTGAGAAGATCCCTGAGGAATGGAGGAGAAGTGTGCCAGTACCCATCTTCAAGAAGAAGAAGTTGTGGGAAAGAGTAGTGGAAAGTAGACTAAGGTAACTAGGCAGAAGTTATCATATGTGAGCAACAGTTTGGCTTCATGCCAAAAAAGAGAACCACAGATGCAGTGTTTGCTTTGACAATGTTCATGGTGAAGTACAGATAAGGTCAGAAGGAACTCCACTGTGTCTTCGCGGACCTGGAGAAAGCATACAACAGAGTGCCAAGAGAAGAGTTGTGGTATTCTATGAGGAGGTCTGGAGTGGCATAGAAGTATGTTCGAGTGGTGCAAGACATGTATGCCAGGTATAAGACAGTGGTGAGGTGTGCTGCAGGTGTCACAGAGGAGTTCAAGGTAGAGGTGGGACTGCACCAAGGCTCAGCTCTGAGCCTCTTTCTCTTTGCGATGGTGATGGACAGGTTGACAGATGAGGTTAGACAAGAAGCCCCTTGGACAATAATGTTTGCAGATGACATTGAATCTGCGGTGATAGCAGGGAGCAAGTGGAAGATTAGCTAGAGAGGTGGAGGTGCGCCTTAGAAAGGAGAGGAATGAAGGTTAGCCACAGTAAGACAGAATACGTGTGTGAATGAGAGGGACCCAAGTGGACAGGTGAAGTTACAGGATGTAGAGATAAAAAAGGTAGAGGATTTTAAGTACTTAGGCTCAACTGTACAGGGCGATGGAGAGTGTGACAAAGAGTTGAAGAAGCGGGTGCAGACAGGATGGAATAATTGGAGAAAAGTGTCGGCAAGGATGAAAGGGAAGGTGTACTAAACGGAGGTCAGGCTTGCAATGTTGTATGGTTTGGAAACAGTGGCACTGAGGAAAAGACAGGAGGAGCTGGAGGTAGCAGAGAGAAGATGCTGAGGTTCTCTCTAGGAGTGACTAGGATGGATAGGATCAGGAACCAGACTATCAGAGGGACAGCACATGTCTGGTGTTTAGGAGACAAAGTCAGAGAGGCTAGGTTGAGATGGTTTGGACATGTACAGAGGATAGATAGCCAGTACATTGGTAGAAAGATGTTGAGGTTGGAACTGCCAGACAAAAGGTGGAGAGGAAGGCCAAAGAGGAGATTTATGGATGTGGTGAAGGAGGACATGAGGTTTGTAGGTTTGAGAGAAGTGGAAGCAGAGGACAGGGTGAGATGGAGGAGGATGATCCGCTGTGGCGACCCCTGAAGGGAGAAGCAGAAAGGAAAAGAAGATACTTTTTGAACATAGCTCTTAACTAGGGTTGCAACTCACAATTATTTTCGTTGTCGACTAACCTATTAATTATTTTTTAGATTAGTCGACTAATCGCGATTACCTTTGTTTGGACCTATTTTGAATTTCTGTTTAACCTAAAGTTGCTTAAATCATCTCACTGTGATACTCAGACACCATACATTATTAAACAAGTACATTAAAATAATGACACATCATAATCCAGGGGCATGTATCAACCCTGTGAAGCATGAAGCATACAACAGTTGAGAGAGAGCGCCAATTCTTTAAAACTGAGGTGTTTATTGGTCCTTGAGAAGAATTTAAAATTATCACTATACACATATGTGTTCAGCGAAGCTCCCGAGTTCAGTTCTGGATATTATTATAGGGAGGAGATACACTGAGGACACTTCACTACATTACTGTATAAAAAAAAAAATCAGTCTAATAGCGCAGATGTGACATGTGTGACATCATTAAAAACAAATCAATCTCCTCTTACAAGTTATCTACATGCTAACCAACATGCCAGCTGTTAGCTAAGGGTCTGTGTTGTCACAGGTGTCGAAGGGATTTGCTCAACCTTAAAGCGCGTTATCTTTGCAAGCAAAATGAAGCCACATTTTTGTTTTGAACACTACTACCTGTTGCTGCTCAAACTCCTCCGTGACTGTGACTGAGGCGCTCAGTCGGAGGTGGTGACGCGAGGCCTGGGGCGATTGACGTCGACCGAGGACAAAGACACACCTCTGGAAAGGGCCTTATGAGCAACTGAAGTGTCCACCATGTCCCTCAAGTAGGATTGAGCTAAGGTCAGCACAGATGACCAGTATGCCACCTGGCAGATATCCACCATGGAAGCTCCGCCAATCAGTGCCGCTGAAGCAGAGATAGACCTTGTGGAATGTCCTCTGAGGCCCTCTGGAACTTCAGCTCCTGTGGCCTCATACGCCGTTTTGATGGCTGAGTACATTCAGTGTGCCAGCCGCTGGAAAGAGACCGTTCTCCCTTTCAGACTCCACCATAACAGACGAACAGACCGTCTGACAGTATGAAGTGGACACAAAAGATGCAGTTTCGGCTCCTGCTCATTTTGATGGGGAGGAGAATGGAACGACCATAATCGTTTATCACCTGTGAGTGATACACCAAGGTGATCACCTTTGGTCTGAAAGCAGGGTTAGGGTGAAGGGTTACTGAATCCCTTCCATCGCCAAATGACATACAGTTAGGGTTGACTGATAATGCTATCAGATCACTCACCTGTTAGCTGTAGCTAAAGCTAAAAGCAGGACCGTCTTAAGGGTCAGGTCAGGGCCAGAGAAGATTCCGCCAGGGCCTCAGGCCTTCTAGGACCACCTGCAGATTCCATCTCGGAGTTAGGCTCCTTAAAGGTGGCCTGATCCGTCTGGCACCAAGCAGAAACCTCTTGACGGGTAGCTTCTCACTGAGAAATGACCCAGGGCCTGGTATCCCACAGAGATGGCTGCCGGGAACACGTTCAGCGTGGAGGCCACCCGTCCTCTATCCAGCAACTCCTGGAGAAAGGAAGGCAGACCAGAGGCAGGACAACTGGATGGTGTGAGACCTTGTAATCGACATCAATTGGTGAAGACGCGCCACCTATTGGCATAGGCCCTGTTGGTGTCTGGTGCTCGGGCACTCTGTACTGTTGAAATAACTGCACATCTGGGATTGGCCATGGAGGTCTCGCCGCCAGGCTCATGCTCGGGCTGTGCTGAGCCACCGTCACAACCAAGAGTTTCTGTTCCGCTAAAAAGGCATCATTAACCTGAGTGGGGGAAACTCGTGAAGAAGCCCCCGCAGCCAGTGTATCCACTCCGAGCCTCGGACTGTCCAGTGCTCTCAGAGAGAACCACAGCGGGGCTTTGGTGTTCTCCTTGGACGCAAACAGGTCTGCCACCGGAGTCCAGAATCGCTGCCAGGTCGTGCCCGCCACCACTGGTGCGAGGCCGCATTCGTCCGCGATCGCGCCCCCTATGGACATTCTGTCCACTCCCAGGTTTAGTGCACCTGGCACGTGGCAGGCTCTCACAGACAAGCGATGAGTCACTGCCCACGTCAGGATACGGGCCGCCACCGTGTGCGCTGGGCACAGCCCATAGGGACCTCTGCCATAAGGCGCGCTTCGAGAGTCCCAGATCGTCCTGGCGGGCTTAAGTTGACAGACAAAGTTGTTTGTTTCTGTCCTGGACCGGGTGGAGACGATGATGCACAAACCAACACTGGAGACATCTCAGGTGTACCAAGTCCAGCTTCACCACTGGGTGTGCGCTCTCACCTGATGCACTCTCTTCATGACGGCGATCTGCTCCAGCATGGTCGTTGCACTGGTCCAAGGGGCGCGTCGTGATCCTGAGCGAATCGAGGAGGATCCCTAGATACTGCACACAGCGTGAGGGGTGCAGATTGTTCTTCTGGTAAGGTGAGGTAAGGTGAGACGGTGAGACCCGGGCGTTTGATGTGTTTCAATATCAACGGCGTGTGCTTGATCACCTACTCCCTGGACGTTGCCAGAGCCAGTCGTCCAAGATAGTCCGAATTTTTACTCCTGAATTCCTGAGAGGTTCCAACACCATGTCCACTACTTTGTTTACGATGTGAGTGTTTAGCCTTCGAAGGTCCAGGATGGGTCTCAAGGGAGCCCTCGGGAGCCCTCAGGGGCTTCCTTGAAGGGGTTGCTGAGCTTCCAGCTTGCGGGAGAAGCTGGCTGTTAGCCTAGCCTTCTTGGGTGTGGGTTTGCTCAGGTCTTGGGACACAGAGTTAACTACCTGTGAAGAGTCTGCTGGACTCCCAGATTAGAGAAGTGACCACAGCATTAGGCAGAGTGGAATCCATTTACAACATCCAGGTTTCGTCAAGCCCAGACGAGACGGTGAAGACTGTCCTATCAGCAGTAGCACATGTGAATTCAAGGAGAGGATGAAAAGTATGAGACCTAGTACTACATCAGACCTCGTAATAGAGATGCAGACATACCTGTCAGAGTTCTTGTGTCAGTTGTGCAACTGACCCATTGTCATGATGGAAGAGATGTCCCCCTCAGTTAACAATAGGCTTTCTGTGGTGATGAAGGCCAGTCATTGTGGCCACCTCTATACCATTACAAATATTACAAACATGGATTCAACTTGGTCATTCAGTGTTTGGTGACTTTCTGTGTTGTGTGAAACAATAGCATTTATTTTTTGTTATTTACCTTGTTTCTTTTCAACTCCTCACTGTTTTGGTGACAGAATGGAACAGGGAGGACAGCATCCACGTCTGGAGTGTGTGAATGCAGGTGGAGTGATGGGGTGCGCTATTGTTCTTTCTCATCTTTGACCTCCAGTGATAGCTGTTTTTCTTTCTGTAGCTTTAACCCTCATGTGTCCGAGATGTCCCAGAATGAGTCCCATGAATTTTGTCTGAAAATCACTAGCAGAATATTACATTGAAAATAATGTCAGTGATAATAAACAGAGTTTATCTCTTACAACAGCAGACAAAAGGACTCAAGAATGTCTTTGTCTTTATTCTAACTTACCAGTCAGACAGTTTGTTCGGTGATAGCTTTGAAGTGGTGTTGAATCGTCTCACGGCTTAAATAATCGTCGTTGACGGAGGACAGAGTGCAGATGAGCTCATTGTACGGGGACTGAATTAACAATGACACAAGTTGATCTGAACGAAGAACTAATCGTTCATTGAGCCGGAAAGAGAACTGAACAAAACTTTGAACGATTAGTTCATTGAGCCGGGAAGTGAACTGAACGAAACTCTGCACCGGAAAGGGAAGGGAAAGAGAGAAGCAAACAATACAACGCCTGTTACCTGGAATATCTTCTTGATCTTCTTGATGATGCATGCACTCATATTTAGGAACTATTAATCCAACAACAAAGCGGAGGAATCCAGCACTTCTGTTGGAGCTACAGTGGACGATTAAGCGTTGTTTATTAGTCATGGGAAGTTAATGACAAGACTTCCGGGAGCGCCTTTAAAATTTAACTAAAAATGACGGTGCGCCTGCATAAAAGTGAACTAATCACTCCCTGAGATGACTCCTTCTCTTCCATTGTCTGGAACTGATTGAAGAAGAATAGTTTCTAACTCTGACGTCTGTGTCCACAGTCAACTCGAAATAACGTGTGAATGGACGTTTTGATGCTCACGCTCTGATCGCTGTTTGTCTGCTTCTTATTGAAACACGACAGTCATGATAAAGCAAAAGGACAAATGCTGCACCTTAGTCTTCATTATTCAACAGTGCTGTAAACAACAGGCATGACGTTTTTTTCTGCATGTGTTCACGGAAGAATCACGTAAGAAACATCACAATGACGTCCATAGCTCGCAGAACTCAAGTGTGTATTCCATTCATTCCAGCCGGACATGTGAGGGACAGCTTGAAACACGGCGCGAACGCTTATATATATATATATATGTATATAATGATCTATACGTTTGTTTTCGTCAGGATGACCCCTGACCTAGAAAACTTCCAAAATCACATCATGATCACTCATGTATGCAGGGAAGAGATTCTCCTACACTCCAGCAGTGTATCGCACCCGGACTCTCCTTGCTGCGATAGACTGCCACAATGGCTGCCCCCCAGCACGAAACAAAGATGGACACAAGATGTACGTTTTTGGCATAACTAAGGACAAGTTCTGAGTAGTATCTCAAAGAAATTTATGCTTCTCTCCAGATACAGCAGACACTACAACAAGAAGTCAAAATCCTTAAGTGTCTATGCTGTAAAGGAAAAGAAGGATTACTCTTACATTCCAGACATTCAGAGACTCATTCTTGGGAAGAGGTTGCAAAGTGGTGGTGGCCTTCCCAAAAAACGGACTCTTGGGCCAGATGACCCCCGGAATTCAGGGGCTTTAGTTCAGCCACCCCCAACTGCTGAACTCGTCAGAATGCACGTGAAACGTGGCGAAGGTGTTCCCCCTAGTTAACACTGAGGATACTTAATTTTGGATGTGACAATGTAATGTATTTGAAAAAGTAAAAGCAGTGACAAATATATCTTGTTTTCCATAAATCTATTTATTTTTAACACACAAACACGTGATTATGGTCCAATGCTTGTATTCTGGCCTGTATCTGCGTTCCTGTAGCTCCTGAACCCTCTGCTGAGTCTCTGGGTTCAAGTCCTCTGGTCTCCTACTTCTTCCCCTCCCTCTGCCTCTGCCTCTGCCAGCACGAGAGTGTGGGGAATCAAACTCAGAAGAAGTGGAGGTAGTGTCCGGTACTTTAAATTCTTGACAAAACATACAAACATTGTTTTACAAATGTAAAAAAAAAATGTTGCTGTTCAATAAGCATCAAAGGAAACTTAATTGCCAATGATATGCAGGAATTTTAGTAATTAAAAATTACAGCAACAATAATTGACTTGCACCCAGTTACTTTACTTTAACAATCAATGTATGTATGTACATTCGCTACATAGAATCCTAATAAGAGCATTATAACAGTAGAGGAAAACACTGAACTAAATATCTGTGCAAGTTGTGCATAGTTTATATTCAGGCAATGGTGCACCTTCCTAATGGGTAGGGTGCGTGTGTTTACTGTGAAATTGCACAACATAACATTTGACATATATATATTTAATAGCTCTAAACTCGTCAGTGCGTCGCCCGACGACAGTGATGCCGTGTCGGGGTCAGGGAAGTGACAAATACGCTAGGGAACCAAAGTTAAACGTTTCATTTTTCAAACATCTGTCACATGATAATGTGTAGCCACAATTACATTCGTTACCTCATCGCTGTTCATCATTCACACACACACTGGATGCAGACAGCCCCCTCCAACTGTCGGCAACCGGAGAAGAGGATTTTTCGACACCTTGCGCTCGCTGGTGCTCATGGGAAATGTGGTCTTCTTCAGGCAAAACACTACCGCATTAGGCCACCGGCGCCGCCAAAATCAACCAAAACTGAAAGTTCCTGTGTTTCTTTAAATATGTTTTACACTTCCCAGCCCGCCTAGCAGAGCATCTCTTTTCTGTTTTTTCATGTCCATTCGAAATAGAGTCTGTGGCTGCATGTAATGACTGTTCCATCATACAGTGAATACAGTATGCTCCCAGACTTAATTTTGGTCTTTTAGAATTGTCATGAAAATATGGCGGAATGCGCCTGGTCAGTGCACATGTGCGTGGTAATCCTGTAAATGTTGTCAATCCGGTACAGACACTACTTCAATAACGCACATCTTCAGAGGTGCATATTTGTCTGATGAGGAGTCAGTTCTGAATTTTGAGCCATATCAAATGAAACCAATAACTTATATACAACTCAATACATGTCAGCCATTGCGGATATAAATGTTTTGTATGTAGAAAAGAAATCCATCACTGAAGCTTCTCTGGCTCCTCAAACATTTTCAATAACCCTGCAATAACCCCTGAATTCGACGCCACCAACCCATGCCAGTTTGTTCCAACCAATCGAGAGGAGACCTTCTCACCCATCAGGTGTCTGAACACACGGAATCCCACACTCAACATCACTTAATTTTTCGGTTAATTGACCAGCTCTAGTGTACGGTAGTTACCATTCAGAGACGTCCATAGTATGATACTCCTCCAGTCCACTGCGATTGAGGCTCTGCGACTTCACTCACCCAATTAGACTATAGATCCATCATGTAAGGTACAACTGCAGAATGTGCAATGCTTGTTTTGAATCCAAGTTTAGGGAAGATATTCTTGGCTGCTGCAGACAGCAGAGTCGTGGTGCAGGTACTACCTACCCTTGTGACCCTGTGAAACCAATTGAGCGTTTTCTATGGATGGGGGTTGTTCATTTTTCTTAAGTCAATATTTAAAATCATAGTGGGTTAGGTGCAACCGGAAACACACTGCTGTCGTCTGTCAAGGTCCAATGTAATTTTAAAAGAGTCAAATGCCGAGAACAGATCCTCACCAAGGTTGAGAATTTGTTGAATACCACATATTAAAAAAAAAAATCAGTCTTGTCTTCTTCAGTTCTTCTATACATTTATTTCCATTGAGTATGAGAGAGTAGAAGTTGAAACTTGTAGTAGGGCAAGTCCAGACCTGTAATCAAGATAAATGACAAATCAGAACATAGGCCATTCATATGTACCTAAATACAGTGAACAAAAATATAAAAACACTTGTTTTTGCCTCCATTTTTCATTAGCTGAGACCTGAACACAAATTTCTCTCAACTACTGTTCCCAAGGCAACACAGCGGCCCAGTGGTTAGCACTCTTGCCTTTAAACAAGAAGGTTGCGGGATTGATTCCTGGGTTGGACCGGTGGCCTTTTTGCCTGGAGTTTGCACGGGTTTTTATCCAGGTTCTCCGGTTTCCTACCACAGCCGAGACATGCTCACGAGGTTAATTGGAGACATAATTGCCCCTCCGTGTGACTGTGACTCGTGTGTGCCCTATGATGAACTGGTGACATGTCCAGGGTGTATTACTGCCTCTAGCCCAATTACTGTGGAGTAGTAATTCCTGAGCCCACCATTCATCTCACAAATAGAACCACATCTCCCCCAGCAGTAGAATACAAAGATCCAGAGCATCTCAAATAGGCAAGTGACATAACTGGTGAGAAGTGGCACCATTTGATACACAATGCTATTCAACCGCTCAATGCAACTTTCTAAGCATCTTTCTATCCAATTCTGGATTTTCCATTTTTGCTGCGTATATTTAAACAAGAAACATCTGTCTGGATCCCTAAATAACAACAAGCAAAGCCATTTTCATTATCTTTTACTGTGAATAGAGTCCAATACTCTGGCATGGAGACAATCGAAAAAAAAAAAAATCAATAAATTTAATTTTTTGGGTTGGAACAGACTAAAAGCTGATCCTGTGGGCAATAGGTGTTTTCATGTGGAGAAAATGTATTACTGCAACTGCCCTAATATTAATCCCTGCAATGCGCATTGAGACTTGCATTCCATCTTCACAGCACCTTTTGAAGTCAATGGTTAAAATTATTGACTGGCATTTTTCTCAGATTTCAAACAACAGGTCAATATCTTTCCAACATTCAGCATCTCTGTAGCAAAGTACTGGTGACTCTGTGTGTTAAGTATGGCATATTGGCAACAGCTGAGTGTGACCCATGAAAATAGTCTTTAAAATGAATGAACAGAAAGTGTAAATCAATTCTCTGAGCAACAGAGAATCTGTGTTATATGAAAACCAACTGTTGCATCTGGTGTCCGACAACAACTATCCATTCACAGGCAACAATTTTGGTGACATTGCAGTTTTTAATATGCCATTTGACTTGCTCCTTCAAAACTTGCAACACCAGCAGCTTAATGATGTGTGATCAGATGAGACGTACTGCAAAAATGACTAACACTCACTGACATAGATCAAGACGGATTTGCGAATAACTTTTGCATCAAGAGACGATTGCTGAACACATAAAAAGTCTTGCATCTTAAAGATTGGCTCAGTACAAATGAGTTACGTTTACAATGTTCAGAGCATTGTGGAGCAGAAAACCGTAAAAACACAGATAGTTACTGGAGGACGCAGGTCATTTTAGGGCATTTGTCGCTTCGTATTCTTGTACATCCCTGCTGTGTTGCCTGAAGAGCTGGAAATGGTGACAAAAAATGAAACAATTATAATTCTTAACACAGACACACAAGACACTTACGATTATGGCTATGGACAAATGCTAGTTTATATACAGTGCAGCTGTTTGGAGACAAGGAATGATGAAAACAAAAGCAATATACTGAGGCCAGCAAAATTATGATCCAAAGTCTAGGAAGCAAACAACAACGTATGTGATCATTTGTTATATTTGGCGAGAAAAAAAAAGTTCAAATATGTGGACTTAACTACCAGATCAAAATAAGAGCGTGATCATGGCCATTCTGTAAACATATATTTTTTTCATATTTTCTTTAGTTGTTTTTATTTGTGACTCATTTTTTTTACTTCAGAATGTGGAAATGGCTAAACTTTGGTATAAATTATTTAATACTAAATTATTTAATAAAGAACCGGTATCTAGCGACTCAAAACATGGCATATCTTTGTGTAAACAAGGGTGAAAGTGTAAAATTTAAGAAAACTGGCAAATATGCTGTATGTAAAAGAGCAACAAATGTATTGTTCGAGTGTCCTTTAAATTGATATTGGACACGTGTGTCTGCACAAAACTCACTATAATTTTAAATATTTACATGAGTGAAAGAGGACTTATACTTATGCAAGTATTGGACTACTGAGAGGAGGTCAGCATTTGAAACTGGAGTGTGTCTGGATCTGCTCTTTAAATGTTATGTAATAAATAACGTATAAACAAAGCATTTTGCAAATTTAAAACTCTTAATAAACAGCCGATGAGAGACAAAGGGTGCACAGAAAGTGGGACGCCAATAGCTGTGTTAAATCAGCTCTTGTAAAATCAAATGGTTTTGGATGCGGTTGTGATGACTTACCAGCGCCCACAAGCCCACTGAAGATCCAAACGCTAAACCCACACTGAGCCAGTTTGAGTGAGCAGTGTCACGCTTGGAGCTTGTAAATGTTGACCTGGACCCAGACCCAACTAAAACCACAAACAACAATGATATCACCACGACATCACGACTGTTGGGTATTTGTAGTAATTAAAGCAATCAACGCAAATACTCTGTAATTTACCATTTTGTGGATTAAGTAACCACGAATGCTAGCACAACCTTGCTAAGCTAAGGTCAGTCATTCCTACGAGGATGGAGCGTGTAATTTCAATGAGACAAAACCATATGTATCGCCCACAATAGCGATCATTTTCATTTGTACCTCGGTGTGATACGACGACCCGAGAAAGTATCCGAAGAAACGACATACTGAACCAGCTTCGCTTCCTCAGGACACAATCCACAACGAAGTGGTTGAGTCTTACGTCACGTCCGCAGCCACGCTCACTTCCGGGTCCACCAGGCTGCGATCGCCGTTAGAATTTCATTGAGGCTGACCACGACGGAACCTGTAAGATTTTCGCTCTCACGTCGTTTTTTGGAAACGAACCCCTGCGACTTTTCCTGACTTCAATAAAGAGAGAATTGTCTTTTATGAATATGTATTGTAGCGTCTGCTGGGAGTCGCAAAAACAGCCGTTCTGTAGTTGACAATCTTCTTTTTAATTCCGTCAACCTCTGTGGATTGGTCTCATCAACAACAGCAGCTCGTGGCTCTCTTTAACAACTCCAAACAAAACTCCCTCTCTCATTCAGCGCAGCCCCTCGCGCCACCGCCACTCACCTGTCACCACTGAATCCTTAAAGGAACAGCATAAACATAAAGCCAGAACGCTACAGTATTGACGATTCTTCGCAAAGAGAGTGAGAATACAAGAAAACAGGATGAGGTTGACACTCTCACTGAGGTATGCTCAACGAGCGTACACTTGTTGGAGGGGTGGGGGAAGAGAACAAACAAGGATGTAGCAACAACCATCAAAGCATCTGTGAGATGTACTGTCTGCACTCTTTGTTCTGAAAACAAGGAGGAATGGTACAACCAAAAACAACGAGGCAGCCTTCACCAATAACTGCCCATTAGTCTGAACAATGACATCATTTTCCATGACAATTCCCCACTTTTTTTATTACAAATTAATAAAATAAAATATCATAATGTGATAATAATGTGATTAAATGGTAAGAATAAATATAAGTAAAATAAAAGTAAATATGAAAATATGGATAAATGTGAGTAAATATAAAAGTAAAACTCAGAATAACATCCAAAAAACAATCCCATTAGGGTTTACAGTAAATCATACAAGAGAAGTAAACAAAACACATAAATAATTTAAATAACAACAGCATACCTTCTAAACCAAAATAGTGGGGAAACTATTGAGTTCAACCTCAACTGGCGGCAGCTATGTCATCTTTTTTGATATCCATAATCAGTGAATTCAGTTGGTCAATTATGTGTGTGATATTACCAGAAACATCAGGAATGAAAGTGCAACATGAATCACCTATCACATGACATAAACCTCCCTGAGAGGCAATTAATAGGTCAAGTGCCATTCAATGTAGCATTACCACGTTGCAAGAAGCTACCATGAAAGGGGTCATAACAGAGAAACCAGCAGTCACTAAAGCAAATTTTGAGTTATGTACACATGTGCATCTTACCAATGTTATGAGTGTTGTTTAACTGTTCCCCACCAAGGAAGGCACTCTGACAAGAATTTAGTTCCTGGGGAGGTCATGAGTCGCTTTGAAATGTGATGAACATTAGTGGTAGGATGGTGGAAGTGTGGATAATGATGAGTAGTGTGTAATGGGGCAGACAAAAATGATAAAGACGGACGTAAATGGAACAGTGAGCAGATGCCACTCCATCTAAGCTACTCCCACATATCCAAAGAGCATCGGGGGGCGACCCAAATTCCACCTCACTTGGCCATAAGCACTTTTTTCAAACACTGATGAGTTCAAGAGTACGCTGATGCAAGCAAAATGCCCCCCTCCCTACCTACCTGAAATGACGCAGGATGTTAATTGACGGTTCTTATTCTAATTGATGTTCTGAAAACAGCTGTGAATATTTCATTTGTATGGGGGTGAATACACACGCAGAGGACTCATGCAATTGAGGCTTTTCACAGGCTTATTACTTTTACTTCTCGTATATGCTAAATACAGTATATTTGATCATTTACTTTGCTGGATGTGGTGCTCGCTTATGGACACCTAGTGGTGAATTACTGAAACGGCAGTGTCCCGATATACTATATGTCGAGTTCGTTGAGAATAGGATGATAAACAAATAATAACATAAAGTGTTATTGACACAAGAGTCAATATTGTTAAATATATTGTTAGATGTTGGAGATGCTTTAACACCATGAGGGAGCTGCAGTGCTGTTTTCTGCTGGTGGAAACAAATGTAGATTCTTGATGTATTAATCTACCTGTGTAGTAGACATCATTCCAACCCATTGTCCAAAGGCAAGGAACAGCAGCTCGGCAGAATGACATTAAATCCTGAAGCTGGTGTTTTAATTATGCATTATTATTATTCATTATTAGGAACTGTTTGTTCCTCTTCCCTCTGGCAGGAGGCTACGGTCCATCCAGACCAGAACATCCCGTCACAGGAACAGCTTCTTTCCCTCGGCCGTCAGATTGTTTAATTCATGAACAGCCTTGTTGTAATGTTATTCTATTTATTTTATTTTATTTGTTTTTTTTTTCCAGTGTGCAAAGCCCTTTCCATAACTGAATGAAATTATATATCTAAAGTACAAGGAAGTACACGTTTATTTAAGCCAAACCAAGTAGCCAGTGACTTCACAGCTTCTCCAAATGATCAAGTAATTAATTGTTTTAAGCTTTTCATCAGCCAGGGTTGCATGTCACAAGTGGCTATTTAAGCAGACGTTAAATGAGAGGTATTTTGAAAAGCAGGGCTTGAGATCATCTCGAGCATGTACATAATGCATGAATGAACAGGCAAACAACAGAAACAACAACAATAAAAGTAATAATAAAACCAAAATTGGTTTGGCCATATCACCTATGAGGAGTACTAATTCGTATCTGTTAAAGGTGTTGTTTTTAAAAGCAGTAACCACCACCATCTCTGCATTACCGACATGTCAGTCTGCAATAGTTGCCATTATTAATAGTACTTCACTTTGGTGCCACATGCGTGTGTCCCTAAGTTCTTGTGAGTGTTAATGGGCATGCTAGTTTTTGTAATCAGTTTCTCACACTCATGTCTCTAATCTATTTGACGTATTCATGAATCTCAATTATTAATACACTGCTGATCCTCCTTCTCTGAGTATCCCTGCATTTCATAGACCAAGTGCCCTTGGGTTCCATCTGTTATGGTGAATAACACTTTCATTTTCAATATGAACTTACAGTTGTGTAGTCGAAGTGCACATCCAGTCACATACATGGCTGACTGTAAGACCTGATTTGGTGAAAGTGAGCATCCTGGAAATTGAGTTCATTACCTTACACATGAAGCTCCATGGCCTGTTACGACTCGCCATTAACATGAATATGCCACAATCAGCGCCAGAGTCTTGTCTGGGGAATCCCTGATTGAATATAAATAAATGTTAATATTGTAATTAACCCCTCAAGTCAAGTGTGAAACAAGTGAAAACATGAGTCCTTGCCTGTTTTTTTTTCTGTCCATTGGCCTGGACATAGTTTCCGTGCAACATCCCTGTAAATTGAAATGGAAGATTAATTTAGAGAAAATTAAACATCAAATAATACAGATATGATGTAAGAAATGAGTACACTTCATCACTTCACCACAACACAACATATGGCATGCAAACTCACCGGGAGACTAGCCATTGGATCATTATTGTAGGAAGGAAGCCATGCGGCGGAGACGTACAGATCTGTGATGTAGACCTTCTTTCCCTGATTAGACGTAGAAAAAAAAAGTATGCCCACCCAGATATTGCAAACATTTGTTTGACATGACAAATAGCAAATATATATTAAGAGGGATTGGCCCCGTCCTTTTTGTTATGATAATATAGTACCTTGGAATGAAAAATCTCCACCATTATTTCAAGGCAGGCATTCCCATTTTCCCAATCTATAAAAATTAGGTTCGTAAATTGTCATATAAACATAGCGAACAAGATTTTATGACTTTGACTTACCGTGGACTCCATCTCTTCCTTTAGACCCAAAGTCAGGAAGTCAGATCGAGCCAGGCAACTTTTATTTGTGCAGACAATCAACTCTTTCCCAGCTCTGTTGATGTCCAAGACATAGCTTAGCTGCGGAAAAGCCACTTCTTAAAGATATTTGTAGCACTTGATTTTCCATTTATGGCCACACACTGAGAAAAAAAAAAGTCTTCCACTTTATATTGATCCTGGAGGACTACAAATGACCATGAGGACCTTTTTGCTTCTCCCTCATCCAGGTTTGTGAGGCTTTTTCTTGAGACAAAGGCATACAACACCATAATGAGATAAGTATGGATCACTGAACTAGTCCATGGATTGCACTGGGGCAGGAATGTGCCTGTGTCATCTGTTCGCTCCACCGGCTATGAGCGCCAATAAAGGCTTGTTGACTTAGAAGTTTGGTTAGAAAAACATAGGTGCATCACAAAACCATACAACAGTTATAGTACTTTGTGAAACAAAATCTAAAGGACTCTACAAGGTCCGGAACAAATCTGCCTAACCTATTATCACTTGGCCCAACGCTGACAGGCTTGAGTTTGTCAGCCGATGAAGTGGTTGTCCCATTTTTAACTGACGTTCAAGGAGATTTTATTTTGCTGTTTGTTCCTGCTTGTAGCATGAAGGGACTTGTGAGAGATCAGGAGGAGGGGAACGATAAGAAGGAGAGAGGCTGGTGGCAGAATGTAAACAGTGAGAGTGACAATGAGCGCTCCAACCTAAAACTTTCAGAGAGGACCAGTTAATTTAGATAGATAGATAGATAGATACTTTATTGATCTCCGAAGAGAAATTCCCATTTAATTTGGGGGTTGTGAAGGGTGAGCCAGGGGAAACCAAGGACCAAAGGTGACGAAGAAGCCGGGAGAACCAAGAAAGAGATCACCTCAGTGTGGTTGGTGGATTCGTCTGAAAGTGAGACGGCTGTGAGTTGAACACTAGAGAGCATTGTAATATATATATTTTTTTTGCAGAACCTCGGTTTACCTGCATAAACCTCCGGCGTGGGGATGGTCGGTTCACGATAACTAGGCACAGGATGCCTGGGGCCAGCCACAGAAACGGCTCTGCTGCGCCGGCTTCAGCGGGTGGAACTGACATGCGTTCGAGTGTGGAGATGTTCTGTAGCTGTTCCAGGACACTCTGAGTAGCTCTTTCGAGGGTCGCAATTCTGGTGCCCTGGATGCCTACTGCCCTCTGCAAACCTGCAACAATAGCTGGGTCAGACCTTTGACCAGACGGTTCTGTCATGGCTTGTCTAGGGAGTTGGACCCAAAAGCTACATTGCGGCAAGTTCACAGACGACACGGAGAAGCGAGAATAAATTTATTAAATTAAATATATTGAATAAAACAATATAACACAAAGACGGACAGGAACGATAACAGAAGACGTCACCCAAAACGCAGAGTGAGGGAACACGAAACACGGGCAAAACCTGGGAACAGAAAACAGGAAATGAATAACAAACCTGATTAAGGAGGACAACAAAAGACACACTCAGAGTTAAGCTCCTCGAGGCGGAATAATAAGGATCTCAATCTCACTCACGCGAGGAACAAACTCTAATGCTGGAAAACAGAAGAATGAGCCAAGCCAATTGTACTCAAGCACGCAACCACAGAGTATAACAACAACAGAAACGAAGGAGTGAGAGAAACTAAGGAGGCGGCTGAGAAAGGTTGTCAAGCACGCACGTAAACTTTGATAAACATGGCAACCAGAGAAGGAACTAATCGAAGGAGGTTATCTTGGAATGTTAACCGACCATCTGGCCCCACAAGCTGGAACTCGGAAGTTCGATGAGCAGACGAGCTCCAGCTGTGCAGCCATTAAGCTGGTGAACGCAAAGGAAAAGGAAACGAACGGACAATAACAAAATAAAAGCATGAGAGAGAAACACGAAACATGACAGATAGACGCACAATGCGACTCTAAACATTTATTAAGACAGTTGAAATGACATTTATTTATGTGCATATTATTAGTGTACCAGTGTTTTGGATGTTTTCACAGGTAGGGCAGTGAGCAGCAGGGAGACGGAAGTTCCTTTACGATGTTCCCTATTTTCCAGGTCTCCATTTCCACTCGATGTGACTATGAATGACATTACTGTGACTGTATCATTGACAATTATATGCATTTTTTTTATGAACACAAATTGACACAAATGCTCACCTTCTTTCTGCTCCTTTGTGTGTCATGATATTCCATAACAAGGACATCATGTAATTTTTTTTATAAATCAAAACAAAGCTATCAAGATGTGTCAGTCGAGGTTTGAGGAACCTGATCCTCTTCAAGTACCATTGATTTTTCTATTATCTTCTGTAATGTTCTGTAAAATAAACTTTTGTTTAAAATTTTAAAAATTAAGTAACAAATTTATTTTTTGTATGAAATGTGTATGAAATGCTAAATGTTACCTGTTTCCATAGCCGAGTCATCCGAATGTGGCGCAAAGACATTATGTCGAATGCAGGACCATTCCCATGGTGTCCAAAATCACCTATAAAAAAGTTGCAAAATACATGATGAAAGAATTTTTTTCCTCTATCTCGTACTGTATTTTAAATTAAAATTACAAAACAATGACATACCTACCATGATTCTTGACCACAATATTGCATGAGGGAGGAAGTACTTTGACAGATCACTGACAAAATCTGGAGCATGAAATGGATTTATCTCTCCATATACATCAAGTGTTGCAATATCAATGACAGTCTGCATGTGATCTTTGAATGAAGCTGAAAAAGAAAATGTAAAAAAGAAATTTCATGTACAGATTACCATGCGTTGGCACAAATTACCTTGTAGTCTTCAGGCACTATACGAGCGTCATCTTCTTCTCCCAAACTCACGTTACCCTTAACCTTTATGAGTTCATGCAGAAGAGAGAGGTGGTGCTCAATGTCACCTTTGCTGGGGCTCAGAAAGACCACTGACAAACTAAGGACAGCATTCTCCATCTGTTTCAGAGTAGAGCAGCAAGCTAGAAGGCCAACAACATGCATCCCCAGTTTTGGCATCATTGAACACAACAACAAATATATTATATTACTGTAATTGCTTTGACTTAAAAATATGCTTTACTGTTACTCTCACTTACTGTTTCTTGCACAGCTCTTTAGCATTTTTCTGATTGAGGCATCGATGGAGGATTGGGACATCAAAGTTGGCTCCAATTTGCTGCCCTCTTATAAGTATAAAATATTTATGTAGAAGATCCTCCAGACTACTTTGACAAAATGTAGTGGCAATGGAGCGCATAAGTACGATTGAACCATCGCACATTAACATGGCTGTTCTCTTTTTTGCTCCAGGAAATATGTCACTGACGCGGTTCACAAAGGGACATAGTGGTGATTGTCTTTTGTTGGATTTCTCACCACTACCTCATAAACGTAATAAGGGAGAGTCTTTGCACTGTCAGCACCCTGACTCAACAACATCTCCAGACAATTTCTCAAGAGACTCCAAAAACAATGCCCGGCGAGGCTTTGTATCCAGTTTTTCGTCCATAAGCGGTCACTGAGTCTCTTCCACCCAGCCACAAGGTGGACTAACTCCAAAACTGCCACCAAAAATACTGGTAGTAAGTCAGACAGAGTCATAGATCTGATATTCATCAACTGATCCCGTGTACAAGAACACAAGGAGGCACCATCAAAACATAAAAATAAGCAAAATAACACGCACGATAATTCCAGACCAGCCTTCATCGGTGCCAGAAAACTGACTGAATTTTTGGAGTAATACTACAAAGGCCTGTATAGAACAATATAGGTCAGAGACATAGACCAGTAGATCATCATCATATAGTGAGACCTTGTGTTCAACACCATTCCTCCATATCCCTGATATGCAGCTATAATGGTCTCAGTGGGCACCACTGTTGTGTTCCCTGTTGTAATTGAAAGGGTTCTAACTGTTAGCAACTTAAGATAGATGCAGTTGGGCACAAATTAAGTATCTTAACCCAAGAAATAAAACTTCCTCCAAAACCAAATTTCTCCAATATTACAAAGAGTTACAATATTTCCATTCAATGTGATCGAACGCTTTCTCGGCGTGGCCGTGGGTGCCGTGGTTGAGCTGCGAGTGTGGAAGCCGCTTGCATTTTTTAGTCGAAAACTGAGGGACAGTGAGCACAAATACAGTGTATTAGACACAGAGTTATTAGCACTGTACCTGGCGACACATTATTATTTTTTTTATGAAGTCGTCAGCACTGATCAGTCTGCTGAGCTGCGCTGTACAGTGGAAGCATGTGTCGCCTCTGATTATTTCTTCTGTTTTTAACAGGTTAGTGAGAGTTTAGAGCTCATCTGTGTGTTATTGAACCTCGTGGGTGTATGGAGGAGTACAAACATAATCAATTAAGATGTTTACGTGTGAATATTTAAGTTTTCCCTCCAGCGAAAATCCAAGATGGCGCTCTCCATGCAATTTCTATCAACATGTGCCTGATGAAGGATACGTAGTTGTTCAAACTTTAACACAGTTCATTAGTATTTGTTTCTAAGTGGATTTGTTGTTTTGCCTGATGTGTTTTATAGGGCTGAGTATCGATTCTAATTTTAAGAATCAATTCGATTCCGATTTTCATGACTTAGAATCGATTATCACGATTCAATTCGATTTGATTCGATCCGATCCGATCTCGATTCAGGTTAGTATTTAAACCATTTTCTGAGCTGTTGGCATGATCACAATGACAAGTTACACAACGTATTAATACTAGTATCATATTGACATTCAACAGGAAATTAATGAAGGATTCATAGGAAATGATAATAAAGATCCAGACACAGAACGCCAGATGTGACCGCTCATGGGACTGGTGCATTATTAGAAATATGACATTAAAAATTCACCCAAAAGATGCTGCTGTTTAATACTAATGCATTTTTATGTTATTATCAAAATGAAAAAAAGATATTCTCAGCCACTGAAAATGTAAACAGAGTGCTGGTTACTGACTTCACAGCAACCTGACGGTCATTGTGCAGTCTGTAAGCAGTTCTCTGTGGTCTGTAGTACGTACGACAAGAGGTCCCACTCCTCATCAATATAGTGAGTTGTCAGATTCATGTAAGATTGCGAAGATGTCCACGTATCACTTGTAATGCCCCCCTGACTGCTGACTGAAGCTTACTTTTCACGTTTTCTTTTACTGACTGGTGCATGTTTGGGATAACAGACGTTTGTGAGACACCATAACGTAGTGTGGCTCTGTTACTTTCATTAGCCGCCTGAAGCCCTCGTTTTCAACGATGGAAGACTGGCGCATATCTTTGCAACTGAAGCACGCAATCGCTTCAGTTATTTTGACAGAGCGTGCAGAATTACCCGGTAGTGGTAAAGTTCGCTCGAGTTTCATTTGTTGTGGCCCGGTGGATGGCTTGGACAGGTGCGCTGGGTGATGTCGCGTCACGTGATTCATGAGGTCGTCAAAGGGGTTGGACTTCACCCGGAGAATATGTGTTAAAACATAAATTAATTAATCCGATCTTCGGACATACGAATCGATTTTATGGAATTGATGTACGAATCGATTCAGAATCGGAAAATTGATCTTTTAAACACTAGTGTTGTATGTTATATACAGAATGTAATTCGTGAACAGTTATTTCGACGGTCTTTTGCTCAGACTCTTTTGTTTAATTTAGAGAGAACAACATTGAACCTCATTTATTTTCAGGAGAATATGTACCTGTTTTGTTATGTATACAGTAATGACTCTAACTGAGACGTGTAACACATTCTCTCTCTCACCCAGGTGCCCGGGCGTCGGTTAAGTTGGTGGGGGCGAAGTTTGTTTGGCCCAGCCTTCATAAAGATATAATAGTAAATAATAGTTGGGCAGCTGCGTGTGTGGGGCTTCAACGTGCTGAAGTACACCAACACACAACGGCCCCCCCTTAACCGTTTTCGGTTCCAGCCAAGCGTTTTGACCATGTACATGTTGACTTGGTGTGACCACTACCACCTTCGCAAGGTTTTACGCACCTACTCACGATGGTCGATCGCACCACCAGGTGGCCGGTGGCACTTCCTCTTTCCTCCACGGCGTCTGTGGATGTAGCGTGTGTATTTCTCTCGCCCGTTTTGGTTCTCCATCAACTGTCCCCTCTGATAGAGGTTCTCAGTTCATTTCTGAGCTTTGGTCAGCACTGGCCAGGTGCCTGGGTACTGAGGTTCATCACACTACTGTGTATCATCTGCAAGCTAAAGGCATGTGCAAGTGGTTTCACTGATTGCTCAAGGCGTCATTGCGTGATGCACTTTTAGATGCTAACTGGGTGGATCGCTTGCCTTGGATGATGGTGGGGTTGCGCTTGGCTCCTAAGGAAGATCTGGATGCCTCTCCTGTGGTGTTTGGCCAACCACTCCGCCTGCCTGGAGAGTTTTTGCCGGAAAGTTCTGTGGTTTTTCGAGTGAGTCTTTGGTAGCTCTAGTGGCATCATTTTTTCCCACGTTCGTCCGTGACTGCGGAGCTGGAGACAGCTCATTTTGTTTTCATGCGTCATGATGCACATCGGTCGCCCCTTCAGTAAGATGGCCCATTTAGGGTGCTGGAGACAGGTGCAAAGAGTTTTGTACTAGATTTTGGTGGACGCAGAGAACATGTGTCGCTGGACAGACTCATCACTGGCGCCATCTTCTAGTGGGAAGCCGGCTGTGGATGTTGTTCCTCCAACGTGTCACTCTCCCGTGCGTTCATATTTGGGAAAGCGTAGCATGTTTAGGAGATTGATTAAACCTTGTAGTAGGTACGCTGGCTGTTGAGGGTGTTGAGTATCGTGTTCTGTAAAAAAAACAGTGTAAATAGCAATCCATGATCCATGTTAAGAGTCCTGGGGCCTTCAGGTTTCCCCCTGGGTGTTTGGGGGGGATCTGGTTGGGAGCTGTGTAGCGGCTGCTTGGGGGTTGAATCTTTGTTGTGAAGACTGAATAAACGACACAGATAACTTGACCGGTGACACCTACTCTTTTGTCTTGCCACAGCCTAGACATTGAGAAATACATTGAGTGAGTTAAACTCTCTGCCTGAAACTATAGTGGCCATTGTTAGATACAAAGCATCAGCATCTAGTTGTCAATGGTCAGCATCAATGGTCAGCATCAATGATCAGCATCAAAGAAGTCAAAGTACGGATACATTAAATAGAGACTGGATCGAGGGCGTTCCTTGAATCCATTACTCCATCCAATACACAACATCACACACAAACTCATGACCGTATTAGGATGTTTGATCACTGCAAGTGTTACATGATTTCACAAATCGTGTTTCTAATGAGATATAGTAATTTATTCTCCAACAAGCACACCCAAAAATGAGCTAACACTGAAATTGAAGACACATAATCACCTAAAAAAACAGACATATCCAAAAACGGATCCGTAGGGAAAGCAGAACCATCAGAACTTAAATGAAACAATGCTAGTTCAAACTCAAATTCGAAAGAAAAACTCATACTCACTGGCCAACCTGAAAATGTCCACAACAGCGTTGGTTGTCCTGAGACAGTCAATATATCTCCGAGCTTCTTCAGCGCCAATGGTGAGTGTGATGTGAAGCAGAGCAGGGAACCACACCAAGGGTTTCAGTCTGCGGTTGTAAGGTTTAATCATGACTTCTCAACACTCTGAGCCAGAACCTCGGGAGCATAGTAGATCGAGAAAATCTTGGTAGAATACTCATTTTAACCGTATTAATTTTTGCAGCCATTGAAAGCTTTATAATAGATGCTGGCAGTCTGTACGAAGGTTGGTCATAAAAGGGGTTAAATTCAGTTCAAAAAGATCTTTATATTTTTGTGTTACTATAATGCCTAAATATTTAAACTGATGAAAAGTTACTTTAAAGGGAAATTCGCTTTTATTTAGAGTTACGTCAGCTCAGATATTTTTTCTTTTCTCACTTTTTTCTCCTGTCCTTCATATGACATCATTTTCGCCTCTAATGAAAGCCTCAAAAGTCTCCCCCAGTAGAGAGGCAGGTATGTCAGGACTTTTATTAATTTGTTAATTTTATCGGAAATGTATTTGACAAAGCCTTCCTCTCTACATACACGCCGCCGGTAGCTGGGCTGCTTCCTCTTCCGCCCTGCATTTGGGCAGGCATTGGCTGCATTTTGTATCCCTACCGACCCTTCTTTTATAACAGGTCAGAGATCTTACTTATTGGTTTATGACCAGCAGATGTCTAAAACTAAGAGAGAGATCAGAAATATTGATCAGCAGGCACCCCCTTCTATTGTCTGTGTAGCATGAAGGAGTGGGGTGGGAGGTCAGGGGTCTCTGTGTGGGATCACCTGTATATTCAGCGTCACCCTCAAAATATCAGCATCCTGTGGTAGAAATAAAAACCCAACAGAAGAATGAAACAGAGATCTTTGAAAAAAAAATGCTTCCGTAGCAATGACCAAGTTTCTTAACACTGTATTCTACATTAAATAATTAAAAGCGTAACGTTGCTATGCAAGGTTTTAAAAAATTCGAAGTTACTTGACATAATTGGTAGACGTTTGATGAAACTGATGAGCCAGCATGCAAGACAATGGAACCAATAACAGTGGAATGGTTGAGAAGGACAGATGGATTGGTTTAAAGAAGGAGTTTCTTCTGCTGCAACCGTACATGCTGTGTACAATCAGAACCCATTTCCATGAAGGCATTCCCACAGGTAAGAGAGTGGTCATTGGGGCAGACTTCAATGGACATGTTGGAGCAGGAAACAGAGGTGACAAGGAAGTGATGGGAAAGTTTAGTATCCAGGATTGGAACACTGAAGGTCAGATGGTGGTAGACTTTGTAAAAAGGATGGAATTGGCTGTGGTCAATACTCCCAGAAGAGAGAGAAGCATAGGCTGACTTACAGGAGCACACAGGGGGATTACATCTTGTGTAGACGATGTCACTTGTTGGAGATTCATGTTTGTAAAGTAGTGGTGGGTGCGAGTGTGGCCAGACAACATAGGATGGTGGTGTGCAGGATGACCATGGTGGTGAGAAAGGTGAAGAGGGCAAAGGCAGAGAAGAAGACAAAGTGGTGGAAGCTGAAAGAGGAAGAGTCTTGTGTTGCCTTCAGGGAGGGATTGAAGCAGGTTTTGTATGGCCAAGAAGGACTTCCAGATGACTGGACAACTACAGCTGAGGTGAGGGAGATAGGTAAAAGAGGTCTGGGTGTGTCATCTGGAAGAAAAGTGGATGAGGAGACTTGGTGGTGGAACAAAGAACTGCAGGAGTGCGTACAAAGGAAGAGGTTATCCAAGAAAAAGTGGTATGTTGAGAGAACAGAAGAGAGTAGACTGGTGTTCGGGGAGGCCCAGCAAAAGACAAAGGTAGTGGTGTCAATGGCTAAACAGAGTGCCTACTAGGACTTGTATGCGAGGTTGGACAGTAAGGAGGGTGAGAGAGATTTGTACAGGATTGCAAGGCAGAGAGATAGAGATGAGAAGGACGTACAGCAGGTTAGCGTTAGCGGGGGATGAGGTTTAGAGTCCGGGGGTTCGGTTTATTGCGCGGATCTACTGGTCCCAGAGCACCTATAAATGTTTGTTTTATTGTTGTAGGCGGATGATGGAAGGAGAGGAGAGAGGCGGATGAATCATGGTGAAGTGCACAAGTCCAGGTGGTCAGTCCGCCCTCCCTAGCACGGTATATATGTTGTTTTAAGCGGGTGAGTATTGCGTGTTATGTTTCGCCTATGTAAATGTGTTTGGAACAGGTCATTGCATAGATCATGTTGGTGGAGTGAATGTTGTATTGTTGTGTGATTACTGCAGATTTTTTTGTGTTATGAATAGTTTTGAGGTGCGTTTGTATTGTTTTCTGAAAGCAAGTAGTAAACGGCAGTTTTGTAATGTATTGTATTGTTGCTGGGTCAAGCCACAAGCAGGCCAAATCGGCATATGAAAATAAGCGTCCGTCAGGTCGATGGACGTCAGCCAGTCTCCACGACACACGCACTTCAGGAGACTTTTGAGGAGGAACTGACTCAACAATGCCTTTGGCATGGGCATTTGTAGCTCCGCTGTCGGCGATGGGATCCTCTACGCCGTAGCGAGAGCTGAGCCGGAGCGCCGGTTGACTGGAGCTGGAGGGCGATGAGGAGGAGCTCAAGGAAACTGATCCGGTCTGACACCAGCTTTTCAGGAGGTTTACTCTGGACCTCAATAACGCGATGTACTCCAACACCTAGCCGGTGTGCGCTCATGATTCCTGTTTGGACCTGGCTAGAATCAACCAGTAGTCCCAGTACGTCAGTTGCTTTATTATTATTTGTTAATTATTAATATTATTAATAATTATTAACGCCTGTGCTTCTTATTGTGGCGAAGCTGAGGAAAAACAAAACTTCTTGGCGCCAGAAACCGGAAGAGAACTTGGCGGGTGATGAACCCTAATTTTGGGCAGAGAAGAAACAGACCCGATATCAAAGTAATGCATCTTATTTTTTATTCAATTTAGACTTTGGTTTAGATACCATAGTTTTAGATACAAAGTTTTCTTCCTACGCTTTTGAAGGGAGCATAGGTGAGAGCAGCCGACTGGTCTCTCCAAAAGGAGCAGCGATGATCAGCGCAGCTATGATCCGGACGGCTGGGCTGACGCCCCCCCCTTTGACCAGCGACAGTGTTGTCCTGGGCGGCGGCTGTGTGTGGAGGAGGCGCCGCGAGCAGAGCACCACGCCGACGCACTGTTGAATCTCCAAAATCTCTGGTGGAGTGAGAGAGGTTATGAGATGGATGAGTCTGTCCACGGAGCTCATAAAGAGCGCAATGATGTTCTCAAGTGCTATGAGCCGGTTGCTGATGGCGTAGACACCATTCCACTGCGCGATGGTGGCTTTGTCAGCACCGGGTGGGATGGTCACTCCTCAGGGGGGAGGTCGAGCTCCAGGGGCGAGCACATCAAGCATGACGGCTGAGTGAGCGGGAACGCCGCGCCACCAATCCAAACACACCACCTGGCAGTAAGCTCCGTACCTGACCATGTGCGGTCCCAGTGCCAGTGGAGTGTCAGAACCGTGCCGAAAATAGTCCGTATTTCTTCCAGTTGGGCAGACAACATGGGGTCGTGCCCTGTGTGTAGTCTCGCCATCCAACGCCAGCAGGCCGTCAGCGCAGTGGGATGATTCTTGAGCTGGCGGTGGAGAAAGAGCTTAACTTCGATATGACGGGCGACCAATGCCATGAGGCGCGGGAGAAGATGAAGCGGGAACCTGCCTGACCACCCGGAACTCAGCCAACTCTGGGAACAGAGTCTCCGGATCCACTTCATAGCAGCGCCTGGCTGTCGTCAAACTCATCCCATGGCTTGGAAGAAGGAAATGTGGAATAGTTCGACTGCTTGTAGGCCAGTCACAGTGCCCTATTCAAAGAGGTTTATTGTCGAAAATACTAATACTAGACTAAATTAAAAACAAAAAAAAGTTGATAACTCTCTTAAATCACTTTAGAAAGGTTGAATTGGTTCTGCACCGACTAGAAATACATTTTCTGCTATAGTTGCAGGTGAAATCGCTGAGCAGTGAGCGCACAGTGCAGAAAAACCGTTTTCGGCCAGAGGGAAAGTGGGTTTTATAACGGCAAAAATAAAATAGTTGATAACCCTCTTTTTCCAAGATTTGCAGGTGATATTTTCATGTTCTGAGTCTATTCTGGTAAGTGAGTGAACAGCGCAGATAACGCATTTTCAGCCCGAGCGACTGGTTTTCAGACCAACATAAAAACGTTGATAACTCTCTGAAACCACTTCAGAGAGGTTAAATTAGTTCTGCACCTACTAGAAAGACCGCTTCTGCTATAGAGAAATTTTCATTTTCTGAGTGAACAGTGCAGAAAGTGCATCTTCAGCCCGACTGAGGGTGGTTATCAGAGTCTACAAACATAAAAATGTTGATAACTCTGTCAAACCACTTCAGAGAGGTTAAATTAGTTCTGCAGCTATTAGAAAGACCCTTTCTGCTGTTAAGTCAGGTAACATTTTTATGTTCTGAGGCATCCCTGAGCAGTGAGTGAACAGTGCAGAATCCACGTTTTCAGCCTCAGAGAAGCCCGGTTTCTGACCACGAAAAAAAAAGTTCGTAACCCCCTGAAATACAGTTCAGAAATGTAGGCTTAGTGTTAATTATACCAGAAAGAGTGTTTTTCCTACAGTTGCAGGAGAAAGTTTCATGTTCTCAGGCATCCCTGAGCAGTGAGTGAACAGTGCATAAAACACATTTTCAGCCAAAGAAAAGGTGGTTTACAGACCGACAAAAATAAAAATGTTGATAACTCTTAAATCACGTCGGACAAGTTGAATTAGTTCTGCAGCTACTAGAAAGACCGCTTCTGCTATAGAGTCTTATGAAATTTTATTGTTCTGAGGCATCAATTAGCAGTGAGTGAACAGTGCGTGAAATGCGTTTTCAGCCAAAGAGAAAATGGGTTTCGTACCGCCAAATATAAAATTGTTGATAACCCTCTAAAAACACTTCAGAAATGGAGGTTTAGTGTTGAATATACGAGAAAGTCTGTTTTTCCTAGTGTTGCAGGTGATATTTTCAAGTTCTCAGTCTATTCTGATAAGTGATTGAACAGTGCAGAAAACGCGTTTTCAGCCAGAGCGACTGTGGTTTTCAGACCAACAACCACAAAACTCTCTGAAACCACTTCAGAGAGGTTCAATGAGTTCTGCAGCTACTAGAAAGTCAGGTGAAAATTTCATGTTCTGAGGCATCCCTGAGCAGAGAGTGAACAGTGCAGAAAACGCGTTTTCAGCCGGAGAGAAGTTCGGTTTCAGACCAGAAAAAAAAAAAAGTAGTTGATAACCCCTTGAAATACAGTTCAGAAACGTAGATTTAGTGCTGAATATACTAGGAAGTGTGTTTGTCCTATAGTTGCAGGTGAAATTTTCATGCTCTGAGTCACCTCTAAGCAGTGAGTGAACGGCGCAGAAAACACGTTTTCAGCCTGTTTCGGACCGGCAAATATACAATTTTCGATAACCCTTTGAAAACAGTTCAGAAAGTTTAATTTAGCGCTGAATATACTAGAAATAGTCCTTTTCCTATATTTACAGTTGATATTTTCAATGTCCTGTGGCTATTCTGCTCTGTGATTGAACAGTGCAAAAGATGCGTTTTCAGCCAGAGAGAAGTTGGTTTTCAGACCGACAAACATAAAAATGTTGATAACTATCTGAAACCACTTTAGGCAGGTTGAATTAGTTCTGCACAGATGAGAAAGACCCCTTCTGCTCTTGTGGCACCTGAAATTTTAATGTTCTGAGGCATACCTGAGCAGTCAGTGAGCAGTGCAGAAAACGTGTTTTCTGGACCAGGTGCAAGTCCCAAAACCCGCCCTTCACGAATTCTCACGAATTTCTCACTCTGAACCTGAGTTTTCAGTCTCCGAACCGGAGTAAGCAACACGCACGTTTGCGGGAATGCATACAGGAGGCCCGGGGGCCAGGTCACACAGGCCAGAGAGTCGGCCCCTAGTAGTGGGTTGTCAGACCTGCGGAGAGAGAACCAGAGGGGGCATTTGTGATACTGAAGATCTGCAACGAGATGGATCACCGGAGCCCCGAATTTCTTCCAGATCTGGTCTCTCAAAGAGGCTGTCACTGCCCACTCATCATGCTGAGCTCCTCTGGACAGGCTGTCTGTTGATATGTTACAGACTTCAGCAATGTGGAGGCCTCTCAATGACGCCAGATGCTGGTCCACCCAAGTCCACACTTTGTCAGCGACCTGATGAAGCCGGGTGGACCTCTGGTACCCATATATATATATATATATATATATATATATATATATATATATATATATATATATATATATATATATATATATATATATGATTGGGTGCAGGTATGTAATTCAACCACTACAGGTGCTGTCGCTTTTTCAGACGCTGATCAACTTGGTGATGAGCGGCAGATATATCATAACAGAACAGTGGCCACCTCCGGCCATACTGTGGTTCAGGGGTGGCACGATTCACACTATCATCCCATTCTGTTGAAGTAAGGCGGAGAGAGAAGTGTTGCCATGGCTCGACAAATCACTCCCAAAATTTCAGAAGAAACTTCCCGCATAACTGTGCTGCATTTGAGATGAACAACCTAACAATATGCTTATTAACGTCGTCTTTGTTTGGATCAACCGAAGGAGACTAATGATCCAAACACGAAAGCAGCTAACAGTGCTTTATAAAGTAAGTTACTCACCGCTCGGCACGTGTCGTGACGCGCGGCACGTTCGTGGCTCCAGAATGAGCAGCTGTCGCTCTCGTCCTCCCTCCAGTCGCCACCAGGTTTCAGTCGAGCGACTGGGCAGGCTGGGATCAGTTCCCACAACCACCAGCACTCGAGTTTTGCCTCTCCGCTGCGGCGCAATCTCCGCGCGCATGGGCATTTGTGGCTCCGCTGTCGGCGATGGGATCCTCCACGCCGGAGCGAGAGCTGAGCCGAAGCGCCGGTTGACTGGAGCTGGAGAGCGATGAGGAGGAGCTGGAGGAAACTGACCGGGTCTGACACCGGCTATGTTTCCTGATGAGACACCAGCAGTATTTGAATGGAGCCCGGTGGCTGGATTCAACTCATTGAACTCATACAATGTGTTCTGGTCTCGAGTCGGGTGAGGGTGCTGCCCTCCAAACCACTTCTGAAGACCTTGCATGTTGAGCAGACCCAGTCGGTCCAAGGAGTGGGCCGCTGCCATATGACCCAGGAGAGAAATCATGGGGAGAGCAGGGACCCGGGTCTGACACAGCTGACAACCAACGATGTCAGCTGTCTGATGGGGAGAACGGCAGACCCTAAACCAAGTCCACCATGACCCCCAGGAAGGTCGTGCTCTGAATCGGACTCAGCGCGCTTTTCAGGAGGTTGACTATGAACCTTAATAGCGCGATGTGCTTCAACACCAAGCTGGTGTGCACTCATGACTCCTGTTTGGACCTTGCTAGAATCAACCAGTAGTCAAATCAAGTACGTCAGAATCCGTAGACCCTGTCTCCTTAGTGGGTTGAGCCCCGCCTCCACGCACTTGGAGAATGTACGAGGCACTAGAGAGCTGTATGTACACGTGACCCTCTAGCCCAAACCGGAGAAACTTCCTGTGACTCAAAACCATGTTGTGGAAGTAGGTGTCTGCAAAATCTATGGAGGACATCCACTCTCATACTCTGACAGACTCCAGGTGTCTCCTGGTAGTCCGGAACCACTGTCTGGTCATGAATTGGTTGAGGAGACTGTGATCCAGAATAGGTCTCCACTCTCCTGTCTTCTTGGGTTCCAGAAAGTACCTGGAGTAAAACTTAACTAGTAAAACTAGTTATTTGACGCCTGTGCTTTTTATTGTGGCGAAGCTGTGGAAAAATGAAACTTCTTGGCTCCAGAAATTTTACCAGGGACAGTTCTGGTGTCAGGGATAAAGGAGGCAGAGACACCGTTACTATAGTGCTTGGTCCCCTGAGACGATGTCAAAGAAAAACACATTTTTGAAGCCGGAGAGCTGACACTCAAGTTCGCACTGACTGGACCCGGAAAAGAACTTGGCGGGTGATAAACCTTCATTTTGGGAAGAGAACAAACAGATCCGATAGTCAAGTAATGCATCTTATTTTTTATTCAAGTTAGACCTTGGATTAGATGCATAGTTTTAGATACAAAGTTTTCTTCCTAGGCTTATGCTGGAGAAGAGGTGAGAGCAGCCGACTGGTCTCTCTAAGAGGAGCTGTGATGATCAGCGCGGCTATGATCCGGACGGCTGGGCTCACCCCGCCACGCCGACGGACTGGTGAATCTCTAAAATCTCTGGAGGAGTGAGAAAGGTTCTGCGATGGATGTGCCTGTCCACGGAGCTCATAAAGAGCACGATGATGTTCTCAAGCGCGATGAGCTGGTTGCTGACGGCATAGACACCATTCCACTGCGCGATGGTGGCTCTGTCAGCGACAGGTGGGAGCGCCGAATATACTACAAAGAGTGTTTTTCCTATAATTGCAGGGGAAATAAAAAAAAAAATGTTGATAACTCTCTTAAATCACTTTAGACAGGTTGAATTGGTTCTGCACCTACTAGAAATACCTTTTTTATATTGGCAGGTGAAATTTTCATCGTCTGAGGCATCGATGAGCAGTGAGTGAACAGTGCAGAAAACGCGTTTTCGGCCAGAGAGAAAGTGGGTTTCAGACCGGCAAAAATAAAACTGATGATAACCCTCTTACAACTGTTTAGAAAGGTAGATTTAATGCCGAATATACTCGAAAGAGTGTTTTTCCTATACTAGCAGGCGATATTTTCATGTTCTAAGGTTATTCTGATCAGTGAGTGAACAGTACAGAAAACACGTTTTCAGCCTGAGCGACTGTGGTTTTCAGACCAACAAACATGAAAATGTTGATAACTCTCTCATACCACTTCAGAGAGGTTGAATTAGTTCTGCAGTTATTATAAAGACCGCTTCTGCTGTTAAGTCAGGAAATATTTTCGTGTTCTGAGGCATCCCTGAGCAGTGGGTGAACAGTGCAGAAAATGCGTTTTCAGCCAAACAGAAGCTCGGTTTCAAAAAAATAGTTGATAACCCATTTAAATACAGTTCAGAAAAGTACATTTAGTGCTGAATATAATAAAAAGTGTGCTTTTCCTATAGTTGCAGGTGAAATTTTCATGTTCTGAGTCACCTAGTGAGTGAACGGTCCAGAAAATGCGTTTTCAGCCTGTTTCGGACTGGTGAAAATAAAATTGTCGATAACCCTTTGAAAACAGAAAGTGTTATTTAGTGCTGAATATACTAGAAATAGTCTTTTCCTTATATTTACAGTTGATATTTTCAGTGTCCTGTGGCTATTCTGATCAGTGAGTGAACAGTGAGAGTGAACAGTAAAACATGTTTTCGGCCAGAGAGAAAGTGGGTTTCGCAAGAGTGTTTTTCCTATAGTTGCAGGTGAAATTTTCATGTTCTGAGGCTATTCTGATCAGTGAGTGAAAAGTGCAGAAAACACGTTTCTGACAGAGAGAAGCAGGGTTTTGGGCTGTCAAAAATACAATAGTAGATAACCCTCTAAAAACTGTTCAGAAAGGCAGATTTAGTGCTGAATATACTCGAAAGACTTTTTTTCCAATAGTTGCAGGTGATATTTTTATGTTCTGATTCTATTCTAATCAGTCAGTGAACAGCGCATAAAATGCATTCTCAGCCCGAGTGAAGGTGGGTTTCGCAACAAAAACATAAAAATGTTGATAACTCTGTTCAGAAAGGTAGATTAAGTGCTGAATTTATTAGAAAGAGTCTTTCTGCTATAGTTTGATATTTTCATGTTCATGTGAGACTTTTCTGGTCAGTGAGTGAACCGTGCAGAAGATCAGAGTGAGAGAAGGTGGGTTTCCGACAGAAAACCTAATGTTGATGGATGATGTGATGGTGATGGATATACCTCCACCGGTCCACTCCCTATGACCTATCCTGGGAGTTTTCAATCGTTCCTTTTTTCCATCTCTCTTTGACTGTAGTCCGAGTGTAGCAGAGGTGGGAGGAATATTGAGATCAGGAGGCAAAGCCCTCGCTTCGCTTGCTGGTCTCTACCATGGACCAAGAACTTGATTGCCAAGAAAGTATTGCGGTCGTCTAAAGGAGAGTGCGTGTTTCTCCACACTTAACTCCTTGCAAACAGGTGACGAAGCAGGGGCGGAGTGCAAACAGGACAGCACTGCAACGTCCAGACCTCGCGCCTTAAAGCTTGCAGCCGGACCTTGCGTTGTGGCCACCACTGCGCATAAGTGCGCAGGAGAAGGGTCACCAAACTAGGTGAAGATTCACCGGTGGCCTGTCTCTCATCACAGAGGGAAGGCGTGCCAAGAGACCTGCTATCTCCAAACGCCAGGTCTCACGCCAGTCCGGCCTACTAGACGTCTTGCGCCAATGACATCACCCCTAAGGTCGCGTAAAATGTTGTTAGTCCGAATCTAGTGAAGTGGCACCAATAACCCTCCATACAGTGGGTCTGGGCGTCCCCCTGGGCCCCTCTCGTTGCCAAATCAGGTGCTTCCCAGCCCTGGCGACTACACAGGGGAACCTGACGCCATTCCATAGCCACAGCACCAGTTCAAGCCCAAAGTGGAAGAACATAATTGGCACTAATAACCGTACATATTTGGTGGGAGAACTCGGCAGCAGAGATACGTTTGGTCGATGACGAAGCGCTGCGGATGAGAAACACTTTATCGCACCAAAAATTCAAAAGCATCAGCCCTCCTAAAGTTCGCTCGGCTCTGGAAGGAGGGCTGCTTTGTAAGCCACCAGCTCCAAAGGACCCTGATCAAGTGGCTCGAAGGGAGCTTCAGAGAGAAACTTTAATACCAATTGAAGAGCCCAATAAGGGCAGATGCGTCTGGAGGTGGGACTGACTCTTCGAGATCCCTGCATGAACTGGACAAGCAGTGGATGTTTACCCAATGGTTTACCCAACAGCGCATTTTTTTGCACTTAATCCGCTTGCAAAAAGATGCGAAGTCACCACCAGTATGTGAAACTGCATAGCACTGCGACCAACAAACCCCTAGCTTGAACAGGTTGCAGCACACCCTTGTGCGAGTGTGTGTGTGTGCACAGGTGGCAGAATTGCGCAGTCCAGAACACCTTCCGGGACTCTGGAACGCCTATGAGGTCATCTTGACCACAAAGCTTAACCCCTAGCCTTGCAATGTGGCCTGACCTGAGAACCATGGTCAATTACCATGGCCGTCAATACCGGACGTTTGACTGGCACCGCTGACTCCTTTGCCAGATGGCCGTCAAGGAGATATACGTTTTGCTGCACTGAACCACCTGCAATGTCACCGGCGATGTTGCTTCGGTATGACGGAAGGAGGTGTGCCCAGGGTCCTGTCGATATCTCGGATCGCCAGGGCCTCACACCGGACCGGCCTATGAGAGTTAGGACGCCACGTTCCTACGGGGTCTATCCAGCCTGAATGAATGAATGAATGGGTTGTGAAGATGTAGCATTAACAACCTCTCATATATGGAGTGTAACTTACACTCTGGATCAGCAGGAACTGCGTTCCCTCTTTTAGCCACTATACGGAAATGGAAAGTGGCATTAACAATCCTCCATACCTGGAGAGAAAACATTTACTGAGCAGCTGCAGTGAGGGTTTTAGTCTGAGCTGAGCAAGAAAGAGGGAGTTTATTCACAAATTAATAGACAGTTATGCAGGAATCCGATGGATCTCGGGATGCTGCACACTCCACAGCACTGTGATGAAGCAGATACTGTTGTCCCTGAGCCAGTGGTGTGAATGAGGGCCTACTGGTCGCAGGGTACGGCTGCTCCTGAAGACAGAACGACATGAGGGAAGGAGGATGCAGACACATTAGACAAATAGTGGTCAGCAAAAGTCGAGATTGATGACCAAGAAGCTACCTGGCAGGTTTCTGCCAGAGATACAGAGATACTAAACCAATGTGACAAGCCGTGAGGGGACAGTGCCTGCCCCTTCTTACCACCTGCGAGAGCCACCCACAGACTGTCCGTCTCTCTGAAGGATGGGACTCGATCCAGTTAAGCTTTTAGCGCTCTTACCAGACACATTTTGAGAAACGCTCATGCTCCTTGTCTGAATGCGGAGGAGGGCAGAAAGCCTTTACTGAAAAGGTGGTGACCTCTGAAAAAGAAGAGAGACATTTAGGTGCGAAGGCAGGGTTGGGTCTAAGTGACACCGCTGAGTCATTGACACCAAAAGAGATTCAATTAGGGCTGATGGAAAAAGAACTCAACTCTGCCACTCTCTTTGCTGAAGCGAAGGCTATAAGAAGAGCCGCCTTGTAAGCTGCTAGCTCCAGGGAGGCCTGAACGAGTGGCTCAAAAGGGGCTTCAGAGAGTGAATTGAGTACCAGCTGCAGGTCCCAGTAGTGACATAAAGGTCTTGAGGTTGGTCTAAGCCTTTTCACTCCTCTCATGAAACGGCTCACTAGACGATGTTAGCCGACGGGGTGGCTGTCCAGACCATTTTGTAGCATGGAAAGGGCTGCTACATAAACCCGTAAAGTAGTGCTGCTCTGACCGTTAACTAGATGCTGGAGAAAAGAGAGGATTAGATAAACAGGTGTCAATTCTGGGGAGGCTGACTGGGTTCCACACCACTGGGAAAAAAAATGTCCATTTAGCATTGTATGCTCTGAGGGTTGACGGAGCTTTAGTGTTCTGAAGAGTCAATTTGACATCACCGGGCAAGTGACTGATTGTTAACCCTGGGGAAGCCAAACCTTGAGGGGTCGTCCTAGTATTGGGGGAGCCCTCGGGCTTCCTGATGCTTGCAGAAGTGCTGACTTCGATGCAGGGAAGTCCCAGCGGCCTTTGATCCCCATCTGACACATCTCTGGATACCAGCTGAAGCTGGGGCTGTCTGTAGCCATGAGAATCATTCTCACTCTCTGCAGTTGAATTCTCCTCATCAGAGAATGAAGAAGGCAAGGAAGACGAAAGGCGTACAGGAGGCCTTCTGGCCGCCTTGGATGAGCCAGGGCGTCCACCCCCAGTGGACGGTCGTTGAATCTGGAGAGAGAACCAGAGAGGACATTTAAAGTTATCTCTGCAAGCAAAGACATCAGCCACTGGGTGGCCGAAAAACTCCCGGATCATGTTTGCCATCTCCTGAGATAAATTCCATTCATCTGGGAGTGGTCTCCTAGATAATCCATCTGCTGCCACATTGTCTCCACCTAGCACATGCAGAGCCCTCAATGACTCTAAATGTACATCAGCCCTGAGGCAAATCTTTCTGGCTATGTTGTGTAACGCAGACGACCTCACGCCACCCTGGCGTTTGATATAGGCCACCGCGGAGCGACTGGGCGTGGATGGGGAAGGGAGAGAGAGGGCCGCTAATAAGCCTTTTTTATGGATCTGAAATATTTTTTGCTGTATTGTCTTTTGGTCCGGAATGAGTGAAAGAGTGTTTTTATTGCTTTGTTTCTGTTGGTGGTGGTGAAACATATCCTATGAAAACTGATGACTTGATGATACCTTTGAATGTATGTTTGGGATGATAGCTAGATTTATGGAGGATAGAGTGGGTGTCTGTGTCCTTAAAGTAAACTTTGGTGAGAGGTTGTTTTACGGAACTGGAACGGTTAAAATAAAAAAAACCTGTTGTGTCTAGAAAGTTGATGTGATTTTGGTCAATGGTGTATTTTATTTTTATGGACGGGTGGTGATTCTTTAAGGTGTTGATAAAATCTTGAAAAAGGGGCAGGGTATGAGCCCATGCCCCTATGATGTCAACAAAATATTTGAAAAAAAAGAGTGCATATCTGTAAGGCACCTCTCTCCCACTCACTCATGTAGATGTTAAGAGGGTGCAAACCTCTGGCCCATGGCGTTCCTGTGGATCTGTAAATGTTGTTTATTGTTGAAAAGGAAATTATTGTTGCAAAAGCATATTTCATTGAGGCAGAGGAGTTCAGTGTCAGGGCGGGAGGGGTCTGGGAAGCGGTCAAAGTAAGTCCTAAGAGTCTAGAGTCCGTGGTCGGTATTGATGTTGGTGTACAAGCTGTCAATGTGGCAGGTTGAGCAGGTTATTACGTATATCATATTTGTGGAATGAATGTTGTATTGTTGTGTGATGGGTGCTGATTTCTTATTATTATACTTATATTTCTTACCTACTATTGGTCGGCCTCGAAGAAATTCTGGCAAACCGTCCGTCGCTTCAGAAGGGGGAAGCAGTGCTTCACCAACACTGTTTACAGTGCAGGGGGGAGACTGCTGACCTCGACTGGTGATGAGGCAGCGGGGCTGAGGACTCGGACGACTCTTTCATCACCCAGGCCGAAGTCACCGAGGTTGTTCGTAAGCTCCTTGGTGGTAAGGCCCCAGAGGTGGATGAGATCCTTCCTGAGTATCTGAAATCCCTGGATGTTGTAGGGCTGTCGTGGCTGACACGTCTCTGTAACATTGCGTGGCAGTTGGGGACAGTGCCTCTGGATTAGCAGACCGAGGTGGTGGTCCCCCTGTTTAAGAAGGGGGACTGGAGGATTGTGTTCCAACTACAGGGGGATCACACTCCTCAGCCTCCCTGGAAAGGTCTATTCCAGGGTACTAGAGAGGAGACGTCGGCCAATAGTCGAACCTCGGATTCATGAGGAACAGTATGGTTTTCGGCCCGGTCGTGGAACACTGGACCAGCTCTATACCCTCCATTGGGTGCTCGAGGGTTCATGGGAGTTCGCCCAACCAGTCCACATGTGCTTTGTGGATTTGGAGAAGGCGTTCGACCATGTCCCTTGAGGTGTCCCGTGGGGGGTGCTCAGGGAATATGGGTTACGGGTTCTTCTGCTAGGGGCTGGCCAGTCCCTGTATGACCGGAGCAGGATCATGGTTCGCATTGCCGGCAGTAAATCAGACTTGTTTCTGGTGCTTGTTGGCCTCTGCCAGGGCTGCTCTTTGTCACCGGTTCTATTCATTACTTTTATAGACAGAATTTCTAGGCGCAGCCAGGGGTTCGGAGGGGATCTGGTTCGGGAACCACAGAATTTCATCTCTGCTATTTCTGGACAATTGTTCTGCTGGCCTCATCGGTCTGGGACCTTCAGCATGCGCTGGGGCAGTGCGCAGTGCGGGATGAGGATCAGCACCTCCAAGTCTGAGGCCATGGTTCTCGACTGGAATAAAGTGGTTTGCTCTCTCCAGGTCGGTGGAGAGTTCTTGCCCTAAGTGGTGGAGTTTAAGTATCTCGGGGTCTTGTTCTCGAGTGAGGGAAAAAGGGAGCGTGAGATTGATAGACAGGTTGGTGCAGCGGCAGCAGTGATGCGGTCGCTGTATCAGACCATTGTGGTGAAGAGGGAGCTGAGTCACAAGACGAAGCTCTCGATTTACCGATCGATCTACGTTCCCACCCTCACCTATGGTCACGAGCTTTGGGTAATGACCGAAAGGATGAGATCGTGGATACAAGCGGCTGAGATGAGTTTCCTCCGCAGGGTGGCTGGGCGCACCCTTAGAGATAGGGTGAGGAGTTCGGTCATCCGGGAGGAGCTCGGGGTGGAGCCGCTGCTCCTCCACATCGAGAGGAACCAGCTGACGTGGCTCGAGCATCTGCTCCGGATGCCCCCTGTACGCCTCCCTGGGGAGGTGTTTCGGGCATGTCCTACCGGGAGGAGACCCCGGGGAAGACCCAGGACTCGCTAGAGAGAGTATGTCTCCGGTCTGGCCTGGGAATGCCTCTGGATCCCTCGGGATGTGCTGGAGAAGGTTTGTGACCCGACTCCGGATAAGCGGCAGAAGAAGGTGAAGGTGAAAGAGAGAATGGGTGACCGTGTTTTAAATAAACTTTAGTGAGGGGTTGTTTTGTGGGGTTGTTGTGGTTGTCAAAAAAAAACAAAAAACGGTAGTGTTTAAAAGGTTGATGTAGTTTTGGTCAATATTGTGTTTGATTTTTATGGACGAATGGTGGTTATTGAGGATGTCAATGAACTTGTGAAAAAGAGTCAGGCTATGGGTCCAGGCTCCTATGACGTTGTCTAAATATCTGTAATAAAATAGTGGTTGAAATGGGCATTTCTGTAAAGCACCTCTCTCCCACTCAGTCATGTAGATGTTGGCATAGGATGGTGCGAACCTCTGGCCCATGCTGGTCCTGTGAATCTGTAGGTATTGTTTATTATTAAAAGAGAAGACATTGTTGGAGAGGCATATTTTGATGAGTCAGAGGAGTTCACTGTCGGGGCGGGAGGGGTCTGGGAAGCGGTCAAAGCAAGTCCTAAGAGTCTAGAGTCCGTGGTTGGTGTTGGTGTTGGTGTATAGGCTGTCAATGTCAATGGTGAATAAGTAAGCTGAGGAAGGAAGTATTTGGGACTGAATTAATTCTAAAAAATGGTAAGTATCTTTAATGTAACTGGGGTGTTTTTTAGAAAGTGGACCTAGGAATTGTTTAATATACAGAGAAAGGTTGTAGGTGGCACTGGAACAGTCTGAAATGATGGGTCTTCCTGGGGGAACTTGAAAAGGAATAGTCCAGGTCTGAGGGTCTCTGTGTATTTTGGGGAGGAAAAAGATTGTTATCGTTATCTGGGGGTGTCCGGGCCAAAAAGGAAGTGTCGTTGTTTGGCAGTAATGAATTTATTTCCACAGAGGGATTGAATGATTTGGTGGATTTCATATTGTGTTTGGGGCTGGATTGTTTTGAGTATTGGTTTGTAATATTTTTTTGTCTGATAACTGTCTTTTTTGCCTCCAAGAGATATTGTTGTTGATCCATAATTGTGATTTTGGATCCTTTGTCTGCGTGTTTTACAATGATGTTGTTTTGGTGGATGAGTTGGTGGAGGGCTTTTCTTTGTTCTGGGGTTAAGTTATCTGTTTGGGGAGTTGAGGTTGGTTTCTGCTTTTTTCAATGAGTTCAGGTCTTTGTTGATTGATTGTAGAATATTTTATTTATTTGTGGGTGTCCGGGTGCAGGGATTGATGAGGGTAGTTTTAGTTGTTGTTTTATTGTCGAAGTAGTCCTGTAGTTTAATTCGCCGGTGATAGTAGAGTAAGTCCCTTTCAAGTTCCCCCCTATTGGTGGTTGTTGACGTGGGGATTAAAGTGAGGCCCTTTTCTAAAAGTTGCAGTTGTTCTCGGTTGGGTGGAAATAGTGTGGAAAGGCTGTATGAGTAGAAGTCAGGTGATTGTCGGTTGGGGGGTGAGTGGTTAGGGTTCGGGTCTGGGTAGGGGTTAGTGTTGAGTATTTGGGGAAAGGTAGGATTAGGGTTCCGGTCTGGGTTGGTTTTAGGATTAAGTGGGTTAGGGTTAGGGTCTGGGTTGGGGTTAGGGTTAAGTGAGTTAGGGTTAGGGTCTGGGTTGGGGTTAGGGTTAAGTGGGTTAGAGTTAGGGTCTTGGTTGGGGTTAGGATTAAGTGGGTTAGGGTTAGGGTCTGGGTTGGGGTTAGGATTAAGTGGGTTAGGGATAGGGTTCGGGTCGAGGTCAGGGTCAGGGTCAGGTACAGAGTGTGGGTTGGTTAGGGTGTTGATGGGGTTATCTTTGACTGGGTGGATAAATTCATGTATGTAAGCCAGTGGTTAAATATTGTGATTGCTGTGGGTGTTGTCCAGTGTATGTTGTCTGTTACCGTGTGAAATAGATGTGATGGGATGCTGGGGATGTGTTGGAGGCTGTTCTTTATGTAGTTGTTGAGTATGGTGATGTTTTGTTTTCTGTGTTTCTGTGAGTAGTGAGGACAAATTAATTATGCGGATGTATATGTTGGTGTTTGGGAAGGTGGACTGAGCTAGTCAAAAGAGTGTCCTTAATTGTTCTATTGTTGTTTAACGTCCGTGTGTCTGTTATTTATGCCGACTGAAATGATTAGTAATTTTTTGTGTGGGCAGGTTGGGCTTTTTTCAATGGTTTTAATGAGATGGTATATCTTGGCTCCAGGGAATGAATTAATCTGTATATTGGGTTCAGTATAGGGGGGGATGTGCTCAAGTTTAGAGTTGCCAATGATTATTATTGCTTTCTGTGGGGTCATGTACCAGTCTTGTAATTTTCGGGCGGGTTGTACTCTATGGGAAGTGACCGTATAGTAAGGAGAGGGATGATGAAGAGGGGGTGGAGATAGTGTCTGGACTGGCGTGGAGCGGCCGGGGCCGGGCCGGGTGGGGTGTGCTAGGGTTAGGGTCTTGGTTAGGTGTATTATTGAGGATTTGGGGGGAGGGGTTCGGTTAATGTATGTGGTCATCTACCCTATGGAAATGTTCTCTGGGAATGGGTGGTAAATGCTGGAAGTTATTTTCAATATGGGTGTTGAGGGTGTGGATGTTATATGTTTGTAGTGGTGTGAGTGACAGTGAGGGAGTAAAGGAAAATAGATGTCCGTATTAGGGAAGGTGGACTGAGCAACTTTATAAAGTGCACAGGGTTGTTTTATTGTAGTGTTTTTTTACATCATGATCTCTGTTATTGATGCCTATAGAAATTATTATTAATTTAGTGTGTGGGTTGACCGAGGATTTTTCAAGTGTTTTGAGGTGATAAATGTTTGCACCGGGGTAAGTGTCTATTTGGATGTGAGAGTAATGGTGTGGGGGGATTCTAGCGAGGTTGGAGTCACCAAAAATTAAAACGGGTTTTTGTGCATTGATAGCCAATTCCTGTATTTTTCTATTGCTTTTGACTCTGTGGGTGGAAACAAAATACTGTGTACGGGGAGTTGGTGGTGAGCAGGAGGTTGAATGAAGGCTCAATCATTCATTCATATTTTGTGTCTCGGGCTTCTGCAGAACCGCATTCGGCCAGGAGATGGCGCCAGAGGATTTGTAAGAAGGCGGAGTTGAGTTAACAGAGAATGATTATGTGAGGTTGTTACTGTTGGAGGAGGGGTCAGGGTTGGTCGTTATCTGAGGAGTCAATGAGTAGTTGAAAAATAGTATTTCAGGTGGGGGTGGGGGTGGGGGGGTCGGTGGACATCGTCGCAGTAGGAGTCGCTGGGACACTCACAGGAAGTGGCAGGCGTTGGGATGGTGTTGTTAGGTTGTTCGTCTGATTGTGGGGCTGGTTGGTTTGAGTAGTTGTATCGGTAGTAGGAGTCTGCTGACGTATTTATTTTTAATATTGAGTGAGTAGTCAAAGTGGAGTGTTTGAGCCTGGAGCCATATCTTTTTTGAGCCCATCTGATTGCTGTATCAAGTGCTGTTTAGTTATAAAGGGGGGTGGAAAAGTCTATATGGTGTTGTTGAAGGTTTTTTTAAGTCGCGTGCAGTAATTGGTCTGAGTTCTGTTGAATTTTTTGGTGAGTTCGGTTAGTTGGGTTAGACGGTTTGATGACATCTGTTAAAAGTTTAGCTTGTTTTGAGAGACCTGTTGGGGGAGAGTTGAATTCTATTGCGCGGTCGAGTATATTTTATGGTGTATGGCTTGGATTAAGTTGAAATAAATTTTACTGAGTCGCTTTGGGTGTCGGCAAGGATGAAAGGGAAGGTGTACAAGAGGGTGGTGAGGCCAGCAATGTTGTATGGTTTGGAAACAGTGGCAATGAGGAAAAGACAGGAGGCAGAGCTGGAGGTAGCAGAGATGAAGATGCTGAGGTTCTCTCTGGGAGTGAGTGGATGGGATCAGGAACCAGTATATCAGAGGGACAGCACATGTCAGGTGTTTAGGAGACAAAGTCAGAGAGGCTAGATTGAGATGGTTTGGACATGTACAGAAGAGAGATAGGCAGTACATTGGTAGGAAGATGTTGAGGTTGGAACTGCCAGGCAGAAGGTCGAGAGGAAGGCCAAAGAGGACATTTATGGATGTGGTGAAGGAGGTTATGAAGTTTGTATGTATGATTGAGAGCAGAGGAAGCAGAGGACAGGGTGAGATGGAGGAGGATGATCCGCTGTGGCGACCCCTGAAGGGCGAAGCCAAAAGAGACAGTGACAACAAAGATGGACATAGAAAAACATAATTGTAAACAGAGTTGTTGAAAATGTGAAAATAATTAAAGGACAAAATTATAATTATTTTGACACACAACAAAAAATGTTTTTAAAAGTCCAACATCAAACATGAATTAAGTTGTGCACAGGTTGTGTTTAACAAACTGATAAAAGACAAAAGTTTAACAATTGTCCTGCTGTATGAACGTAACGTGTCTCGTAGAGGTAAACAATGATTGTGCAGTTCCTTGAAAAGTATTATGTTGTCCAGCCAGTAGATCTCAGGGCGTGTATTCGGGAGCAGAAAAAAACGCAGGAGTGCGATGCAAGCTTTGGTTTATTCCACATGAGCATCACCATAACATCATCCCAGCATCGTTTTGCATTGCTTCGTGTGAAATTACTCAGTATATAAGTATAGACACATTAAATAGAGACTGGGTAGAGGGTGTGCCTCGTTCCAGATTTACATTATCCCACACATCGATGTCCATTTGTATTGTCAGCTGTCCAAATACTGGAAGTATTAAGTCTGCTTTTTCCCAGAATTCAAGACACTTGGTTGCGTTGCCATGACATGAACTTCAGGAAACACTGGACAAAACAGATATTCCTGTTTTCACGTGAAGGGAGCCAGCTCTGGTGTGAATGGAAACTTGTCTGAACATTCTGTTTGCACAAAAGTGAATGTATTTAAACTGACCAATTGCAGCATGAGTGGATGTCGATCCAACATTCCGGAAACAGATTATCATGCAACTAATTGTTGCACATGTTCCTAATGAGACATATCAAATTATTCTCCAACAAAAAGCAAGGAGATAAGTCACAGTCACACACAGTAAATATTTTTATTGGGACCTTTAATATTTTAGGCAATGTTTCAAACTCAGCACATATTGGGCAGACGCAGTTTTTCCACCACAAACACAACACCAAGCTGGTGTGCACAGAAATTCATTGTATCATTTGGAAAACTGGAAGAAACCATTATATATATTTTGAATGCTATTTTTGCGTATGTACATCCCTTGACATTTTGCATGTATGTCGATGTATGTAGTCTATTTGAGTGTGGTGTAATTGTGAAGTTCAGTGTATATATATATATATATATATATATATATATATATATATATATTTTTTTTTTTTTTTTTTTTTTGTCAGGGGACACTCCTGGAATTAGTGGAGTGGGTGCCCTCCTCCATGTGGTATGTGCAGTTTCTCTATTCTTTGTGCAGATATTTGTCAAATAAAACATTCCAACCTCTTTCTAGAACAGGGTTCTGAAACTCAATTTACCTGGAGGCTGCTGGATCTGGGGTCTGGGTGAGGCTGGGCCGCATCAGGTTTTTCAGAAGAAAAGCTCTGGTAAAAACATTCCACTATTCTCAAATATCATTATTTTTATTTTTCTACACAAAATAAGATGAAAAGACAAACAAACAGATTCATTTAGAATTTATAAGAAAATAAATCAATCAATCAGCAATAAATAAATAAAATAATAATAATACAGCATATATAGAAGACCTAAGAAACCACATATAGTTGATGAGTAGAGAAATTAAATTATTATAATTCAGATTCAAATGTGTGTCTTAACAGTTCTTTATCTTTTAACTTTCTGAACATGAATGGAACTTTGAACATGAACTGTTCTGAACATGGCTCCTCTTGCCTACTTCTTGCTGCTAGAGACCTGGCAACGCTTCCTCTGACATCGCTGAACCACATTTGCCTTGAGGGACGAAGCAGCACCCTCATTAGATCTCGAAGATGCTCATCAGCAAGTCTGGTCACATACTTGGACTGACTGAAGTTCAAGGTGGAGAAGAGCTTTTCACACAAGTATGTTCTCCCAAAAAGGCACATGGTCTGCCTGAACATTCAATAAAGCTCAGGGAAGCTGGGAGTCAATTCTCTCAAGTGTGTCTGCTTTTCCACTCATCTCCCTTAACTTGGCTTTGAGTTCAAAGTTGCACTGCGGGTCATTGAGCTCCATTTGAAGCACAGGAGGGGCATCTTGCACATCAAAGGAAAAGGGGTCCCCAAAAATGTAAATGTGTCTCTGTGCGTCTTGAAGTCTGTAAATCTGTGCCACCAGTCCATTTGTCCTCCCTGTCATTGATCGCCCCCCACCGGTTGTTATCCCAACAAACCTCTTCCATGGCAAACCAACATTCTCAATGGCGTCAGACAGCTGGTGAAATATCTCCTGAGCAGTGGTCTGGCCATGCATTGGAATTACACATAGACATATATTGCAAGCTGGACAGTGTCAGTGATGACTGTTGTCTCATCAGCGACTAAGTGTACACTGAAACATTTGTTTCTATCACACGGTTGATCATAAATGTCACTCTCATCAGAAATGCGCTCTGCCACGAAGTTGGCAGAAAGACTGATGCTGATAAAATGATGGTTACTCACGTAACCCAGGTTCTATGAAACGGCTTAGCTATTGGTTAATCTACATCGAGGCACTGGCCTCAGCCTTAGACTTTGATTGTTTGGCTCTGCGCCCAGGAAGGCACCACCCACCATGTATAACTCTCCCCTGCTCCCGCCGCTCTGCTCCTTTTGGAACTCAGCGGAAACAGGCCTGCTGGGCAGCCAGTTAGAGGGCTACGCGCATATTCATTGAACCTGGGTTACGTCAGTAACCATAATTTCTATTTCATATGTGCTCCGCCCTCAACCGGCCTAGGGATTAGTTCACTCCCAGCATGGCCTACAGAAGACCAGACAAGGAAAGAACCCAACTCAACGACCAGAGGGTCCAGCCATGGTCGAAGATCCTTGCACAGACAGAACAGTGTGAGCCACTGAAGTGTCTGTCATGTCTCTCAGATAGTTCTGAGCAAAGATCGATACAGATGACCAAGAAACATCTTGACAAATGTCTTCCATGGAAGCACCTCCGAAAAGCGCAGCAGATGAGGAAATGGCCCAAGTCGAATGAGCCCTGAGGCCCTCCGGGGCCACAGAGCCTTCAGCTTAGTACGCAGCAGAAATGGCCATACAAACCCAGTGGGCAAGACGCTGTGAAGTGAGAGCTTTGCCTCTCAGGTTCCCTCCATAGCAGACAAACAGACTATCGGTCAGACAAAAGTCTTTTGTCCTGTCCACATAGCAAGCTAGGGCCCGCACCGGGCACAACCAGTGCATCCTAGCCTCCTGATCAGACTGATGAGGTGGGGAGTAAAAGGCCCTCAACATCAGGACTTGAGACCGATAAGATGCCGTGACGACCTTCGGTTTAAAAGCAGGGTTTGGATGAAAGGTCACAGAGGTCAAAACCTCACCAAAAGACATCGTGAGCTCACAGACAAGGCTGTCAGATCGGTCACTCTCTTAGCCGAAGCTTAGGCCAGAAGAAGAGACGTCTTCAAGGACAGAACATCCAACGAAGCGGCCACCAGCGGTTCGAACGGAGCCCTACAGAGCCCTTCTAGAACCACCTGCAAACTCCAGGGCGGAATTAGGCTCCTCACCTGACGCCAAATGCGCCGAGCACCAAGAAGAAATCTCTTAATGATCGGGTGACTGCTCACAGAGACTCGACTAAAGCCTTGGTGCCCAGCCGAAATGGCAGCTGCAAACACGTTGAGTGTGGACGCCGCCCGGCCCTTGTCCAACAGCTCCTGCAGGAAGGACAACATCTCCGCACAGAGCAGGCAGACGGCGAAAGCTATCTTGCTGCGTGCCAGCTAGCAAACACACGCCACTTGGAAGAGTAAACCTTGTTAGTAGCTGGTGCACGGGCGCTCTGCATCGTATGGATGACTGTGTCCGACCGCCCCATGTCCAGCAGTCTCACCCTTTCAACAACCAGACCTTGAGAGGTCGACCCAGGACAGGACGGGACCGAACCCGGCCCTGATCCTGCACCAGAGCCCCGTGAGAGTCTGGAATCGTCCAGGGTGGACCCGTGGCCATGCTGACCAGGTCCGAGGATGGGGTTGTCCGACGCCCTCAAGGAGAACCACAGAGGGGCTTTGTAGTTCATCCTTGACGCAAACAAGTCCGCGACGGGAACCCCGAAGCGAGCCCAAACTGCCTCTGCCACGTGTGGCACGAGACCCCACACTTCCGCTGACAAGCCTCCTCTGGACATTCTGTCCACGTCCACGTTCAGCACACCTGGAATGTGACGTGCTCTCAGAGACAAGAGATGAGAGGACGCCCACAGTCGAATGCGAGCCGCCACTCATGCTCCTCTCCTAGCGCGCCTCCCCATCCTGACAGGGATGCATCCGTGAACATATGCACGTATCGCTGGACGCAGTCCATACGGACACCCTCGTGGAGACAACTGCTGGAGGCCCAAAAGATCAGATCCAGTTGAACTTGGGCCGGAAGGACCATCAACTTCGATCTGTCCCTGACTGGGTCGAGCCTGAGATGCGCAAACCAATGTTGAAAGCGTCTCATGTGCAAGAGACCCAGCTTGACAACCGAGTGTGCAACTGATATGAGACCTAACAAGGTCATCACCTCGCTCACTCTTAATCTCTGGGCACTTCTTCGACAACCTCTCGCTATCATGGACCGAGAGTCAAGGAGAATCCACAGATATTGAGTGCAAGTGCTGGACTGTTAACGCTGAGCCAGACGGAAGTGTTCGGAGAGCTTAGCCGACGATTTCTGAGTCTCCAGCTTCTCCAGTAGACCCGAAACATTGGAGCCAAACAGCTTGTCATCGGTGGTGGGTGCTCCAATTAGGTTCCGTCTTGGTGAGCCACAGGTTATGAGCTGCCATTTGTGTGAGAGCGCACGTGCGCACTCCATCAACCGAGGCAGCCAACGCCATCTTCTGGAAGGCCGCGGTCGACACCTGGATCCTTCGGAGCTTGTCATCTTGCAGAGTCTCCTTCTCATACAACAGCCTATCCATGGAAGCAGCCAGGAAAGTCATGTTGTTTGCAAGGGTGCGTAAGCTTGATCCAGGAAGGTGGCCGTAGTACGGTCTCTTCAGGGAGCCATTGCTTACCGCCAGTCCAGAAAGAGGAGTTGGGCGCCAGACAAAATCCAAGCGTGTCCCCCAGAGGTGGCAGCCACCTGGTAGGATCAATGCCTTCCTCCGTGGAATAAACAGCATAGTCCCAAGGCGGCGACTTGATGGTCAAGGGTGCATGAAGGTCCTAAGCCGAGTGGTTCCATCTGGACATGGAGGGACACTCCTAGTGTGTCTGCTGCCTCACGGAAAAGTTGGGGCATTTCGTCCATCGGGTACCTGCTCTGGCTAGGTCCCACTGGAGTACTCTCGCCCTCGTCCACCACGAGGTGTCGTCCGAGACTATCTTCAGGTGGACCTCCCCCTCGTAAAAACTACGCTCATCCTCCTCCGTAACGTCCGCCCCAACCATCTTCGCTAGAGTTGGTTTGGGAATGGGTTGAGGAGGCTGAGTCGCTGGAAGAGAGGTTGACTCCTGGTCGACTCCCTTCCAGCGTGCTAGGCCTGCCTGCCTGCAGCGCTCCTCTCCTGGAAGAGCCACACAGGCGGGGCACGAGTCTAGCAGTCTCAACAGGAGACCGAAAACAAGGAGAACCAGGAGTTAAATGAACTAGCTAGCAAACAGAACAAAAAGCCGAACACAGGGAGAGACAAACGACAGAACTGAAATTACCGCACGGAACAAGGGAAGTCCAAATCACAGGAACTACAGGAACAATCACAGGGAGCCAAAGAAGAGAGTCCAAGAAACTAGAAAACATCACCGGGAACAAGAGGACACGTCACGGGGAACTTGGAGAAACAATGGGATAGATAACGGTCTGGCACATGTTGCTGGAGCCCAGGTGTTCTTGTAGACAAGTCATCAGAGGTTAATCGGCTCCAGGAAGCGGAGCCATGACAGTGTTATTCTCTTAGGTTGCTTTCTTAAAGAAATCTTGTTGCTTCAGTAGACATGTTTTAAGATTGGCAACTCAGTAGGCTCTCTCATCTCTCATCTTGTGTAATGATGTGAAGGATCGTCTCTAGCGCTCCAGGACTGCTTCTCCACCACAGATTGTTCATGAGAGGCAGCCACTATCAACAACACCGTTGACCTCCAGGAGTACACAGACACTGTCACAGCCTACATCCAGAAGTGCATTGATGACCTGACAGTTGCCGATTGCCGACCAGTTCAGTGACAGCAGAGACACCAGGAACCTTTGGAGGGTGATCCAGACCATCACGGATTACAAGCCCTTACCGCAGACCTGTGATGACTCCCCTCTTCTGCTCAACCAGCTGAATGACTTCTTTGCTCGCTTCGAGGCAGTCAACAAGACTCCAGCCGAGAAGATCCCTCTGACCCCTGAAGACCAGGTACTATTGTTGTCTCCGAACAGGGTGCAAAGATCACTGAGAAGGATCGACGTGAGGAAAGCTTCGGGTCCAGACGACATCCCGGGAAAGGTCCTGAAAGACTGCGCTGGGGAGCTCACGGATGTCCTCACGGACATCTTCAACACCTCGCTGAGCCAAGCTGTTGTTCCAACATGCCTAAAAGCATCATCCATCATTCCAGTCCCGAAGAAGACATCTCCCACCTGCCATAATGACTACCGCCCAGTGGCACTTACTCCCATCATCATGAAGTGCTTCAAGCGGCTGGTCATGCATCACATCATGACCTCTCACCCTCCTGCTCTGGATCCATACCAGTTCGCATACCAGTGCAAACGCTCGACTGATGATGCCATCTCCACCGCCCTACACTCCGTCCTCACCCACCTGGTGACGAGAGACTCTTGCGCCTGAATGCTGTTCCTGGACTTCAGCTCAGCATTCAACACCATCATCCCGCAGCAGCTCATCCTCAAGCTGGTCCAGTTGGGACTTGACCCCCCTATGCAACTGGCTACTGGACTTCCTCACAGGCAGACCACAGGTGGTTTGAGTTGGCAGGAATACCTCCGGGTCCATCACGATGAACACTGGAGCTCCTCAGGGATGTGTTCTGAGTCCTCTCCTATTCACTCTGCTAACATATGATTGTGCACCTGTGTCTAACACAAACCTCTTCATTAAGTTTGCAGATGACACAACCGTGGTGGGCCTCATCACGAACTAGTACAACTACCGGAGTGAGGTGAGCCGCCTGGTCCAGTGGTGCGATGACAACATTCACAAACACTCTCCATCTAATCTTCTAAGCTTGAGCTGTCCTGCAAAGAAGAATGGGCAAAAATTCCAGTCTCTAGATGTCCAAAGCTGGTAGAGACATACCCCAAAAGACTTGCAGCTGTAATTGCAGCTAAAGGTGGTTCCACCAAGTATTGACACTGGGGGGCTGAATACTTTTGCACGCCACATTTTTCAGTTTTTTATTTTTAATTTTTAATTGAAAGTCATGTATAATTTTCCTTGTACTTCACAATTGTGTGTCAATAAATGCCAATAAAATAAATAATATAATAATAATAATAATAATAATAATAATAATAATAATAAAATGTGTTTATGTTTGTGGTCGGAATGTGACAAAATGTGGGAAAGTTCAAGGGGTATGAATACTTTTTCAAGCCACTGTAGTTTACTCTACACTGCTCTTAAGATATGTGACTTTGGTGAAAAGTTTGTAGCTATTTTAAAATTACTGTATAAAAAACCAATTTTGAGAAATCCCCCCGTCTTGACCTGCATAGAAGCACTCGACTAGGTATATGTTCACTGAGACAGCAGTGAACACAGTGAATTGACTTACAGGTCAAGTAGAAACATGGCCACAACATGGCGTACAAAGACAGCTCATTTTTGCACAGTGAATTAGCTCTTCTTTGAACTGTCCAGTTATTTATTTAATTTTTTTGTAATATATTATTTTCATGTTTTTCATTGAAAAAAGCAGCATAAAATACAAATCATTACATAACATACAATTCAAGTTTGGCTGTCAAAAAAAATCTGGTGGTTGTGTGAAAATACAACCACCATCATATATACAGCACAGTACAAGAAGAAACTAATAATAAAGTGGAAAAAAGAGGTAAAAAGGGAAATACCAAACAGCAATTTATCGAGACAAATATCGAGACAAGGTGCACAGATGTTCTTATTGAGATGATAATGTCATTTTTGAACATTCTCATTTTTCCTAGTCTTTCAAAATGTACTTCTTTGATCTACAATGTGCTAGTTATGTCAATTAGCCGTAAGTCAACAGATGGTGCTGCCTCTTTATCCCACATCATCAAAATATTTTTCTTTGCAATAATACAGCCATATCAAAATGCTTGGGTCTTAAGGCGGCCTAGGTCAGCAAGTTGTTTTGACCAACCCAAGATTGCAGCTTTTGCATCAGGTTTGATGTTGTCTGGTTTGTTTAGCATCAATGACTCGATGTGTTGTGGGGGACCGGCATTTTCAAAGTTAGTTATGTGAGTTTTCACATTATTTGGAATTTGTAAATGTCTGAAAAAGTGTGATGCCAGAAGTAAGAATCTATCTTGGAGTTGGGTGAATGATGAGAATACATTACATTACCTAAATCTTGACAAGTTCTTTACTTTTCCAAATTAGTAACACAGGATCTGAGTCTTCTTCTTCTTTTTCTTTCACACATGCAGCGAAGTAGGAAATGCGTGATTATGGCAAGCAGCTCGGTTGAATTGCTATTTATTCAGGGCTTTCTTTATTTGCTGCCTCACCTTCAGAAAATTATCTGTTATGAAACCAAACTTTTTGAGAGAACCTGCATTTCCTTTTGGAGCATGCAGTGAAGCTGGATGGGAGAGCCCAGTGATGTTTTGTTGACTTGCAGGCCATAATGGGGTTAAGTGTGTCAGAGTTTCAGGGAATGCATTCTGCCACATGACACATTGCAGCCCAGTATTAATGTTGAAATATTGGGTTTGCAAGGCCTCCCAAGTTTTTTTTTTTTTTTTTTTTTTTTTTTGCTGTGGGTTTCATAACCCCAAATGAAAGGTAGAATTATTGAGTCCAGTTTTTTGAAAAATGTTTCAGGTAGAATTTTGTTTTCAAACATGTATAACAATCTTGGAAGAATTTTCACAATCATTGGCACTGGAAATGTTATTAGATTAACATAATTATGTTTGAACTAAATATTTCTTTTCGTAATTATCGTTCCAAGATATTGTATTTCAGTGTTTTTTGTTTTTTTTTACGGGAAGACCTTTTTTTACAGGATTTAACAGCTTGTCGAGCCTATCTTCTCGTTCAAATTGTTCATGCCTTATTTTCATCAGAGAATGTTAACGTGTTTTGATAGAATATTGTTATATACTTGCTTTTATCTTGCAATCTTTTTTAGATTTTCAAGATGGTGTGGTCTCTCTGTATTGTTTTTCCACTTCTATTAGTTCCTAATCTATTCCTGTGAGTCAAGCTGTTTTTACTTGCTTTTTTTTGCATGTTCTCGTATGCTCCTCTTGTTACTGCCTTAAAGGCCTCCAACATAATCGAATCTGAGACATTGTCTGTGTCATTAATTTCTAGATGATCTTCAATACTATGAGAGCGTCTTTTCACAAATGTTTCATCGTTGAGCAGGTTGGGGTCGAAGCGCCAAGATGCTCGTCTCCAACATCGATATTAATTATTATTGGACTGTGGTCTGGGATTAAGATGCTACCATATTTGGATGAAGCAACATCAGTAGTCAGTTTACCATCAATCAGGACAAAGTCAATTCTTCTATAGGTTTGGTGGACAGAGGAAGAAAAATGAGTTGTCTCTTTCATCTGGGTGGTGTATCCTCCAAGTATCAAGTAAGTTGCATGCTTTCATTAAGTTACTTTGCACAATAGTGGAATCTGACGGTTTGCTCTGACGAGTGGAGGACCTGTCCATACTATGTCAGTAGTACACAATTGAAAAAATCAAATTTAGTTGATGATATATCTGAAATATTATTGAACACACCTCAGAAAAATCCTGGATTGTCAAAGTTTGGAGCATATATGTTGAGTAAAATGACATGTAATGGAATAATTTTTCCAATTACAATGATGGCGCAGCCTTTTGGGTCACTTTGTGTCGATATATGATTTTCCAGTTAGCATGGCTACACCACCTCAGGCTTTACCTGAGAATGTTGATTGGAAAACATGACCTTTCCATTTATGTTGTAACTTCAAAAGGTCCTTATGTACTATTTGAGTTTCCTTTAGATAAATGATATCACTGTGTAAAAATTGTATGAATGAATGAAAACAGATTCAGTTCTTTTTGTTTGGTTGTTTAAACCTTTAACATTCCAGGAACATATATTTATTTTGTTCCTTTGTGGCTGATACAACAACTGGCCTTGTCATGTCAACACAGGTTTCCATGTCAAAGTGTTGATCTCGATCTATGGATGTATTCTATCAGTGCAATTTGAAGCACTAGTTCTTTCACTGGCTTGTGGTGTATTTTAGCAATCATGACACGGGGCTTATTGGACTGTCCATCCAATGTGCAACAAACGCTGTTGGGGAACCCCTTTTTACCTTTTCTGGAATTCCCTATATTTATATGTTCTGCCTTCTCGATCGAGTTTCTAAATCACACAGTTTGGTGTTCGAGCTCCGGTTAACAAACAACTGTTGATCACACCTCTCATGTAATGCAGATCTCACAGCATTGAGAGACGACATCAAGCTGTCAAATCTGTTATCCTCCTTTTTGTTTCCTCCTGCTTCCGTGTGTTTCCTGGTTTGGTTTGTGATTGACTATCTTTGTTCATTGTGCTCTTGTCTCTCTGTTTGGACATTCTGACTTTGCTTTGTTTCTCCCCGTTCGGTAACGCTTTCTGTTGTGATTTTCTTGTTATTAAACATTAAAATATTGTATTTTGACTCGCTCCTGCCTCCTGTGACTTTCACCACTGCACTTGGGTCCCACTCCACGTCTTGACCCGTGACACTAACGTTGGGTCGTGGTGCTCTTCCACACCACATCCGGCACAGCGAGCAACTTTTTCTTGCCTTTAAGTTGTTAGCCTTTTTAGGATGATATAATCAGTTAGAGAAATATATATATCATCTAAATATGCATGAAGTCGAGGGGCACAACCCATGCCATAGCCTGCTCACTAGCACCCCTGAATTATCCAAATTATGAAGATGGTTTGGTTTCCCCCACTGTAGAATCCACTGCACTTTTCGGCAGCAGTGAACGGAATAAACAATTCTTCTGCTTCTGTTGTCATTAGGTGTTTGATTAATGGGTGAAAGGTTATGATGATTGTTAATATTCAGATTTGTGTCTTCATGTATTTCAAAATTTGTATTTATGAAGCCAGAATATATATAATACAGAGAAAACTTATGGTGAAATCTAACTTAAAGGTAAAGCAGAACGCTGTGCACACATATTTGCATTTATTTTATTTTGTCAATGTATGTCATCACTTCAGGTGATTTTGCAAGGTTCCACTGTTTTTGACTACGCAACCACACATATAGTATTTTGTATGACGACATCAGCTATCCTGGAAAAAAGACAATACCAAACAAAAAAACCTGGAATATAATATCTACAATTTCATTGTTAAGATTTATGACTCACCACCCATGTTGTCTTTATTTTTGTCACATTTATATGATTGACTAACAGTCATAAATCTCGCAACCTCCTTCTTTCTAAATACTTAATTTCTAGTTAATCCAGCCTTAACACATGAAAAACACTGTTAGCAAGATGTTTGTAAATGTATTTTATCGTAGAATAATAAATAAATAACGTAACCAGTATTCGGTCATTGATGTCAACATGCTTCCGGTTCAATGTCGATGCCATCCATAGTTACCGCTAAAACTTTAGGATGACACACATAACCCAATGGATAATATGAAAATAATAAAAACTCCATTTGTCACAGGGAGCAAAACTAAACTAAAGCACTTGATTATTTTTAAATATCGCAGTTTCAACTGGAATTAGATGAGAGCTTCACAAACTATTTCATTGAGAGACACGGAACAATCTGGATCAAATTGAAAAACTAAGGATCATATACATAAATCAACAGATAATATGAAATATGAAAGAGTTCATTTCTCGCTAAAAGTGTGACCAAAACTAAACAAATGATCTTAATAACTTTAAAACATCGCATTTCCCTCCGGAATCAGACCTCACATTCGATTTCACTGAGAGAGGCGGAACAATCTGGGTCAAATTGAAAAAACCAAGGATCATATGCATAAACATAAATCTCTCACACACAATGTCACTGGATGCAGACCCTATATCTGCTGTTTGGGACAATGAAGGCGTTAGACAAAATGTGGCTACAGTTATGGAGTTGCAAGATGCCTTCGGCGTCACGCATAGGACACAACAGTAAATTTTCCCAACATCAATATATTACACCATGGAAGTGAGGATGTGTTGCAAGGATTCTCAGTTTATGAGAAGACAAAATATCCTGCGTAGCTTGGTATTTAATTTATTTAAAGGTTGGCCAGTGAAGCACATGTGTTTGTGTTTGGTGAGATTTGGTGAAAAAAAAGAATAAAGGTGACGTCTCCGGCCCAGGGATAGATCAGGTTGCTGAACCCTGGCATTGGACATTGATTTATAGTTGATATTGTTTTTGACAGCTTTTGGGGGTTAGTTATTTTTTTATGAAGCCCTGAAACGATCCGTGTCACGTCAGTCCTGTTCAGTTTTGAGATTTTTCTCATCCATTACACCTCTCCCTGACAGGACTCCAGGGATGATGATAGTAATGTACTCTGGTTTTCTGAAATAATCACAGCAATGGTAAGAACATTCATTTTAATGTATTTTTTTCAGAGTGATCCACAGTCAGTAGTGAAGATGCTGTTTTATTATAGGTCTTAGGTTTGATATGATCACAGTTTAGCCTGTTTCTCCTGTACTGCCATATGATAGTGCAGAAATGTGTGCTCCTGACACAGGTAAGTGGTCAAGAATTCTGGGAAATCTCTCCTCAGGACCACTTCAAGGAACATGCTGGCTGCTGTCTGTAGCATCTGTGCGGCACTGGGGGAAAAAAAAGAGGGATATGAGAACAGATGTTTCAGTCACATCAATACAAAACATCTTTGGTGATCGGAAGCAACATATAACAATGAATTGACAGAATTCAATCTCGACCTCTCACATCCATACACTTTATTCTGACTCACACTCACATATATTTTTAATGTACGCATAATCTTCCATCCAGGTACAGTCAGTCAGTCATGACAGACAGTGAAACGTATATATTTCAGGGATATCCCAGAAACATTTAGCAAAGACGGTCCATCTAGACAACATTCCATTAATTACGTTGCTCAACAGAGCAGTCAAGCCAAGTTTAATATTTAAGACAAGCCTTTTTTTTTGTCTTTCTTTCAAACACTTTTTTTACAAAAGTAAAATGTAAACCAAAAACTGCTGGATCCATATTGTAGATCACTGTGCTTTCCTAACTTAATCATTTAAATTAATTGGACGTTGGTTATTTAGTCCAGCTACAAGTTCCTCTGTTGTGTTGAAGCAAATGTCTCCAATGACGTTGGCTTTCAACTGCTGAATCAATTTGGATACAAAAATTTTGTGATTGAAGATGCTCTTGCAACTTGCACATAAATTGTTTATTCGTATGTCTAATGAGTGCCTTTGGATTTTTTGGGACCATAGTGATGAGGATATAATACAGTACTTATTATTAATCAATAATGCTTTAATTGGTTATGTTACTAACAGTATCTTACAGACAGAGGAGTGAAAGGAAGTGTGCGTGAGGTTAGTATTGTGAAAGAATGGTTGCAAGAAGACGGAGATCCATCCAGTAAACAGGATGCAACAAAGGAAACAAATAAGAGCATCAGCTAGAAACGCCTGTTTGATCTAAATAAACGACAGTGTTTCTGCATCCGAGGGTTTGAGGCCCCGGCTGAGAGTCACCAGAAGTTGACTCCAGAATTGGAGTGTGTGAACAAGGTGTCTCCTGAGGTAGACAATATATCTCCTGAAGTAGACGTTGGTAATTTACCATCGTAGACAATGCGGCTGTGAGGGAGGGCAAGCCAGTTTCTTCTTACGCTGGTGCCAGGCCCTGATAAATGCATAGGGTTGTGTCAGGAACGGCATCTGATGTAAAAACTTGCCAAGCTACAAGATGCAGATCAGACAAATGTATCTCATACCGGATCGGTCAAGGCCCGGGTTAACAACAATCACCATCAGTGCTGTTTACCAGCACGGTGCTGATGGAAGTTTGACTACTGTAGGTCAAAGACAGAAAATGAGATGGGGGAAGCGTGCTAATAGACAGAGGGAGAAAAGGAAAGACAAGAGACTAGGATTAAGTGTAGGGACCCTGAAAGTGGAAATTATGACAGGAAAAGTTAGAGAGTTGGCTGGCATGATGCAGAGGACGAAGGTGGATATTCTATGTGTTCACGAGACCAAGTGGAAAGGTAGCAAGGCTAGAGGCTTAGGAGCAGGGTTTAAACTGTTTTATCATTGTGTAGATGGGAAGAGGAATGCCCTAGAAGTGAAACGAGTGAAGCGAGTATCGGACAGAGTGATCAGTCTCAAGAAATTGAAGGAGTCATCTTCAATGTAGTTATTGCTTATACCCCACAGGTGGGGAGTGACCTTGAGGAGAAGGAGACCTTCAGGAGTTAATTAGAACTGCAGGAGGGTATGCCTATTGGCTGTCGTCAACACTTTGTTGCGGAAGAGAGAGGAGCATTGGACAGGTTGGACAGTAAGAAGGGTGAAAGACATTTGTACAGGTTCACAAGGCAGAGAAATTCAGATGGGAAGGACTTGCAGCAAGTTAGAGTGATCAAGGATAGAGAGGGAAACGTTTTGACAGAAGTCTGTTGGGAAGATGGAAAGATTACTCTGAAGAGTTGATAAATGAGAAAAATGAGAGAGAACAAAGAGTAGGAGTATCCATCGTTGATCAGGACGTGGCAGAGATTATTAAGGCTAATGTGGGAAGGGCATTGAAGAGGATGAAGGGTGCAAAGGCAGTGGGTCCTGATGATATACCTGTGAAGGTGTGAAGTGTTTAGGAAATGTGGCAGTAGACTTTTTGGCTAAAACATTTAACAAGATTCCTGAGGAACGGAGGAGAAGCATGCTGGTGCCAGGGATAATGGGATAAAGTTGTTGAGCCATACAATGAAGTTGTGGGAAAGAGTAGTGAAAATTATACTAAGGGCATAAGTTAGCAAATGTGCGCAACAGTTTGGCTGCATGCCAAAAATGAGCACCACAGATGCAGTGTTTGCTTTGAGGATGTTCATTGAGAAGAATAGAGAAGGTCAGAAGGAGCTTCATTGTGTCTTTGTTGATCTGCAGAAGGCGTATGACAGAGTACCAAGAGAAGAGTTGTGGTATTGTATAAGGAGGTCCGGAGTGCCAGAGAAGTAAGTTCGAGTTGTGCAGGACATGTATACCAGGTGTAAGACAGTGGTGAGGTGTGCTGCAGGTGTAACAGAGAAGTTCAAGGTGGAGGTGGGACTGCACCAAGGCTTTCTTGCTTGGCTAAAAGGTCTAAGAGCAGACCATACCAATCTCCCAGGACAAGGCGCCGTTACCATCACAATAGCAGACATCCAAGAGAAAGTCTCATTTATGAAGAACTGGACAGCACCAGGTCTGGACATGATCCACGCCTACTGGCTAAAGAGGCTGACCTCACTTCATGAGCGCTTAACAGTACAAATGAACCACCTGCTGAGAGATGGGACCACCCCCCAGGATGGCTGACCAAGGGCCGTACAGTCCTGATTCAGAAAGATCCTCAGAAGGGAACAATCTCATCCAACTGTCGGCCAATCACCTGCCTCTCCACAACATGGAAACTCCTGTCAGGCATCATTGCGGCTAAGATAAGTGGGCACATGGATCAATACATGACAGTGACACAGAAGGGCATTGCTAAGGACACCAAGGGAGCAAAACACCAGCTACTGGTCGACAGGTCAGTCGCTCAAGACTGTAGTACCAGACAGACCAACCTGTGCACTTCCTGGATTGATTACAAGAAAACCTATGACTCAATGCCACACTAATGGATCCTGGAATGTCTGAGACTGTACAAGATTAACTAGACTCTGAGGGCCTTCATTGCAAACTCGATGAGGCAATGGAATACCACCCTTGAGGCCAACTTCGAGCCAATTGCACAAGTGTCCATCAAATGTGGCATACACCAAGGAGATGCTCTCTCTCTCCCCACTGCTGTTCTGTATAGGCCTGAACCCCCTCAGCCAAATCATCAACAAGACTGGCTACGGATACTGACTCCGAAATGAGATCACCATTAGTCACCTCCTCAACATGGATGACATCAAGCTGTACGCTAAGAGTGAGCGAGACATCCACTCACTGATCTACACTACCAGGATCTACAGCAGTGACATCGGAATGTCATTCGG